>NW_027468587.1:24144283-24414283 GCF_046254945.1 Alosa pseudoharengus
CCCATACCTGATTCAGCCCTGAGGGATAACACGCACACTGGGGTCAGCACATCATGTACTATGTGTAATGCATAGTAAGTCAGCTCAGTTCAGTACCCCCCTCCCCCCTCCCCAGCTAGTGAAAATCCTTCTAGAACATTCAGAAACACATCAAATTTCTCTGAATTGAGGTGTTCGTGTAGCATCTATTGTTTGCTTGACATTTAAAGATACGATTAATCTCTATCTGGGGATGGTTTGGTGAAGAGCAGCCCTGGTCTGGAGCTAACAACATGGCTGCCGTTTAATTCAACCAGCCTTGCTAGCACACTGCTTAGACCAATCCAGTCCTTCTGTAGATCTAAGGAGTTGTGAAGTAAAGGGGCTAGACAGACAATTGCTGGGTTACCATCCAAATTGTATGCGGATTTTAGCAATTTAATAGGAAATTCTTTGTGGAGTCAAGTCAAGAAGGAAATGTATTCATTTCAGGAAGAATGGAGGAGTAAAGTCTCAGGTCACAGGGAGATTTTATCATGTCTCTGCTAAAGTTGTCCTGACAATTGGAGGTTTCAAAAAAACTCAGCTGCTAACAACTCTTGATTAAGAACATGTACATTGGATTGGAAACACACAGAATAGCATTTCCATGAATGAACTTTACTGTTGGATGGATCAAATCAAATGTACGTATTCATGTGAGAGATGCATCAGACATATAGCTTGTTGCAACGACATCTTCTGTTATATTCTGCTCCTTATATCTTTACTCCGACACTGAATATCTTGTTTGCCCAATAATAACAATTTGAACTCACGCATAAATCCTTCTTTATCGTAACAATGCGGATTCCCTAGTACAACACCCAACCGGGTCCGTGTAGACACAAATTACATTAACAACCGCAGCAAGTTCAAACACACCTGGGAGGTATTCCAAGTACGTGGTTTAGTGACAAACCTGGGTAAGTTAATAGTAAGTGGTAAACCTTCTAATAGAAGAGCTTCATGGCTTCATTCTCCTAACAAAACAATGCCATAGGGCTCTTGTTGTAGGAGGTTTACCACTTACTCTGAGTTAACTTACCCAGGTTTGTCACTTAACCACACACTTGGAACCACCCCCCTGGCTCCACTGGAAACTAACGAGCGCACAGAGGGCTTTTCGTGCACATAGCCTATTGGAAAGACTTGCAAAACGCATTCAATCTTCTAATGTGTTGTGAAATTCAATTTGTTTGGTTGAAGGGTGTATTAACTCTCGGTTTGCATATGGTTTGACACAATTAAAGTTGATGGAAATAATTAATTTGCATATTTTAGCATTTGTTGCATTTATACCTGCGTGTTTCCGTAAACGTTATACTGACGACCTAACGTTTTGATCCCACAGCTGATCAAAACTCTTCCCTAGATCAGGAGATCATTTTTTAACACACATAACACATAGGACTGAAACGCATGCAGATGCAGATCCGAATTCTCATGAATGCACACAGAACATGCAAATGAGCTGAATGGGGAAAAACAGCTATTGAGAACCGCTGGCTGCTATTCCCACTAGCACCTGGTCACTTCAATTGGTTCCCCCTTCTCCCTCCTTCACAGCCTGTCGGCAATAAAATGTGGACCCTTGATTTGCCATCTTCATCTCAGGCATTGTGAGGAGGGACATTTTCCAATTACGACCTAATGGATTTCTGACGCGATCGTTAACTTGCTCACAATTGTTCTTTAATGGTTCCATTTTTCAAGGCCTAGATCTGCCACCCCTTCCACACTGGGCCCATCCAAAGTGTTTAAACATGCCATCACCTTTTTATTATGCTCCCACCTGGCAAACGTGTCTACTATTTATTTCTACCAATTGGCCATCAGCTCACACTAAGTTGTATTTACAGCACAGTACTTTTTACGCTGGCCTAGCGAATGTAACCGGACATTCCTATCCAGTGACATTTGGGGAGACTTTTCAAGCCATCAGTCTCAACCTCATTCAGAACTGCTTTTTTTTCCATCAGTGTGAATAAACACGTCACGATCGAGGGTTTCAAATGGTCCCTACAATTTACTCTGCCACTTACCATAAATAAATTATTGTGATTATATGGATCAGATACTCAACACTTCACTATCTTGTGCAAAATAATAACAGTCTTGACCTTCATAATGATGCTTCAGAGACAGACACTTTACTGCACATTTTCCCCGACAAGTGTTTTAATAGTACGCATTGAATCTATTTATGACACTGTCCAGCCAGTATGGCCTGAGAGCAGGTCAGGGGTCTTACCTTCTGTCGTAGCCCGGGCCGTAGGGGTACTGCTGCCTCTGCCCCATAGGGGGCATGCTGCCCAAGGGACCTGGAGGGCCGCGGTTGTAGGATTCCCCAATACCGCTGTTAGGGCCTTGGCCAGAGGGAATAAACTGCTCTCCCACTGGAGGAAAACACACAAACTTTAGCATCAGGGGAAAACGCCTGAAAGAGCGCCGTGACTGGTAATTCAATTCCATTTATCTAGTTAAGGAGAGCCATTGATGATATACATGGACTTAATAACTGCAATCATGGTGCTGATACCCTGCAAGTGATTGATGCTGTGCTTCCCAATTATTTCCCATTAACTTAAGAACAGCAGCTCCATCTACCCTGATATCCACGATTGACTTTGTGCTGCTGCTGCATTACCTTTTCGCATGCCACCGAAGGGGTCCTTGTTGGGCTCGTAGGGGCCCATGCGGCTGGCCATCTCAGGGGTGCCCATGCCAGGCTGGTAGCCCGAGTTGGGCGTCATGGCGTTCCTCCTGGAGAAGGCTGGGTCACTGCCATCAGCGAATGGGTCCTGAAGGTTCACACTGCTCCTACGAGACAGCAGGGGTAAGACATCACCCAGAACACACACACACACACACACAGCTAGAACAGTGTGGCTGCTGATGCTAGCTACCCTTCTGCACAACTTAAAAATTGCATCCATGAATATAGTGGAATTGCAGCCTGGGATTATGGTTACCATACTGTGGAACGGTAAACAAATTTCGGTAGAGAAAAAAAAACACATTCCTACTTTCAGTTACTTCAAAAAACCTCAAGATAACTCCACTAAACACAACAATCTTGGGATAATATTGCAAATTGACATACACAGCATGATTACGTCCTGTTTTACAGCTCTGACACTCAAAAAATACCATAATGGAAGAGTTTGTGCTACATAAGTGATTTCTGAAACCCAAGAAGATGGACTAGAGGTCCAAGTGACACACCTGCCGCCAGGCATAGGTGGCATCTGGGTGTGGGGGGTGGAGGCCGGGGTGGGGGGCTTCAGGTCCCCCGACTCCGCCATGGAGCTGCTGGTGGACTGGGGGGTCTGGGGACCCTGCAGGGATCCAGAGCCGGCTACGACACAAGGAAGAGAGGAGAGTTAGCAGAGCGGGACAAAGAACATGAGCACACGCGCACACACACACACACACACACACACACACACACACACACACACACACACACACACACACACACACACACACACACACACACACACACACACACACACACACACACACACACACACACACACACACACACACACACACACACACACACACACACACACAGATACAAGTCGCTCAGCCTTCCAAATATGTCCTGTGCGGCTTTGTAGTGACACAGGTTTCAAATTTCATTCAAAGTTGAGAGGTACAAGCAAACCCTTGCATGGGACTGACACAGGCGCGCAGACTCAGACTCGAGTCGTAATTAAGTCGCAAAAACAGTGACTTCAGACTTGACTTGCGACTGCACCTCAAAAGACTTCATACTTCACTCGAACTCGAGCTTCGAGACTAGTAAACAACCTGTATTTTATGCAATTGTTTCTTTTTTTTATCTAAATGTATTGAGGTACTTCTATTGTATTTTATTGGTGCAAATACTTTGGGAAACGTATGACGAGCTGCATGTCCCCTTTGCCATAATGCAATCGCATGCGCTATGTGCGCCCACTCACAGGTCAAAAATGCATTGACCATGGTGACAACAAGTCCTCCCGGAGTTGAGCATTTTATCATTACATTCCGTTACAATAACCGTGCATAGTGAAAATAAGCGAACAGCTACATGCAAGGTGTGTAGCACCAGGATAAATTATGCCGGTTCAACAATGTCTAATTTCATCAGGCATCTCAAAACACACCCAGATAGGTTGGTCACTGACTAATGTAAAAGAGTCTATATCGTTACAGATAACAAGCTGTATCGCAAAGTGTGGCGCTAATCCTTGGAAACAGGGAGATTGCATCTTTATAGTTGGCCATATGATGTGACAGACTTAGGACATTGTATAGTCTAATCTTCTGCTACTGAACACATCCCCTAGCTCTGACCTGGTAAAAAAAATGAGACCCAATGTAAGTTCAGGATGTAAACAAAATTAAGCTAGCTCCAGTATGAGTGATATTTGTCCTGTCACAAGTTAACGTCCACTCTTGGCTGCCCACATTTTACTTCAGAAAAAAATATAGAAACGTTGCAGTATTAGTGGAGAGCCATATCCCCCCCAGAACACTACACATGCCAGCTGTGCCAGTGACAAGCAAACCACTATTGATTTGTTTTTTATTGAAACAGAGATCTTAATTTGTGTTTCTTCTACAACTGATTTTGATACTGTACTGTACATTTGGATGGTAGCTACAGGACATGCTTTGAATTCATAATATTTCACAATAGTATAATAGTGTTAGGGACAGATTAGATGGCCAGAGACTTGAGACTTGACTTGGACTCGAGCTCAAAGATCTGAGACTCGACTTAGACTTACAAAAAATGACTTGAACATCTCTGGCGTGTGCGCACACACACACACACACACACACACACACACACACACACACACACACACACACACACACACACACACACACACACACACACACACACACACAGACACACACACAGAAATCTTAGCGGGCAGACGTCACTCACCAGGCGAGGGCGGCTGGACCTTTGCCTGGTTCTTCTTGCTGTCGGTGTTGAAGAACTCTGGCGGCGGTTCCTCTCCGCGCTCAATCTTGCACTCGAAGGCATACAGACACTGGATATACTGCTTCTTCAGCGAGCTGGCAGCACTGCTGGAGGTACCCACGTTCAGGTTGGTGGCCAGCTCACGCCACTTCTTGTTCTTGTTTACCTGTGACGAGAAGAAAAAAAGGTGTGAGGGGAGAGCTGAATAACCTAGAGAGAGAAATTCAACAGCAATCACAATTTGTCACAATATCAATATTGAAGGTGTACTTTTCAAATTATACAACTAGCAGTGCTTCAAAAACTTGATGCTCCATGCATCAATGGATTCCTGACACATCCTGGTAAAAATTTGAAAAGTTGTCACTCTCCTTCCTACAAACGGTGGCCATTGATGCATCAGAGTTCAAAGAGAACTGAGTGTTCCAGAATGGTCCCCGAACCTGTGTGAGGCCTCCAATCTCCTTTACAGAGATGTAGAGACGGAAGAGGTCGAGGGGCTTGCGGCCTACGGCGGGCAGGTTGTTCATGCCCATGGCCTTCTCCTCGATGAAGGCTAGGTAGCGGTCCACCCACATTTTCCTCTCCGGCTCAGGGCCCATCTCGTACAGACACGTGATCTTCTCGTTGGTCGTCGTCGATGAGCTGGACTTCTAAGACAACGGGCATGTCCCAGGGAATGCGAGGACACAAGATGGAGATCAGGGCCAAGTATATGCAAACATCTCTCAGTATTTACAACTATGGAGCTCTGAATTGATGCGCTAGTACGTGGATCGCTTTAGAGTAAATGTACTACATTGCTACAGAAGGTTTAATATCTATGGCATGTCTAACATAACTGGTTGTGCTGATTTGTCATAAAAGCACCAACCTTGGACTTGGTCTCTGTCTTGGGGGTTCCTTCCACCTTGTTGTTCATCTTCTGGGCCTGGTTCATTTTGCCATCGAGGCCAAACTCCGGGCTGGGAGCCATTCCTGGAGACAGACAGAGAAATGAAGTCACGCCCAGCACAGCAGAGCTCACTGTTCTGCCTGTACCTTCAGAAAATGATGGTTACATCTCAAATTCAATCTTTACTTTATGCAAAAAAAGACCACTGATGGCTACCAACATGATCAAGATGGTGAAGACCGAAATCATGGACAGGTGTATTTCTCTACAAGACTTCTTAAGGATACAATGTGCATGTCTCTTGAGGTAATCATGCTGTTATTTCCAACGTTATGCCGTCTGACTCAAGTCACAAATGCGGATCTTACCACTGCTGTTATTGGCCATGTTCCCGCCCATGGGGAAAGGGGGGCCCTGGGCGTTCATCATGCCTGGCATGCTGTTCATGGAGGGGCCATAGGGAGGACCACTTCCCATCATGCCCGGCGACATGTTGGGGTAACCAGGCAGCCTGCGAGAGAAGACACCAATCATAATAAACCATCTTTCGACTCTGGGACTTCAGGCTGAACTACCTAATCTCAGGTTTTAATCACGCTCAGTGCATATTACTGAAACTTTTAACTTCCTAGCCATTACTTATTACAAGTTCACCTGAGGACACAACACACCATCAGAATTCTGTAAATATAACTGCTCGGAGAACAGGAGTCTGAGCGCTGTAAGGGAGCTCCATCCTTTCTCAAGTTGCTCTCAACACTTAACCCATTCGCGCTGGATGCTGCATGACGCAACATTGACCCTCCCGCTGGATGCTGCGTAGCGCAACATTGACCCTCCCGCTGGATGCTGCGTAGCGCAGCATGCTTTTTATTTCATGTTTCTAAGTGCTACAGAGGCTTAGAGATTAAATTTTGGTAGACGTTGACAATTTTTAGTATGTTTTCAGAAAACCCTCAGGAAATAAGGTTATTTAGTCTAGAATGCCATAGGATTCTATAGGCGCTTTTATCAGGCATTTTAGAGTAAATGGGTTAAATGGTGCGCAAATACAATTCACTTCAATACAGTTCAGTGCTGTTCTGCTCTGCTTCTGCCTGTGCGTGCTTCATGCATGCCTGGCCCTGGTCTACCCTCTCTCCAGCATAGCTCCTCCAAAGGACAGCAAACACCTGCGAGACGCAAGAATAGCACTAAATACACCTGCAAAAGAGAACGCTGAGGTGCATTCAAGTTCTTTGAATAGAGGTGCCGAACAGGTTTTGTCTGAACTGCTAAATTTGAAAGTATTTGTGTTCCAAATCGTTATTATTTATCATTTCCAACATTCCAAATCGTTCAATTTTAACAGTAACTCTTCATCCAAAGTCCATGTATGATTGCAGGGTATTACCTCCTCAGACCATTCACAAGCGTGAACTTGCAAAAAATCTGAATGCACCTCAGGTTCCAATGGGTGTTGGAAAACACACTATATGGTTAACAGACTTGACTGAGAAATTAGCAGATTGGTGAGCGATGGGGTATACACAGTACGTGGTGTACATCATTAGTATAGAGATGGTTCTTTCATTAAAATAAGCTGTATTTGAGGTGAATGTTCACATGACCAATGGGCTCTATATCTAATGCGAATAAGACTGCAGCCAATCTGTATCATGTGTATGGAGTTACGTTATATCTTTAAATACATGCTCTTCCTGTTGTATATAGAGCTAGGTTATGGTTTGTACTATACTGTTGTATATAAAGTTAAGTTATAGATTGTACTGTACTATACTGTTGTATACGTACGAGTTGGTTGATATCATAAATGTGTACTGTACCTGTTGTGTACGGAGTCAGTTGGTATTATAAATGTGTACTGTACCTGTTGTGTATGGAGTCAGTTGGCGTTATAAATGTGTACTGTACCTGTTGTGTATGGAGTCAGTTGGTGTTATAAATGTGTACTGTACCTGTTGTGTATGGAGTCAGTTGGTGTTATAAATGTGTACTGTACCTGTTGTGTATGGAGTCAGTTGGTGTTATAAATGTGTACTGTACCTGTTGTGTATGGAGTTGGTGGCGCCATGCTGCATGGCAGCGGCAGCTGCAGCTGCTGCTGCTGCATCAGGTGGCTTCCTGTTGAGGCCCGGAGGCGGGCACATTCCAGAGCCCACCTGAGGGGGCATGTTGCCCATGTTGGGGCCCATGTTAGGTCCATAGGGGGGTCGGACACCCATCTGCCCCGGTGGCATCCTTCCAGGGGGCATACCTCCATAGGGAGGACCTCCTCCTTGGCCTGGCATGGGGTTCATTGATCCACCCATGCCAGGGCCACCAGGGTAGTTGGCATTGGGCATGCCACCATATCCAGGTTGCCGGGGGTAACCTGTGATGATAGGAAAGACCGGAAGCCTATCATTGATGCCACAACATAGTACAGACAACAAGGCTACATAAATTGTATCAAAGCAGGTGACGTCATCAAAACACAAAAAAGAAACTAAAAAATCTGGTTAGGAGTGAATAAATTAGGTCTTGTTTCCAAATTCAACCTTAAAACATTTACTCCTCAGAAAGCCATGGATTCCAAATCCAAGAGATCATTTAGCCCATTCTGGATGTAGAACATGTCATTATCATACTTAACATTTGTCACAGTTCTTTAAAAATATGGTAAACTCTACTTTGGCCACGTAGATGAACACGTCTTGATTTCATCTAAGAGTGACTAGGCCTCTTCGTCTACGTCTACGTCTAAGCCTGTGACGGGGACGGCCTGTAGACTCACTGCCCGATGCGGGCGTCTATCTGGCTTCTCTTTGCAGGCTCTTGGGTTGGTGGGTGGGTGAGCGGGTGAGCAAGCAAGGAAACAAGCAGAGGCTAGCACTAGCTCTGGCTCTCCCACAGCGAGCAGACCCAGCAGCAGGCTAGGCAAGGCAAGAAAGCAGGCAGGCTGATGTGAGCCTGGCTACGTCAGCACCGTCTTTTCTCCGAGACTAAAAATAGCTGCAGTGCAATCTACTGGGCCCTGGCTCAGACAGGAGGGCTGAAAAGCTGTCTGGAGGGCCGATTGTTTCGCCGGAAAATCAAAAAGTTGCACTTTCACCCCAAATAGCCCACAGTCCAACAGAATTGTGGACAGAAAACTTGTCCTTGGTGTAAAACACAACACAAGATGGTTTCTCATTTCTCCAGACTTATATAATTCCGCAATAATTATCCATGAAAACGGATTTCGAGGCTGCATCAACTATAACGAAATCCCTCTCTCCAGTAGCTCTAACTGGCACAGTCTCCTCAGGGCAGAACAGCTTCAGTCAACCTCACATCCCCTTGCTCAACACCAAACAAGGCTTTAGATTTACTTCAAGTCAGAGATCGTGTCAATGACTTCTATTCATTAGTCTACTTATAAACTAGCCTTCCATCACTATAACTGGGCTACTGAAACCATCTAATAAAGTATGAGATATCTGACTTAACAGAGAGCATGCCAAACATAACTAAATGATAAAAGAGTCCCACAAATCTCATACAGCTAGAGCAGAAGCTACACCATTAGCTGAACTTGAACATTTTGATTTCTTCTGTCTTGATTTCTAGCTTGAGTTGGCTCTTCCTGTTAAGTCCCAAAGCCTTTCGTCACCAGAGAAAAATCAATTCAATCTGGGACCCGTCTCTCATCTATGATATTGGTCACAAGTATATCTGTGAGAGCTTGTTTAAGTTCTAACCAAAATGCCTGTCTTTTTTCAGGGAGAACCCAAAAAAAAACCCAAAAAATCTGTTAGGTTACAAATAAGTTGCACCAATTTCTTCACAAAAATCTCCATCATAACTGTGTCTTCCACTGGATCCCATTTTACAGCAGAAAAGAGGCACAAACAGGCCAACATCTCTTGCGCTCACTGAGGTCAAGCACAGGGTCCTACCTTGAGGGCCATACTGGCCACCCTGAGGCCCAAAGTTCCCCATGGAGTTGTTCTGCTGATAGGGCCCCATCCCAGGATGCATCTGGGCTCCCGAGGACTGTCGGGGCGATAAGGCGGAGCCCGACTGGGGCGAACCGTAGGGCATCTGAGGGTTCCTCTGCAGGAAACCTAGAGGGAGGAGAGGTCGTCAGACAAGTCAAAAACAGACCGAAAATTTAAACAATCTTGTTCTTCACTGACACACAAAGGTCAAAATGAGCTCTGATGTATAGAATACACTTTATAAACAGAAGAGTATTCTAGGCATAGTTGAGGAACACCATGAAGAAAGGGAATCTTCAGTGATGGATTCTGCACAGCACCAATAAGGTATTATTTGGCCAAAAATGGTTCTGCACCTGCTCTGCACTCAGTGGCTGTAATATGGGCAACTGTTAAACTGTACAATAACACTAGCGAGCATTGCCGCCATTAGAGTGTCTAGAGTGGTCAATCACCTCTCTCCTGGGCCATGGCAGACTGATTCATGGAGGGATGCAGGATCCCGTCCGACTGCACACTGGGGGGTCGTGGGGGCATCTGGTTCCCTGTGAAGCAATGACGTAAGAACATCATGTCATCCCCCTCATCACAAGAACATCATGTCATCCCCCCTCATCACAAACCAAACAAACATTTCTACAGCTGGACTAGAGTACGCATTGCTGTACTAGCACTCTACACTAATAGTCCACACTATATATGGTCTTTCTCTGTACATTAGACAGTCCACACATTTCATTGCTTGGATAAGACAAAATAGGACGGCATCTACAGAGAGATTTGTATGAGAGGCTCTTTCGGGAAATACAGACTCACAACTGAACCCACAGTTAGGGGAAGGGAAGAGAAAGTGAAAGGAAGGTATTAAAGGTTGTATCAGTGATTGCGGGGTAATGTCACTTCTGTTGATGTTAAAACAAAACAGAGCTAGCTCGCCACTCCCTCCCCCTTCCTCCCGTGCAATTGAAACTCTCCTAAACGCGCAACTTGTCGGTTATTGGTTGGAACACTTTATTTTGCCTTTGAGTGGTTGCCAACACATGTTGAGAGCAATTGTTTTTGTGTACAGATCTCAGAGCCTAGGCTGCCTACAGAGACACATTTTTTGACAGCCTGCTTATGTGGCAGGCAGCTAGCGAATCGTTAGGAAAGATGAATGATGATCATTTATGTTTGGGCCTTTTTTGGCCCTGAAATCGCAGATACAACCTTTAAGCAAAGATCAGAATGTGTGTTTGTGTGTGTGCGTGTGTGAGCCTCATACTGCAGCTATAATACCCCATCATACAAACAAATAGGGTGCTTTGTCTTTGGACCAACATAACTTGGTCCAGAGAAGAGAGGTGCACCAAAACAGATTGTGTGTGTGTGTGTGTGTGTGTTTGTGGACTGGCCAGTCCTACCTGGCATGGTTGCGGGGGAGAGCGGCCCCGAGCGGGAGGCGGTGGCACTGGCTGGCGAGCCCACAGGGGAGGGTGAGGGCCCTCGGATGCCCGGCAGGTGTGGCGAGGTGTGGGGGGAGAAGGGCGACTGCGCCGGGTTGCTCTGCTCGCCCTGGCTGCTCGACACGCCCGAGGTGCTCACGCCGGGACTGAGCGCGCTCTCTGCGCCCGTGGGCAGGTCGTCAATGGACCCCGACAGATCCTGCAGCAAACGGAGAGGGACAGCTGGGATTAGACACAGGTTCATTTCACCCAACAGATGACATGATGTGGCAAAGGTGATCCTGCTCAGTGTGGGATAAACCGTAAGCTGAGGAGGGTGAGGGGGACATAGAAAGAAAGGGGGAAGGAGGGAGAGTAAGGAAATAATGGAGAATAAAAAGGAAGAGTGGGACCCCAGTCACCACACAATAGACACAGATGGAGAGAACACCTCAGACCAGTGTTGATTACAAAGTGGAAGATGTAACATTCAGTCCAAAACTCTCACAGGTTTAGACAATTTTTGTATACAATTTACTTAGAACATCATGGAACTAGTGCCATTTCCAAGATAAAAAAAAGATAAAAAAATGAAAACCTTGCAAGGACTATTAGCCTAACAGCCCAGTTAAGACTTGTTTTTTAACCCCATAGATATAGTGTTGCTTTAGAACATTGAATGATCAAATATCACAAAATAAATAAGTAATTAAAGCTCCTGTGATTTGATTCCCTTCCTCTTAACATGTTTGACTCAAAATTCAATGTTGCTATGATTTCAGGATGTCATGTGTACTACTATTCCTCTCCAGGCTCACTTCCCAAAGGACACAGCACTAGTCCCAATGAGGTTCCATTCAGATCTCTCTTCCCTAAGAACACAGCACTAGTCCCAATGAGGTTCCATTCAGAGCTCTCTTCCCAAAGGACACAGCACTAGACCCAATGAGGTTCCATTCACTAAGAACACAGCACTAGTCCCAATGAGGTTCCATTCAGAGTACAGAGGGGCCAGAAGACAGTCGAGGCAAGACAGATAAATATTGACAACTAATCAATGTGATGCCAGATGGTTCTTTAGCACGCTGCACATTAAAAACAACTGTCTGCTCAGTCTCGCCCTCTCTCCGCTGTCTCTCAGCAGAGTCGGCATGCAAAGCTCTACTATAAAACCACACTACGCACAACAGGGCAAATAACAGAGACGACACACAAGTGGCGACTGATGCAAAAACACAGAAGTAACAAAACCCAGTTGTTTGTTTATGGGCTGCCTTGGTTTGGAAACATGTGATTCAGTGAGACGAGAATGAGCCGTTCAAAACTCTTCCCTTCATGTTGTCTAGGGAAGCTTGTTGAATAAAACCACTTCAATTTTCTGGACCACGTCCCCACTCACGACTGAAGAACGAGCGTGCTTTTATTCCGCAAGCTTGGGACCTGTTGTTACCAAAATGCTGAAGCAATGCCATTGTGCAATATGCTGGTGTTTGTAAAGTAAATGGCACACAAACAGGGCACTTTGAGCAGGGCTCTTCAGACAGGGTTGAACACAAATGTTGTGGTGCTTCTTCCTTTAGGTATTTTGACCTACGTATGACACAGATGTTCTATTAGGACCTCAAGAAACTATGTAAAAATGTGGGAAAGGGGTAACAATGTTGAAATAGGGGTCAAAAATTATAATAACACTGCATAAAATCCATATCACAAAATAAATCCTTCAAATCAGAGTATCATTCATTTAGGCCTAAATACCAGGTGGATTTGAAATGGATCCTGACCCTCAGCACACATACTCATGTTGGGTGGGGTGTTATCTCTTTAAAGCAGCCCAGAGCAAAACAAAATACTATCACTAATAATAAGCGCTAATAGTAACATTTCTGAAGTAGAGGGGAGTATGTGGCAAAAGGCCTGCCTCTCTGAGAGGAGTCGGCTAGCCTGGCTTTCTCAGGATCAACACAATCCAGTCACTTTTCTTTCTAACCAAGTACTTTCACTCACTCACATAAACTCATACAATCACTCACTCTCCCTCCCTCTCTGGGAAACTGCTTGACACACTTCCCGCTGGGTCGTTTTACGCACACACAGAGAGACGGAGACACACACACACCCCCCCCTCAGGCTCCCGTCCTTATTTATCTCATCCAGGAAAAAAAAGGGGAAAAAAAGCGTCTCTCTCGTTGCCATGGCTACAGTGGTTGAGCCGCACGTGTGCTGATTCAGCAGGCACGACTGCCCCATCTGTCAACACACACACACACACACACACAGCTGAGCTCAAGGCATGTTAAAAAAAAAAAAAAAAACACATGCACACACAGGACAGCAGAACCCAGGCTCCCTGGCTGCCGGCATTTCTACAAAAGAAAATCTTATTAGCGTCCCTTCCTATCCCACAACTATCCCGCTCCCATCAAACCTAGAGCCTGTTCCAGTCATAAATCACCTAACCCCCCCCCCCCCCGCCCCCTTCAGAATGATGCCAGGGTGTGGCCAACCTTCATGTTTACTCTCTACTTTACCGCTTAAGCAATCCTACATTTAAGTCCAAGTCTAAGAATGCGTTGGTGCTCTCTAAAACTCCACATTGTTATATGGAAAAGCCAAACAAATAGATTAAGCAAATAAGACAAACAACTGCAGTACCATTCAAACTGGCCCTAAATGGGCTCTCTAAGTCACAGGCTTGAACAACAGTTTGTTCAGGAAAGCGCAATTCAACAAAGCCTGGCATAATATGAACGTCTATTTCAGCAGGGTTTCCTCCTCCCCAAAATGTTCACCTACTCCTTCAAAATTTTTATTCCACCGTTCAGAATGCCTGACGTCAGTCCTTTGGTTTCCGATTGGTTGCTTGCATGCCTCCACTCCACCCACTGTGGTGACTACCAATCAGAGCCAACAGCTCTTGAGAGCTGGGCTTATATCTCAACCTCTTCCTGAAGCTTGACGGCACAATGCACCAATTTCATGAACTTCGAATATTTCCAAGTCAAATTACTTTCTTCCTTTCAATATTAAGTCCAACATTATCTTTCTAGCATCTCTCATGTACCACCAATCAGAACATTTTACAACCAGGGTTTGTCAGAAACAACAAAATGACACAATGACACATGCAGACATAATAAATAAAATAATATAATATAATATAATGTGTGTGGTGGGGCCGCCACTTGCTGAAATAACAGTTGCCAAACCAGCACACATAGGGGGCCTGCCACTGTGGCTGGTAGATTCCAAAATCTACCAAACTCAACTTTTTCACCAGCCACTAAAGATACGGTATGAAAATGTGATATCATGATTATAGTAACCTAAATGATCACGGTTATCGGCATTATTGCGATACGATTAAAATGTGCTGAATTTTTCTCTAAACCTACCACCAATGTTGGACAGAACTCAAAATTGGCCTGTCCTCCATGCACAGTAGCAACAAAACTAAAGGTCAACTGAACAGCATTCATATGGTGTCATAAAAGTGGTGTGGCTCCTTTAAGACAATCCTTTGGTGTGAGTTATGGAGCTATCCAACTTGATCTAACTATACTGTGTAGCCTACATCATTTGATTTTAATATTTACAGATATCTAGGCTATATTCAGTTAATGCAGTTCATGCACAAATCATGCATTGACCAATTTAAGCACAGTTCAGTTTGAAGAAAATTAAATACATGCATGCTTAGCATGTTGTGAAAAAAAATCATTAAGAATACATTGACAAACTCTTAACCATGAGCTATATATTCTCTATTTCTAATATTTACAGATATCTGGGCAAGGTAAGCACAGCCCAGTTTTAGGAAATGTTTAAAGGCCAAAGTTGGAGACAAATGAAATTTGCTACAATTCATTTCAAAACCGGATTACCCTGGAACTGCTAATTATACACGGGAATGCATTAAACCTCTGTGTTCGGTAAGGTCTGCTGTTTATTCTGATATATGGTTTGTTATGTGTTGCATGAAGAGTTTGTGAGATATTCCACCGAGGCAAATGGATGTGGAGATGGGCGCAGAGAATAATGATTACATTTCTTGAAAAAAGTTATTCTCGTGAACCGTTTATCACAGCAAATAGCGGCTAACTAGCACAGTTTAAAAGCTGAGAGAAGGCTCTTCTGTTTGATGAATACCTCTCGAGAAGTTCAACAGAGAAGAATAGGTGAATTTGGACGCACTTTGAGTGCCTATTATAGTGCCATGCTACGTGGAGACTGTTGCTCACTGGTATCATAAGGGTAACTTCAAATTAGCGCGATTTACTCTTCTAGGTTACTGATAACATTACATGATCCCACGAGACACTTTCTTAATTTTTCATTTTTGACTCCATATTTGTGGTATGCTAGCTCTATCTTACCCGCTACAGTGGCTGGTAAGTTGACCAAATTCACCAGCCAGTGTACACATTCACCCGCATTTGCTGGTGGCGGGTGCTGACACACAGGGATGGCTTTAATTGAATACAAGAGAGAGTGGACCAGGGGGGTCTAGAGAGAGACCACAGGAGATAGGATAGCAGATGCAGGACAGCAGTGAGCGGGTCTGAGTGCATGAGAGTTAAGAAGAAGGGCGAGGAGAAGATGAGAAAGAGGAAAAGGAAGAATGGAGGAGTGTGCGTAACTTACGGGGAGGCTGGACGGCCGCCCCTGCATCCCAGCATCTTCGGAGGCGCTCTTGCTGGAGGCCAGCGGCTGGTTGGAGGCCGGGGCACTGGACTGGGAGCTGAAGGACTCCTGGGAGAGCTCCTGCTATGAGGAAGAGGAGGAGGAGGAAAAGGGGAAGGAGGAAGAGGGGGAGGAGGAGAAGGAGAAGAAAGGGGAGAGAATGTGTCAGGAACTCTGAAAGCACACCACAGTGACAAACACAAATGCATAAATCCAACTCTGTAGAGAAGGAAGAATAACCAGATGAGTAGAAGGGAAAGAGATATATATATATGCATATCTTCCACCAACACACAAACACTTATATTATTTTCCTCGAAACATATATTAATCAATTGTGCTGTCGACCAACATGCAGATGCTTTGAAAATAAAGGTAGATTCAATGAGAGACATGGGGACTTATTATCAACTTAGCCAACACATACTAAACTGCTCCCACGATTGTCTTTAAACTGCAAAGCAGATAATTAGTATAAACAATACAAACAATACTCCTCCCATATACACACCTATCTCTTGCATGCACATACATAAAATGCACTAAAACTGATGACTACCTGAGGAGGTGGAGGGGGAAATCGCTGATAAGGCGACTGCTGCTGCTGTTGCTGCTGCTGTTGCTGCTGTTGCTGCTGTTGTTGCTGCTGCTGCTCTGGTGGAGGTTGCCGCTGCTGCGGAGGCTGCTGCTGAGCATTCTGGGAGTAGGGCCCAGACTGCCCATGGCCCGGGGCCTGCTGGGAAGAGGCCGTGGAGGTCTGGGCTGGTGTCTGCTGGGACGAGGGCGGGACAGGGCCCTGCTGGGGAGGGTAGCTGGGCTGGGTCTGTGAGGCAGGCGGAGCCTGGGAGCTCGCCTGTGACTGCGGCTGGCTCGGAGGCTGCTGCTGCTGCGACGGGTACGGGGACTGACTGGCCTGGGGTGGCTGCTGCTGAGCTTGCTGTGCTTGCTGCGCTTGCTGAGCCTGATGCGCCTGCTGAGCTTGTTGCGCCTGCTGCGCCTGCTGAGTCTGCTGGGCGTACGGCGGCTGGGACTGAGGGGGTCCCTGCGAGGGCCCTCCCCCCATGGGGCCCTGGGCGTGGGGAGGCATGTGGGGTTGTGGGTAGGGAGGTCCACCCGGGCCATGCGCTGAGGGCGGCTGGGAAGGGTGCGGCTGCTGGGGGTAGGGGCCCTGAGCACCCGGCTGCGTGGGAGGGGGCTGGGGGTATGGAGACGGCTGCTGACCCCCGTGGGGATGCTGGCCCTGCTGGCTGTAGTAGGGCTGTTGGCCCTGTCCTCCGTAACCGCCTGGTCCCTGTTGGCCCTGCCCTCCATATCCGCCTGGTCCCTGTTGACCATAAGTGGCCATCTGCACAGAAGCAACAGGCAGTAGTTAGGACGCAAGAATGGGGAGCCATGCCAAAAGAGCCACTGTGCTAAACTAAAGAAGCACTTGGGTTTTCAGAGATTTCCTGAAGCTGCTAGTGTTGTCACGGTACCAAAATTATGACTTCGGGTATTGTCAGAGATTCCCTGAAGCTGCCAGTGTGATAAAAACACACTGGTTTCACTTAGGCTGTGAGCCTAGTTTAAAACTGAGGAGATGAATTTGGCACTAATCATGTAGTTTGTTTTCTATAGCCTATTCGTTAACCAGTCGTTCTTTGGTCTCTTTAAAAATGTTGGGATATGTCTGAGAGGTGCTTAGCCAAGTTTGCGTAGCCTACTTGCTTTTGAATGACTTTGAAACAAATTTTACAGATGGGCCTCTGTGTACCTGTTGGCTTGCCTTCACTATCCGCAATGTATCTGAAATAGATCCAGATTTCACTTCGACCTTTTTTTTTTTTTTTTATCCACAAGTCGAGGACTGTCAGCAAAGAACTTCTGTTGACGTTGGCTGCGCACTCACTCACTCAGAGCTGCCTGCTTGACGCGCCCACTTGCCTACATGTGTGCAAGGAGCATGGAGAGTGGGAGCACTCCACACAGACACCAAACGCTATTATTTTAATAAAGTAAGTATCGATTCTAAAAACATTGTTTTTTGCATGAAGGCATCGTGATACCTTTCTAGTATCGGTACACCGTACAACACTAGAAGCTGCATGGATAAATGATGCAGACCTAGAACAGAGAGGGGCCCTCGTTCTGAATCTGTCTTGGTATAGACTCTAGACATTAGGGAATTAGAAATTAGAAAAAAAAACAGCACATTTAAACCAGTGCTTACAGACCTGCTGTCCATACTGCATGCGTCCCTGCATGGCCATGGTGTAGCGCTGAGGCCCTGGTGGGCCGTAGCTCTGTCCAGGGTAGGGTCCTCCCTGCTGGGCGCCCGGAGGGGGGCCCTGGTGGGGCTGCTGGGAGTAGGGGCTGCCTGCGCCATACGGCTGACCCCGCATCTTCATCTGCTCCATGGAGCCTGGTGGCTGTCATAAGGAGGTCAGGTAGCGAAGAGAGGGGGAGAGAGAGAGAGAGGAGCGTGGGGGAGAGAGAGAGAGGAGCGCGAGAGAGAGAGAGAGAGAGAGAGAGAGAGAGAGAGAGAGAGAGAGAGAGAGAGAGAGAGAGAGAGAGAGAGAGAGAGAGAGAGAGAGAGAGGCACAGAGGCAAAGAGGGAGGAGAGAGAGAAAATTAGAGGGTAGGGAGAGAGGGGGAGACAAGAAACGGTTAAACTTCAACTGGGCTGGACTATTCAAGAAAAATACCAATTTGATTGGCGATATAATTTTTTGAAAGTCAAGCTTCAGTTCAATATGCACTATATAACAAATTAAAAACTGTCTCTAATAGTTGTTTGCTTACACTTCTTTGTTTGCAAGTCTTTGTTTGCAGCACATTCATCGTACTGCTGCTTGTGGAGCATTTTCAAATATTGCTACATGTTTGTGTTGTTGCCTCAGGAGGTAGCAACTGCTCGACGATAGATTTTGCCTAGTACCTTTATTTGCTTTGGTACATCACTTCTGGTAAACACAAATAATCAGTCGTGAGCTACACAATTAATTGCACCCTAGGCGACTTGCTAATTTTATTTGTTCAAATTGTGATTTTGATTAAAAACTTGATTCATCTTTCAGCCCTACAGGATTGCAAGTGTTTCTCTCCTAAACCACACATAAAGGCTTCTCCCCCATTTGCATGCAATATGTTTTTATCAGAGGTCAGAGATGTAAAGCCTTCCAGAATATGATCAGTCTGACAGCCAAGATGCTTCGAGGTATCAAGTCATCATTGAACGTTAAAACTAGCACCTTCACATACCCTTTCCAGATTCTAAACTATATGCACAATAGGAGTGATGTCCCCTGGCATACAAAATCATCTAATCCTACAACATGTGCATGAAAGCAGCACTGACTACTTCTCATTTCACTAAGCATTTTTTATTGCATTTTATTTCACTAAGCATTGGCAAGATACGATGCCTCTGCATTTAACAAATCAAAAGGTCTGAAGAACTCAAGGAGCAGGCACATATCATCACATTAGAAGTACACGCTGAGAGGCTTGCCATCACATTTCTGGCCAGCGCTGGCTTGATGCGTAGCTTACAAATGCTACAGGTTTGAGGGCCAAGTGCAGACCAGAGACTATTCAAAACAACACAAAATAAAGATTAATCAAAATAATCAGGTCACAAGAAAGGCGTCACGGCCATCAGAAACAAACTTTTTTGACGTTGCAATTTCTAAAGTAGGTCAATATCCGAGTACTAGTTTATTTATTTGGTTGCTGTTTCTCACCCGTGTCTGTGCAAGTATGAGCTGCACTCAGCAAAGCTGTAAACACATACAATTGACAAGTTCACAACACAAACTCTCCAACCACAGTCTCCAAACAAATAATGCTTGGTCCCCTCATCAGTCACGACAGCTTTTGCGAGGTTCCTGTTTTCTGCACTGGTGTGACTTGATTCTGTGCATCCAGACAGGACCCTGGATGCATGCAACCATCCATGGCAGAAACTGCCAATTATTCTGTTAAGCCAGTGTTTGACCAAGTAACATCCTCTATGCAAACTCCACCCACATAATTATTAATTCGCAAAAAAGGACCTGGAAAGGATTGGATGCTAAAAAGGTGGCAAAGGCCCTAAACTGGGCCTTGGTCTTGTTGGAGAAAAGCACACAAAAAAGTTACAGCATTTGTGAAACATTTGTGAAAGATTACAACATTTGTTTGTGAGGCCTGGATATAAGTCCCATCATAGTGGAAAAGAGGCTCTGAGAAGAGCAACCCCAAATGGCAGTTATCCACCTCGGAAAGAAAGAAAAGAAAAACAGAAAAGAAAAGGCGGCACAAGACCAAAGGGAGGGAAAAAAAAGAAAGAAAAAAGACACGGCATGTGTTTTTCCCACGCTCATTAACCTGCACGTTACCTTAGACAGCCTTAGTTAAGGAAGTCGACCACGGCTATATATAACTCATCTCAAACAGAGGGCAGTCTGCCGAATATTTAACACATCCCAGCTGCGCTCCCGTTTGAGCCAGGGCCAAGCCAGCTTTTCCTGAGTTTTTTCTGCGCTCTCCCTCTCTTTTTTTATTTTTTTTAAAGGAGGCAATCTTGGCACTGAATGAATGACACCAGCCACAGAGGGAGAGGTCCTACGCCTGGTGGACAACTCTTCAGAGGAAGGAAGGAAAGAGGAAGGCAGAGTGTGTGTGTGAGTGTGTGAGAGTGTGTGTGTGTGTGTGTGTGTGAGTGAGTGAGTGAGTGAGAGAGGTGAGAGGAGGTATGCACCGCCTTGACTGAAGGTAGTAGCCTTCTCTAGCACTCCGCCTTCTGATCCGAATCTTTACACAGGTTTCCGTGGAGAGAAGATAAGCTCTGAAAACTTCCAAGAACGCTAAGTTGCACCCCCTATAGCCTACTTGTCCTTTTCAATTGCATGAAACTGAATTGTTTTAAACCTGGAAGGTGCCATTTTGCTCCAATATGTGGCTGAAATCAACAAATATGAAAAAAAATGATACCTACCCATTACGTACAACGACAATCGCACATCTAGCCATCGTATACATGGACACTAGGACACAATGGCTATGGCAATTACAATAGATGCATTATGTTCTTAAACAGGTCTGCCTGATTCCATTTACCTGCTCCAGTAGGGCCTATAGACTGAAAACACCCTTAGCCATGTAATCGCTGCACAGTCAAAATATAGGTTTAGACACACAGCTATTGCCTGCAAAGGTATGTTTTGCAAATAGGTCTATTTCTTGCTCCTAAATCTCCTCAAGCAATCAACATCAAAGAGAATTTTAAAGGCCTTCATCACACCACCAGAAAAGGCATTAAAGTAGACAGACACCCAAGTCAAAGGCACACGTCGCCTAGCCTACCTCATGAACTCATCTTTTAAAGATGCAGTTTTGAACTGGGTTTTCATTTCATGAAAGGTTGTATATATTCGAGCACAGAACCCTAGCATATTACACCTGGCCCTTCTATGCTCCTGAAGCCCTGTGCTGATTGGCTGGGATTGTTGATGGCTCCGTCTGAGCCACTGTAGAAGGAACGCAAGAGATGGGACTGCATTACATTTACATTTACTCATTTAGCAGACACTGTTGTCCAAAGTGACTTCCATATGTCAGCTATATTACAAGGGATTACATTGTCCCTGGAGCAACTTGGGGTTAAGTGCCTTGCTCAAGGGCACAACAGTGGAAGACGGAAATTGAACCCACAACTTTCAGACTACTGCACGCTAGCCCAGCTCCTTAACCACAACGCTACCACCGCCACGAACTGCAGTGCATACAAACACCCACGTTTTTAAGGCAAATACTGAATGGGCAGCTAGAGGACAAAAGGCGTAAAGCGCAAACTGCAGCTTTCAAATCAGCATCACAGGACTCGGTCCAGCCCAATAGGCAATCACTTCCAGTACATCTCTTTCCAGAGGGCAACAGACATTTAACAGGACCATAAAACACAGGCATGCCAGTCCTGTCAAACCTGTGGGCAATCAAACTCTCCAACAAGGACTGAAAGATTTGGGGGAAAATATCTAATTGTGATTTTTCTGCTCTCACGTTGCACTTTTGGGCTACTTTTTAATTATACGTTCATTGTACAGCTGCCCATAGTGCTTTTAAGACGTTGGTACGTGTTCATTGTGTTGTCACAGGAATTATCAAAATATTCTTAAATAACCAGAGTTGTGAGAGGCACAATTAATAGCCAGCTTCACTATTTACTAAATGCATTCGTTGATTTCAATTTAAAATATATTAATATTTCACCCCAACTCCCACTTCAATGATTTCAGGGTTTCAGAGTCAACATGGCGCAAAAACTCTTAACACTTGAGGGACATTTTCCATCACACTGATCAGCTACTACAAATACAGGAAATCTTTATCTTCTAAATAATAATCTAAATCTTTATCCAAGATATTTACAAAAGGCATAACAGTATCTTAAACAAACCCAATCATCCTGCCGCCAGACTAAGTTAGCTAATACACAGCCCTACTGGATAGTGACATAGCACTATTGAATAGGGCTGTGTATTGGCATGGACCTCCCAATACGATACGCATCACGATACCTGGGTCACGAGTCGATACGATACCTTATTTCACTGCTTGGTTGAATTTCCCATTGTCCTACGTAATTTAGAACGACCGTTAACCGTATGTTATTTCAGTGTTTCCCACAGAATTGAATTCCATTTGTGGTGGTTGGTTTGCAGAATTAACTTGAATACAACAGTTTTTAACAAATTAGCACAGCGTGGTTATGATGCTAACCAGATTTAAGCACAATATAGTACAACCTGGAAAATCACTGTGTGGTGGTCAATGTTGATATTGTTGTGGGCCGCCACAAATAAGTCAATGTATGGGAAACACTGTATTTGCACACCTATGAAGTAGATACATTTTTTTGGCCGTATCACACTTGTATATTAATTCGCCAAACTCGTTGTGAAGTTTAAATGAGCGGTCACGTTGCATCCGAGCTGTAAAATGCAGATGTTCAGAACATAGCAACATTGTAGCATATGACGGAGGTGGCTTTTACCTAGATGGATGACAGCAGGCTAGGTAAAATAGCGATGTTTCAAAGCTAAAGTTCATCAGAATCTTGGGATACGCCCGCTTGACAACGGGAGAGATAGAACTCACGACTGGCCTAGTACTAGTAACGGCAGTTTGTCCTGCAAGTTGAGAAATTAGTCGATATGTGTCGGAAGAAATTAGTTCTACAAACAAGACAGTTTTAGCCATTAAAATGTTTAATTTGCAACAGGAAATGAACACAACGCAAGTGGCAACAGCGGAATAAGCGGGATAATGGACTCCACGGTGGTCTGTTCACAGAAATTAATGTTTTACAACCTCGACCGTGCATTAATTTCTGTGAACAGACCACCCTTACATATGATACATTACAATATATTGCAATACAATACAATACAATAAATATTGCAATATATTGCACTACTTTTTACTGAAAATATAATAATAGAGCTGGAAACGCAATTTGCTGTGTACCACCTGGGCAGTATAATATGTAGATCACATTATACTGATAATTTAGCAGACAAATACCATAATTTCCCAACTATTAGCCGCGGTTTTTACATTGGTTTTGCACAATTTCTTCAGCTATGAGGTTAATACACAGGGCCAGTTAATATGGTATTAATATGGTTTCGTTTCTTTTAACTTGCATAAGACACTGTCCTGCGGCTTATATATATACAATGCGGATAATACACAAGAAACTACTGTAATAAAAAAATACTGAAATAGTCAGTTGTATAGACATTTTTGCACAGCTTAATGCCTAAAAAATATCGATATTTGCCGGCAGTGGCAATACGATATATCAATATCAAAAGCACGGTCCTACTATCCAGTAGGCAGCTTCTCTTTTCAACACAAACACAAAAAGCTAAATGGATAGTACCCAACTTCACTAAAGAGGATTTAAATCATATAAAACAGGAATAATGAAGTAAAATTAATCACAAGCACCACAGGCACGCAGCTGAAAACAATCCCAACTGAGTAGTCAGTTACCGGTATTTTTAAAGTTTATTGGTTATGTTCTTTCTTTTTTTAAATCAAGGCCTCACTATTGACCAACGCAATCGTGATTATGATTATTGCCATAATTATGCAGACTTGGTGTGTGTGTACCATGGGTAGTCGGCTATTTTTAGAACCTTGGCCCCCTGTGCATGGAAAGAGTCCAATCAAAGGTAGAACACACACACACACACAACACACACACACACACCTGATTCTCTGCTCAGTTCTACAGATGGCTGGTTATGTAGGTAATGTTCCATTTTCTCCATATCCAAGAGGGGAGATATGGAGGTCCTCAGATAGACCTTCCTTAGAGACTGGTTTGTTTCCATTGCTACCCGATCACCAGGCCCTAACACGCACCTAAATGGAACGCTACGGAAAAACGAAAGTGCCATTTAACATGAAGTTGCCAACAGTGAACAAACTGGCTGGTTAAAAAGTAAAAAATCTGGCTCAGCGCTATACTGTACTTGACATATCACAGCCAAGAGGAGAATGAGCTATCGAATTAAATGGGCCCAATCAAATTGAATTCTCACTATGATCACTTCAAATGTACGTATTTAATCCCAGCTCTAAATATATAGCCTAAACCATGTGGGAGAAGAACAGATCCGTCTGTAGAGGGGAAGTGGGATGATTGAAGGAGGGGAAAGAAAGAATGAATAAAAGAGGCAGAGAGGACAAATGTGTGTGTGTGTGAGCGAGAAGTCAAATCCCTTTTTTGTTGTTTTCTTTGGAATGCGTGCAGAGAGGCCTGGAGGGGAGGAAGGGGGGGGGGGTGAGAACGAGCCTTCCGTGACATTTGGCAACTTGCACATAATGAAATGAAATAAATAAGGGCAGGCACATGGCTAATCTGCATAAGATAAAGTGAAGGATCTGTTGGCAGGGGAGATGCCGCCGGCATCGGCATCTGATTGGCCGTGGGGGCGGCTGGGGACGTGGAAGGGGTGGATGTGGGTGGGAGGGAGGTAGTCTGGTAGCGGTGGACCTGATGTGGTGAGCTGCTGCTCTGGACTCATCAGCCAAACAGACACACTGTCCGATTGTGTGCTTGTACATATCCATCTACACCAGCCTCTCTCTATCTCTATCTATCTATAGCCTCTCTCACTAATAGCATACACTGAACAAATGTGTTCCATAGGCCTACACATTTTCACTTACTAACTACAACTACGTAAGGACTCCAAATCCTGTCACCCACCTTCTTACAGTGTACAACTGTCACCTTTCAAAACCTCCTAGTTGCTACCAATGTTTCCAGGTCACTTGCTTTCCCTATAGAAGCACAAAGCATTCCTGAATTGAAATATCAGCACTGCAATATTGCCTGTACACACACACACACACACACACACAGACCTTGTAACTACTAGTATACAAATGTAACAGGCTAATTCTAACACACACACACATGCATGCGATCTACCCATCAAACCCAAAACAGATCACACTCAAACTCCTGTTAACTGATAAATATGCACAAATAAAATACCACTTCAGTTTACATATCCATTATCAAGCTGTAGCTGTTATACAGTATTCAGTGAGTTCCGATATGGAGCACACCAAGTCCAAGGTGAAAGCCGTCTCAGCTCATCTCAGCCAAATCAACGTGACGCCCAAGGAAGATTGTATGGCTGTACTGTTGTGCAAAACTCAAACAGGTACAGAAGCTATGAACAATGCAAAGGAGCTGGTCAAGCTACAGTCCTCATTGTCCACAAGCCCTTGACAACTGCAGCTTTAAGAAAATACCAACTAAGACGACACAATAATTGGCAACATTGTTTTCTACACTGATGCTAACTACAAACATTAAATCGTGCTGTTAGGGGCTTAGAGCGACTATTGCAGCCTCACAAATATCTAATTGCCAAAATGAACGGGACATTTTTGACTTTGTGCAGCATGTAGTAAGATCCACCTGTAACGCAACACAAACATGTGAGCAGGCTAAATTGGCTGATTTGAGGTCCTGCCTCATCAAGCTTCACTGTACCTTGTGCATCTATGAGCACAATCTTTTAGCAGACCTATTTGCAAAACCATACAGGTCACAAGTGTCAGTTTTCTTTGCTTTCTATGCAACTCGAAAGGAAACCAGGGTGCCTTGAGAAGATTAAGACAATCACTAGTCTGGAACCTGCAGTGCCTTCAGTGTGTGGTAAAAAGCTTCCAGGCTGGACTGTGAGGACCCTGCTCTTTTTGTTGATTACTAAAGGGTTCTTTTCACACTAGAAAAAGGCTCTGGTTCAGACAGCCCGTCAAGAACACGAGTGCTAGGGAACCGGTGGAAGTGGAGGGAGCGGTGAGGACAAGCACCCCAAGGACAGGTCTCTTCTGTCAGCCGCCATCTGGCCCTCTGGTGGGCTGGGACCTCACCTTCCCAGAAAACACGATCTTATAGGAGGGCTCTGACATGCAGGACACACACACACAGCAACCAAGCAGACTAGACACACATTCTCCTTTGATCTCAATATTAAACACTAAAGGGTATTCCAACCCAAAGGCCGAAGAATGGTCTTCCAGACCAAGAGAGCTGAACTGTTACAACCAAATTCATTTTGAAAATGTGAGTTTCTATGTGAAGGCTCACCAGAGAACTCTGAGATCTCAACAGCTGCTGTTACCTGGGAAAAAAGGTTAGCCTGTGTTGCAACAGGATGCAGATCTTACTTCCACAATCAGAAGGCCAGCTCAATGGAAAACATTTGAGACCAGCATGGAGCACAGAGAAAATTTAACAAGATGCCCTGGGATTTCTGCGGACTCTGAAATTGTAGAGCCTTCTGTTTATGGGCCCAACTCACAAGTGCATAACAGAGTCAATACATAAAACCTGAATAAATCATAATTTCCACAGTATGGTCTGTTCCAAGTTGCAGATAACATGCATATGACTAAAATCTAAAATTTCACAGACCTCTCTGTAGTCTGTAAACCCATTCAAAGCCACATGTGTGTATAATGTTTACCTGTGTGTGTCGTTTTAACCTTCCATAATGCAATTTATTTAACCTACTTTACAATATAGCCAAAGTCCTTTCTTTTACAATTGAAGTAGGCCTAATATACAAGTAACATACCATCAGATACAATGGATTTTTGGCAGTTTTAATTTCCAAAAGTTTGTAGTTGTGCCTGAAACCCCTATATAAATATTCACAATGTATACCATCTGAAAATCTACAAGATAGCAATTTGAGAATCAAACTAGTGGTTTCATATATTTTCTTTACAACATCCATGACCTAGCGAGAGACACTGCATTAAAAGTGGCGATTACAGTTACAGTGCAATCTGAATTTGCACACAAAACTAAAAGGTAATAACCTAGAAGTACTATATCAAACACCAACAAGGTAACCACCCTGCCACTCAATTTGTGATCAGGACACACCTGTAGCCACATGTTCTACCAGAAAGCAGCAGTTGTAGGAAAGGTAGATGTTTACATTTCAACAAACATTTGGGGTGCATGATCCAGAACATGGTACTGGGAGAGTGGGAGCAGGTAATAGACCCAATAGCTGAGCGCTTTAATACACATGTTTACTTTCTTTAAAATGCTGAGTTAGCCTAGTCTCTGAGTCCTTCTAGTGTGTGCAGGCCAACTAAGCTATACCTAACAGATTGTAACTGGGGACCATAGCCCAACAGACAGGCACACATGTGCACACACAAACTCACCTGACTAAACTGGGACTGTTCTCTGCTCTGGACCCAAACATCCCGCCTGTGATACGCAGCATTATGTAAAATACAGTGTACTTCACTTGCGTGCTTAATTACATGACATATTCTCGCTCAACTCTCTGTTGTCTCTGGTGTTTACTTCATTTAATTTCCATTTCTGTTTTGTTGACTAATGCAGATGGCAAGATGTTCTTCCACACAACTTTCTTCCACATCAACCATTTCTGTCGTCTGCACTTCAGTTCAACCAGCTACTAGGATGACTACACATTTCTTGTAACAAGAAGCTACATTTCTGGAGCATAATTAAGAGTGGTGTTCATAACATTACTTAAGAGACTGGCATGAGACTTGTCACATTCACAACTAGCCTCATCAAGGAGCATGTATGGACATTTTTTCAGTTCCACCTAGGACCAGTGCCCTAAAAAAATAATCATGTGTGTAAAGATGACTGGATCACTGATAGTTCATATTTTATTAACATTTTTTTTTATCATATGCATCTACTATACAAGAAGGAGGGAAAAAAGCTTTTGAAACTTTCAACTAAATCTGCTACTTAGTCCATAACATTATGTTACTTTATTCATAACATAAAAGTTCTCTATGTTGACACAAACACAAAATATTCTTCTGTATCTGGTCAACCTAGATATGAAAATTACAGCATGACCTGCAAGCACACAGAATTATCTCAAAAACACACTTAACACACACACACACTTCAAGAAATCAGGCATGATACAAGCAGTGTACCAACTAAGCCACAGCAGCCAAAACACATCTGCATGTTTCATACTTTTGTAACGACATACGTTATTTGAAACACTAGGCTAGACTTTGAATGTAGACCTATTTAAGGCTAAGTGTATAAGACAGGAATAAGAAGACGGAATCTAGCCAAAGTGAAAGTTCACTGCAAAACTGAATACTATGAAATCATAATCTGAAGCAGTGCACTGTTGACTTATCAGTTCCACCACAATCCTTTCTGAAAATGTTACCACCCTTGCAGGTACTCAAATAAGGAACAGCAGCTTGCCCATGTAAATGTCAATTATGGCATACATGTTTGGCTAATTTGTTTCTGCATACCTATTGCACAGGTATGCATCCTTGAAAAGGTATGTGAAATAATCAGCGTGTGTCAAAACATTAGGGCCAAAATGAAGCCTTCTACAGTGTTTGGTATAAAATTACACAATGTTTTCTCTTTCCTTGGGGGGGGGGGGGGGGGTCTGCTATTCTTTAGCAATCAGTTGCCATTTAAGCATGTTAGGGGAGACTGACTAATGGACATAAGGTCATAAAATCTATCAGCATCATGAAATGGTAAAAAGAAGGGGGAACGCAGTCACCCTTCATATGTGTCAGGAGTATATAAAGGCACTAATCAGGAATTGTTACTGCGTTACATCATATGCAATTATAAATGGCTAAGAGCACAGGATGGGGAACCAATCAGATCACAGCTAGCATGTCAACCCAAGACCAACTGTCTCCTGGCTTTGACAGAAGGATTTTACCTCCACAATTCAAATCCCAGAGCAAACCAATCTGCACTTACTGAAATCACTTGCCTAATGTTTACAAGCTGTTTAACGCTTTGACGCGTGCCAAATGAAGTCGTAGAAACCTGTTATCCGCCGTTTAATCGTTTCTCTTTCTGTACAAATAGGTTGCTACCAGACAAGAAACTGCGACGTCTACACATATTTTGTAGACCTTTCTGGTCAACCATACAAATGTCTCGTGATCGAGACAGTTAGCAAGGAAAGCTAGCACGCTAAGGTTTTCAGGCCTTGCAAATGAGCACCCAGGTTAGCTTAGAGTTTAAGCACCGTTTTAACAAACACCTTTAAACTTTCCACAAACCATATTTTCATCAGTAAGCTAGTGTTTCAGTTGATAGACACGGAGACAAACATATCCCCAACTGTGTATATGTAGTGAATAACAATTTAATTGTATTTAAGCCGCCTTCGTGAAAAACAAGTTGGCTAAATACGCCTTATCTGACGTTTAATGTCCTTATGGCGACTTTCATTCACTCAAAACTAATCGTTGATATACGTTTAACAAAGCACCAATATTATATGCAACTTCGTCATTGGGAAGGAACGTTATTCTTGTGAAATAAATACTGTTAAATGAGGTGGTGTATTAAAAAAAACAGGGAGGCAGCCATTTTAGAGCGTCTTAGATAGACAATGCCTAGGCCATTACGTTATGCACTACATTAGGACCAAACCAACGAAAAATAAGCTCGAGAAAAATGTACTGAAAATTAAAGTTTACCTGGTTTCTACCCAGTGGTTGCCCTGTACTTCCCGGGCTCATGGGTGGCGGGTGATGTGTCCTTTGTTGCCAACCCGGATGGCCCCCACCATACTGGCCGCTACTGCCCAAATCTGTTGGTCCCTTATTACCCCCTTCCTGGTTGTTATAATCGCTTGGTGGGTAGTTTGGGTAGCCCCTCGTTGAGCTTGGGGAGGTTAGAAGTTGGTTGAGAGTTGGGGTGGCAGTGGGCTGCGGATTTCCCATGTTATATCTCGGGTTATTGTATGATGCAGCCATAGCAGATCCTCCCGCTGTCTGTTGCTTGGCTGCCTGCCCCCCTGCCGCCTGAGCTTGAGTGTTTCGCGGGGAGTTCATTGCGTATCCTTGACCGGGATAGGGGGTTCGGTTCGGGAATGGGCTGTAGTTGTTGAACTGGTGATTGGGAAAGCTGTGATCATGAGAGTTGGGCTGATATGGGTCCATCAAGTTGCTCGACAGCGCGGCTGGCCCCGCTGCAGCTGCCATGCCAGGGCTTTGTTGTCCGCCATGTTGATGAAAAGGGGCCCGGCCGTAGTGCGGACTGTAACCATATGAAGGTGGTGGAAAAGCGGATGCGTGATGGTGTACCATCCCGGGATGATTATTCCCGTCGGCTCCCGCGGAATCATTCTGATTATTATTTACCCGAGACGGATTCCCGTTACCGTTCTTCATCTCCGACTCTCCTCCTCCCCCTGCATTTCCCACATCGGCCCCGTCCTGCAGTTCCCCCCGGCCCGGAGATCCACTCTCTAATCCCGCTTCCTTATTTTCCTGCTGCTTCTCTCCCGGTACCGACTCCTCCTTTGGGTCTCGATCCGGTTTTTTCAGTTCGGAGGGCGGGCTGGTGTTGAGAGTGGTAGCGCTGGCGACCTGAGCGGCCATGATACCCCTCTCCCTCTCGGCGAGTCAGTCACAATCAAACGCTAAACATTGAATGTAAATACAATAGTTTACCACAATTTATCCGTGTCCTGACTCATTCCCACCCCGTGCACCGGACTGAATCCGGCTTCCACTCAGGTTCCGTGTTGAGAGCACTTGGTCACGTAATTTCAAATCCCAGAAATGAATTTACCGACAAATTTGTGGGGGGTTCTATTACAGAACTAGACTACAGCCGAGGAATGGATCAGATCAGCACGAGGCTCAGCGAGATACAGCCATTTTACTGAGGTACATTGAGACACGTAAAACATGGACTGGATTTTCGTTAGTCGACGGAACGGACTTAGTGGGGGGACTTGACATTGCGTAACAATAACGTGTGAAATTGCTGCTTTCATTGGTGTATTACAGTAATATATTATAATATGAATGTAGTAGTGTATGGAAATCAAAATAGTTGTGTCATAGAGCTGAGAATAAACTGTATTTTTCAGTTCAGATGAGGGAGCAGTTTTTGACCAAAATTAGCAGCACACTTCTTGTCTAACTAGGCTATTGATTTGTTTATTTTTGTCTAAGATGGTAGACTTAATTTCAACATGTCACAAATGAAATAGTAGCCTATTTTCTTTTTTAATGGGACAATGTTATACTTGTGGTGTAGGCCTATTCAACATTAAGATGTATTTGCTTTTTCTTTGTGGCCCAATTAAATAGCAGTATTGTGGAATACATCACAATGCCTATGTGCCTTGAAATAAGTGTTGGTTTGGAGGCTGCCAGCAGCAGTAAGATTGTAGTGTGAGAGGGAAAGCATGGTAGGCTAGGCTACAGCAGCCTGAGAGGTATGGGAGAGTGAGAGAGTGAAAGAAAAGGGAGGGCTAGTGGGCTGAGCCAGTACAAGCAGGAAGTGAAACGAAAAAAAAAAAATAGAGGGGAGAGAGGAAAATCAGATAAACCAGCGAACTGCTACACAGTAGAATACATTATTCTTGCCCAAACAACCCACTTTAACCCTGTCTGATGGCTGAAAATCCACAAATGCCCAAAGCAGGCTGGTGTATGAAATATACATATGGAGACTTGAAAGCATACGAGAGGGTGACTGAATTATTTTACAACTGAAGAATAAGGCACCTTCAGTGGCCCCCCTCCCTCTGGCTCTGTCTCTCCCCACCCCCTCTCGCACTCCCTCTCACTCTCTCCCTCTCCCTCTCTGACTCTCTCAGGCAGCAGCCTCGCTGGTTTCAAAAGCAGCACAACTCTGGTTTCTGAGTGTGGGGGATGGGCGTGCAGGCAGCGCAGCAGCCTTAATGCAATGCAGAGCCGCCAGCTCTGAGCACAGTTCTACGCTGGGCAGCCTAGACCTCACTCTGTTCACTCTAGAGATTCCTGTATAACATTAAACACTTATAGTTTAGGGGTTATTTAAAGGCTGGACTCAAGTGTTTTTGGTTACTGTTAGCCATTGTATTTTTTTGTGCATGAGGGTTTTTTATTTAGTCAAATCCTTTTCAGCAGAGCCATTTTATACTTACCTCAAAGCTCTTCAATCTGCCATTGTTTTAGATTAACTGTATGAGGAATCTGTCTGTAAATTTACACAATTGAAACTTTACATGTGCCACTATTAAACATATTGTACATTTCAAATGGGGGAAAAGCTGTTCTCTTCAGTCAATAATAGAAAATACATTTAACACACAATCATTTAGGTATGTTTCAGCATTTCTTGTTAAAAGGAAGACTTATATGGGGAAGTATAGAGTGTAGCTTGACCTGGGAATCAGATGAGCAATGGGAAAGGAACATGTAAAAATGTGAATAATAGCTATTTTCTCAGGAGACATTGTGGAGTTATTTTCTTCTGACAGACCACATGATGAGTCAGTCAATTTCACCTCCTAATTTGACAGTATTTCTTAAAAGATGCATTCCAGGAATAATCTTTCAACCCAGGGCTATAATAGATATAATTTCTAAGAAGTCACATCAGAACAGCATAGTCCATCTTCCTACTTTGCAGACTTAAGTCTGATCTGACCGAAGGAGAATGCATTACATTTCCCCCCTTTTTTCTGTGTGACATCCATTGCCTTAATAACATTCTCATTTTAATATAAATCATCATTTAATATAAATGATCATCAAATCATCATTTAATATAAATCATGTTATGAAAGTACAGTATGTTAATTAGAATTGCTTGTGTACTATGATGTGCACATCAGGAAAGGTTAAGTTGCATGTTGTTCAGGATCAGTGAAAGATGAATGCCGTGCACAATCTGCACATATAATAATCTGACATGGGGAAGTGGTTTGCTTTTTAACTATATTTTTATATGGTCATTTGCTGTGTTGCCGTGAAGAAGGTCTGACTTAAGTTAGTGTAGGTCAGGCAAACCAAAACATGATCTCAATTCCATCCCATAACTGCCTTCAGGGAAGTTTTACAAGAAAATATAAACTTTCAATATAAAATCAGCTTTAGTGTTTTTTAGTATTCCAAAATACCCACTGTTCAGGCCAGACAGCTCAGTAACTCAAAAGCTGTCTCAAAAGTGTGTGTGTGTGTGTGTGTGTGTGTGTGTGTGTGTGTGTGTGTGTGTGTGTGTGTGTGTGTGTGTGTGTGTGTGTGTGTGTGTGTGTGTGTGTGTGTGTGTGTGTGTGTGTGTGTGTGTGTGTGTGTGTGTGTGTGTGCGTGCGTGCGTGAGAGAGAGAGAGAGAGAGGGAGTGAGAGAGAGAGAGATGTGAGCCCCCTTACTCATAGTGCAAAACACACAAAGCCATTTCAACGTTTCTTCTCTTCCACGTGCATACAGACACACCCCCATCATAAGGTTGAATGTGCCAAAAGGGCCATACACACATACAGACACACACACACACACATGCGCTCAAGAAACACAAGAGACGTCCTAAGGAAGTGGCGCTCTGGAGTCACACCCTTAAATCACATCCATTCAATCCCTCTCTCCCAGACACACCCCCACATGGGAATGCAGAGGGTAATGAGCCCAGACGCGACGCAGGGATACTGGGCCTCCAGCAGTGGGGTTGCTGGGCAGCTGGGACACATGCGTGGCCCACGCTCCCGAGTGTGATGAGGAAGGAAGTACCACTCTGGGAAACTATTCTCACAGCAGGAGAATGCCTATTCTCATGTACACATGCACTCTCTCTCTCTCTCTCTCTCTCTCTCTCTCTCTCTCTCTCTCTCTCTCCCTCCCTCACACACACTCACACACACACACACACACACACTCATGTATGCACATGCATGCTCTTAAAAACATGCACATGTGGGAGCCCCAAGACTGCGTTCACACTCTAATGCCTCCTGACAAAGAAATGCATACTCACGAAGAACTTTATTAAAAGGAAATACTAAGTCCACTTTGGAATGTCCGCTTGTTCGCTGTCTATCTTTCCCTATCTCCCTTTCTCTCAGTGCCTTTAGAAAGGGGGGGGGGGGTCATCCATCAGAGTATAGTGTGCTGAAACACAAAGACTATGATCAGCCATTCATTTTGATGAACAGAGAACAGAGCACCATTACTGTTTTGAATATATACAGCAAAAGAAAATGATTTACCTTTCTGTAAGGAAGGTATTAGCCTTTATATATTGTATTATCTTTTAATGTCTAGAAATGTTGTAAAAGACAGATTCAAAGCCACACCTTAAATTTTCAATAAAAATATAAAAGTAAAGAATTGAGGGGGAAAGAAACTAATGATGCGCGGTACAAATGTGAGGCTTGGTAGACATCTGTTGCAGGATATATGGGCAGAGAAGACCCTTGAAAGAAAGAGTTGAGAGGATCGAACGGTCGCTCCTCCTCTCAGGGGATCTATAAGGCCTTGAAAAGTCCTTGAGTTTAAGTATATGATCCGCCCTACAACAAAAATATGGAGTAAAATAGAGGAAAGAATATGAGGGGGGAAGAATTGTTGTGCTACTTCAACTGTGATCAGAGAGGGAGGATGAGGGAGAAACTGCAAAGCTGTGTGCAAGGGTAGGGAGGGAGCTGCACACAAGGCCTCTTATGCAGAAGCAGATTTAACATTGCATGCTCTGCTCTGCTCTGCCTGCCAGACTTCTGTTTTTACCCGAAGGAGAGACCTAATCTCTGGACTGGATCAAAAGAGCTCAGGGGAGTGGATCAGGCATCATACATTACGTGGAATTAAATAAGTAAAACCACTGAATTATTTTGTTTTGTTGGGTGCCTAAAAGGATGAAAGAATTGAAGGCTAATTAACCCGCAATGTAGAGTTTCACCATCATACCCCGGAAATTCTTCCTACAATGTTCAAGAAAGCGACTAAAATGATCTATCCACATCATCCATATTATTAAGCAAATGTGTCTTGTGATGACAAAGAATACAAGAGAACAAAAGACTGTAAACATGACACAACATCCACTAACAATAATTAATATTGTATCTTAAACAGCTAATAATACACTTAAATAGACTACACAATGAATAAGAATATAACATTGTATACAACAACTGAAAAATAACAAATGCAGAAACACGTCGATTGATTATTCATTCCACATAAGTTTTAAATGTAGCCTACTGTTCCACATTTAGGCATAAGGCCTATCTATGGAAAATGTGTTATCTGTAGGCCTAGTTAGTTAGTAGGCTATACTTCTATACCTTAGTTAGGCTACCTACGTTTTGATGGCTGTGTTCAAACGAACATTAAACATAACCTTTTTTGTAATTGAATTGCTTTCATTTCGTCTACAATATTACTAATATAAAGACATTTCAAAATAATTTAATATTTGGACATTATAAATCCAGTGTTCTAGTTGATCCATTTCTTGTTTTGGATTATACTGTGGCCAGTGCGCTAAGAGGCGAAGCACACATACTCAACAGATCCTTCCACAGTTCACATAAGTGTGTGAAGGTGATTAGTTCCTCAAATCAACCATACATTCTACAAACTAGTGCTGAAATCGTGTGACAATGTTTATATATACTTAAATAGTTTTTTACATTATTCTGTTTTGGAGACGACATGAAAACGTCTCTGAACTGGAACATATTGTGCACTATATTGCATAGCTGTCATCTCTCCCTCACACGTACAATGCATTCCTGTGTTGCTCCGCGTGTGAGAGGGCCGTTGCTGTTCCTGCCAACTCCCTGCTATGATGTACAACTGTGATTGGGATGAGGAGGTGTTCTCAAAGTTTCATTTGAGAAGCACTATCTGTAAAATATTTCCCTTAGAGACCTACCTTAGACTTTTTTAACAATCCGTCGAATGTAAATATTTGAACATGTGTTTTAGTGCACATAAACACATAACACGACTACACAAAGATGGCATTTAATCGTGATAAAACTGATAAAATAGCCTACGCTACCCCCTACCCACCCACCCCCTTCACAAGACATATAGTCGAAGCAGCTTCATTTGTATGTAGGCTATGTTATTTGTGGCCGAATCATAAGATAATTGACATAGCCCAGCATAAGACAGGCTTTCACACGAATAGCCTATCCATCTTCACCCGATTGGATACATTGTAATCGAATTCTCAACTCCCCAAACATTAATGAGCTGATGTGTAGGCCTATACACAATTAGCCTATTTGTGTCAACCCTGAGAAATGGACCAGCAAAACATCCGTGGAAATCTTCATGCCTGTAGGGGGAGTCCACGTCTCACTTAAAGCACGTCTGCCCACTTGCCATGACTTCCTAAGTTCTCTTTAGTTAGGGCCTAGTGGAAATGCCTGTAGGATAAAATTATAATGAATTGCTTTGGATGAGTCTTTTGATTTATGTGTAATCAGAAACTATCTCTAGAAGCAAGGGTCATTTGTGTTATGTGTTGATTATGGACTCATAATGACAATCAGTGGAACCATGTTGATCTTTCTAATTGGGATTTAGGCCTATATTACAAATGCTGGTTGGAAACAAACAAGTGAATTTGTTCCGTAATGTTTTAGCCATCATATGTAAAATCCTCTGTAGCCAACACAATTTCCTCGCAGAATGTTGTGCATTTATGGATTTCATCCCATGTCTGATTTTGGCTAGTGTAAAGGTAGTTCAATAGTGCCCTCCACTGGACTTTTTTTTTTTCAGCCCGAAATTGTTAAAGGCAAGTGCAGGGAAGGTTGCCGATATTTTCGGGCTCAACAGCCAAATTATACCCCATGGCCAGTAACATTTTCTTTATTTTCTATTTATAGAGCTGGACTGTCCACAAATAGCAGTTTTTGAACTTGCATGGGATGCCAACTGACCATATGAATTTGACCAAAAATGATCAAGGGTTGTACCTTTATTAAAATAATGAGCCATGCAGTTAGAAGTAAACCCTTATTGTGTATTAATATGATATATTAATAGGAGAATACCTAACAAGAATAAATCAATAAACCCCATATCTTGGAAAGATACATCTTGTAAATGAATCAGGTCTACCAGAAATCATGTCAACATACCTGTAGAAAATACATTGTGCATAGAGATTAAATGGAATATGGTGTCTTGAGTGAATGTACATTTGATACTCTTTGAAGGCATTAACAATGGGCAGGTGTGTTAGTGTTAACTGCTGAATACAGTATGTGTGACATTGCATGCAAGAAGTGTGCCAGTAGTTTGCAAGTGGTAGATGGAGAGCGGAAATATTCATGTGTAAATGTTTAAGATATTTGACTTTTATCTATGTCTCCAGCTTGCACTCTTCATGAACATGCTCATGGATTTATTTATTTATATATTTATTTTATTTTGATCAGAGAACAATTTTCAAGGATTTTATAGCAAAGACGCCACACTTGAATTTTGAACGAACAATTAGTAATTAGTAAGCTATGTTATAACCCATGTCAGATATGTGTTGATTGGCTATTTTTCATCATTAACAATGCAAACAGTAGAAAGTTACACTTTCAACAAAAACAGGAAAACAGTTATGCACAAAAGCAACTGCTGATCATGGGTCATCTCTCCAAAACACTATAAACTGGCCATCATGTGCCAAAATGCTAGAATATTGCACATTACATCTTGGGTAGGTGTGAGTGTGGGGGAAGAGAGAGAGACTGACACAGAGAGAGAGAGAGAGAGAGAGAGAGAGAGAGAGAGAGAGAGAGAGAAAGAGAGAGAGAGAGAGAGAGAGAGAGAGAGAGAGAGAGAAAGGGGAAGGAAAGATAAATACAGTGTACGGTGGTGAGATGAAGGGAGAGTGGAGTGATGGTGAATGGGGGCTATCACTCTGCCCTTTCTTATGGAAATGGTAATGAAGTGACAGAGAGAAGCCGAGACAATGGCCACACATGCAGGTGGATTGTCGTAGCGCAAACGGTTTCCTGTGAGACCCATTTAGCTCCCTGGATTTTACTGACTCACAAACCACCTTAGTGCCCCAGCACGGTCAAACAGAGCACTCTCCCACAGACGACCGTCCCAGACGCTCAAGTCCAGCCAAGTTCAGTGGGTGAACCACAAGACTCACTAGTGTTGCATTGCAGCTTTGATCCACACTCACTCAATGAGTGATTTACAAAATACAGATGGTATTTGTTGTAAAACCATGATAAAAAAAACACTCCAAAGAAGATAACATAACTCAGTTTAAAACTGTTAAAATAAATAAAAAAGTAAGGTGATAATTATGTTTATCTATTAGGTAGGTATGCACTTGGAATAACAATGGTTGGACAAGGTTGTTGCAGAGAAGTTGTTGCTGTAGACAACAGAGTAAACAAGAGTACAGATGGTCACAGTATCCCTTCTTGAGCCAATTACTTGAAATAAGTTTGCAGCCATCTGAGGATGGAGGAAGAACTTATTCCTTTCCCCTTTAAAATCCCATTTAAGTGTAACATGTCTTGTGAGGGCGGACCCTGTCTCCTTTACATTTAATTTTAATTCATTTGCACAAGGGTGGTCTGGTCACACCAGCTGAGAATCTCAAAAATCAATGTGTGACCCTTCTTGATGGAATAACCTTTTGCAGTATTTCCATGAAACAGCATGAGGAGGTCCTTGTGAGGATGTGCTGCTGTGTGTCGTTGTTTGTGGGGCTGAGGTGTCCTAGAGAGAGGCAAGTTTGGTTGTTCAGCTGGGAGCTGGGAACCGGCCCTATAACTCAGCCTTTTCACACCCAGGTGAGTGCTGACCTCATCCACATAAATCCACCCAAAATCCCAGAGGAACAGAAACCCTACCGCTGAGTCCAGTAAAACCAAACTCTTAGAAATAAGGGGAATCTTCCTCATGGGGCACTGATGCAATACCAGATTTAAATGGTTCTGGATCAATAAACTGCAACACAGATTCAAGATGAGGGAAAAGAAATATGTTTAATAACTAAAAATCAACAAAAGTACAGCCTTTTGATTTCAACATATTTTATTGCAATTTTAAATAAATATAAAGCAATTTGACCATAGCGTGATATCTGTTAGTAGCTATGGTTTCTTTAAACACTAGAAAGCCAATACAAAAAGGACACATCAATGTTTCCTTAAATAAGCTAACATTTCGTCTTTGTCTCTTTGAAGATGTTAAAGACCCTCAAAGAGGACACTTTGCATCTCACCTAAAGCTGAAACAACCTTAAAAGGAAAGTTAAAAGTTCCTGGATTCAAAATAGAAGTGTGATGTGAGAGAACGAAGTACTTCCAATGAGCCTCCAATACACATTTGTGAGAGAACTGAAGACAGCAATTATCTACAAGGAGAGTGTGCATGTGTGTAGGTGTGAGTGTCTCTGTCTGTCTGTGTGTGTGCGTGTGTGTGTGTGTGTGTGTGTGTGTGTGTGTGTGTGTGTGTGTGTGTGTGTGTGTGTGTGTGTGTGTGTGTGTGTGTCTGTGTCTGTGTCTGTGTCTTTTTTTAATTGTTTTCTTACTGCAATTTTATTGATATTACCTGAAATACACAATTAAATAACATGACTTAATATTTTAACAAATGGAATGGAACAAATGTATAGCGTTTTGGAACCAAACTCTTCATGTGAAGATTCAGTTGGTATACCTAATGAGAAAATGGTGTAATGATATACCACTATAAAATGTGATTTAAAAGTGGTATATAGGCTACTCCTTAACCAGGTTTTTGACGGTCATAATTAATGTGCCAGTTTATAATATTATTTGAACACAACTAACAATTTCCTAAATAAAACTATGAACATGTGAAAACTCAACTTCTGTTACAGTGTGAACACCTGTTTAAGTCTGAACAGGACAAACAAATATAAAACTCTCCTGGGCTTATAAAAGCAACAAGTCAAGAGACTGCATAGTATAATAATGGGTTTCATATCAGAAAATAGAGGTTAATGAGCCCCATTCATAAGCATTATTCCATGGGTGTTTAGAGAGGGGTACGTGGACCTCCATACCTTTGCCTGGACTAAATGAAGGATACACTATGTCTGTAAACCATTACTGTCGTAAAAAAGATGGTTTCAATTGTATCGGTCCCAAACTAAGACCTGCCACCAAGTGGACATGCATGATGCCAGTATTCATCTGGCCGCATCAAACCAGTCAACAACCTCCAACTCTCGGTCATCCACCCTCTCGCTCACATGTCTGCCAGGTCATGTTTCCTTTCCCTAGGCCTACTCATCTCCCGCCATCCGCTCCAGGCGTCCTGGATCAGTCCTGTTTGTTTTGTGACTATCTATCTAATGGAGCATCCCTCCCTATATCCTCCAGTCTGATTCATGCCTTGCTCTCGCTCCGTCTTGGCCTACTCGTCCTGGCCTTTGTTTACCCTGTTTCAACCAAGCCTGTCCTCTGGAAAATATGTAACATCTTATAACTGGCTCTTTGTGAACTGCCAGGGCTCTGTCATATTTCACACCCAGGTGCTTGTATGCCACTGCTGCAGAGACCACAGTGTGCAGAGTATCTTACCACTGATGGCAAGAAGGAGATTCTGAGAGAGGAAGGAGAAAGGCAGGATTTAGAGAATTGGTACATGTGTGCACGGTCACGTTTCATGGGTGGAAACAACTTAATTAATTTCATTTTGTAATAATAATGTGATACTGTTCTTTTCAGGTTTTCAAAAGATCAAAGGATAGTTGAAACCAAAACTGACTGAAAGGCTAGGTAGATATCAATGGGCCCATCCTTATAGTTAATTTTACAATTATTTTTAGTTTGGTGTTTATTTGTCTGTCTGACGGTAGAGATCAATTAAAGCAAGGACAAATAGATTCAAACACAGTTTTTTATCCAACTGCAATAATCACCCAAAAAAATAATGTGTAATATGGATTCAGATGTTAAATGGATCAATACAATGAATAACAGATAGTATGCATGCCTGCAGATGAATGTTCATACTGTTTTTTTGCAATGACTGTGTGTTCATACTTTTTTATGCAATTACTGGGTGTGTATGACTGTGTGTGTCTATGCTGCTAATGATGTTATATGTTTCTATTTATTTTTTAGGTAACACTAGCACTTAAATTATTTATTATTTTTAAAAATGTATTTATATATATTTTATATATATATATATAGACCCAATGAATGATGCACTGACTGGAGAGCACTTTAAATTGTGTTGTACCTGTGACAATGACAATAAAGATCTATTCTTCTTCTATTCTATTCTATTCTTCACCACACTGTTTAAAGGCTGTAAAGAGTGTGTCATAATTCTTATTGTATACCTCTGTCCAGAAAGATGGCAGAGAAAAATGAAAACAGTTTCATTCATAAATAACAACCCTACTTTAACCTGGGCCTATTGTCTACTACATCTTGATACTCTGAGCAATTGAAAGGGATGATAGATATGTTCTTTCATTAATGTCAAGTCAGAAGTTAAATGGAGTAAAATGTAAAGGAAACATTCTCTGAGAATGATGCCATTACTTTTCCAGGAAAATTCTGAATAAAAATGTAACATAGCCTAATGTAGGGTATATGTAGTCCAGTTACGCTGGGCGTTGTATCTCCTGAGTTCAGCCTGGCATTGCAATATACATTAGTCAAAGAGCCAATCTATTTATAAACTCAATATTTAGAATCACAGTAGCCAGGTGGCGTCTTTTATGAGAATCGCAATTAGGATGATGCCTGTATCCGCGCAAAAGTGCCCAATCTCCTGATTTTAAGGATTATAATTGCCTTCTCACCTCACTATTGTCACCAGAGCGGGCAGACACAAAGGTAAAGCAATCGCCACTGGAAGTTCAAAGGCTACAGCACTAAATAAGCGCAGTGACCATGGCGTCTTTAATCTCCCTTTACGCACTGGACTTTGAGGTTATCCACTTAGTTTTAAACAAGATGATCGGAAATCCTTAATGTTTCCTTCTGAGGCATCGTCAATTTCAAAAAAAGAAAAGGAAAACATAAGAAGAAAAACATGAGCGTGCCACAACTCCCATGACTATTTTGGTTAAATTGAACATCTGATGTTCCTTCAGTGATTTGTGAAATAGTTTTTTTTTTTTTTTTTTTAAATAACAGGCCTATAGGCTATTGTTGTTGTGGCTATGTGTGGTTCAATTTGAATAGGCTAGCCTACATGTAAAAGCTTAGCCTAGCCTATATAAGGCTATGTTGCCTATAGGCCCGCATCAAATTCAGAGGTCAAATTTTTAAATGCATGTGAGCTTTTGGATAAATGGGTGGGGCTTAACGCAAGCCCCTCCCATTTCTTAACATTGGCCTCTGAGTTTTAAGGTACGCCCACCTCTGTTAAGGTTACCTTATGGAGGCCCAGGGTCCTAGCCGGGTGTCAATCAGATTATTTCTCACCACACAGCCACGAAAAAATGAGCTCCGCTACTGATCAACGTTTGGAACATCTGTTGACTGCCGTTGAGAACGAATTTCAGAAGGGCAGTGAGAAAGGGGATGTTACGGAAAGGGATATCAAACTCACTTTGGATGATTGTGAACTCTGGACAAAGTTTAAAGAGCTCACCAATGAGATGATCGTCACGAAAACGGGGAGGTAGGTGATTCAACATGAACAAGTTATCGTTAACAGGCTTTTTAAAAAGAAGAAATGTTATAACCTGTAGTGTTGCCTGTTATAGCCCATGTCTTCAATAGAACAAGGCACATAAAAAGAACGTGGAGGAAATTGGGGACGTAATTTTTAATTCTGGAAAACAAATTCAATGTCCGATAACTAGCCTAAGCCTATTTGTGCTGGAAAAAAAACTCTGTCTAAATTTGAATTGCCCATTTATTTGATTTTTTTCCCCATTCAAAGACGGATGTTCCCAGTGCTACGGGTCAATATTGCTGGATTGGACCCTAATGCCATGTACTCTGTACTTTTGGACTTCGTGGCTGCAGACAATAATCGTTGGAAGTACGTAAATGGGGAATGGGTTGCAGGCGGTAAACCCGAACCACAGAGTCCCAGTTGCGTCTACATTCACCCGGACTCACCCAATTTTGGAGCGCACTGGATGAAGGCCCCGGTCTCTTTCAGTAAAGTGAAACTCTCCAATAAATTGAATGGCGGTGGACAGGTAAGAGTCAGCCAGTCAAAAATATTTTTGTGCTGAAAAAAGAAACTATTTATTAGCTTATCATTATTTCTGTTAATTATGTTGTTGTTGGTGTTATAAAATTATTATATATCTTTACAGATAATGCTGAACTCTCTGCACAAATATGAGCCCCGTATTCACATCGTGAAAGTCGGTGGTGTTCAAAAAATGATAAGCAGTCAGTCCTTCCCAGAGACGCAATTTATTGCTGTCACTGCATACCAAAATGAAGAGGTTAGCCAAAAATGTAACCATTTTCAATTACATCTCAGAATATCCACATCATTATAGAAATAATAGGCTATAGTCTCTAACTTTTTTTTATTTTCAGATCACAGCGCTGAAGATAAAACACAACCCATTTGCCAAAGCATTCCTAGACGCCAAAGAAAGGTAAACTGTTCGACAAAGACAAGTCGTTTTAAATTAGTCCAGTTTAACAGATGCTGCATTCTCTTGGTACTGAGATGTAGGCCTACGTGCTTAAGCTATTTTGCGAACTGTATTTTCTCATTGCAAGGCCCATGTCATTTACAGGAGTGATCATAAAGACATAGTCGATCATCCTACTGGAACTCAGCAATCTGGTTATGCTCAGAGTAAGTAGACATTAATGTTTGGTCTCCTTCTCAGTTTGGTTACTGTTGCCCCTTTCTCCTACTTTGAAGCACATTGAGCTTTAAAGTAGGATTCAATAACTAAATGAACAAACAAACAAATGAATGAATTAATGAATTACAATGTTCCTCGTTTGCAGTTGGCAGCTGGTTTCTGCCCAACAGTACTTCCATGTGCACAAGCACTAACCCATCCCAGTTCAGTGGGGGCCACAGCCTGTCGTCAGGCTCCTACTGTGAGAGATACTCTTCTCTGAGGGGTCATAGGTCCTCCCCATACCCGATACATTACCCTCACCGCAGCCCCAATGCCAGTAAGTGCAGTTACAGTCAGTCTTACACACTTCCACACTTTCACTCTCCTGCCTGTCTGGCCTTTCCTCTGCTGTGAGCTGTTTCTTGAATTATTATCAAGCATTGTTCAACCATGAAATGAAGATTGTCGGTCTTGTTGTTTCGGTTAGGATGTCTTTATTAATATGAGGCGGACTAATAAGTCTCAATAGAGGACTGATTTGTAATTTGAGATCATAGTAAATGAAAATCACACTCTTGAAACAAATGTGTTGGAAACAACACAAACGTGTCTGGACACAAGTTGTATTGTTTTCAACACATTCGCTTTAAGAGTGTAGGTAGCCTAGAGATAGACTGACGCTACAAATACACAACATGCATTGAGTGTTTATGCAATGATGCAATCTTCACCTGTTTGTCTTCTATTGTTTTTGTCAGACGCCTATATGGACAACTCCTCAGCCGGGCTAGCAGGCTCCGAGAGCTGGTCTTCCTTACAGATCCCTAGCCCCAGTAGCATGGGCTCTCTGCCACACACATCTAATGGCACCACCAGCCCCAGGTAAACACACACACACACACACACAGAGAACAATCTTGAGAGCAAGACTTGCCTGTCTTTAACATAAGTTATATTTGATTAGACTGTTTGTTGGTGCATCCTAAAGGCTTTAGAGGGATTGCAAATCAGTTACCAAATCTGTGTACCCACTCCACCTTAACTGTAGTGGTAATTAGCTAGTCCCACAGTTAGGAACTATTTGTAAAGATTTCCTTTGTTCTGTCCCTTTTCTCAGTCAGTACCCTGGCCTGTGGTCAGTGACGGGGGCCCCTCTGACCTCGGCCAGCCCTCCATCGGGCTCCTTGACCGGGGGCCTGACGTCCCAGTTCCTGCGCAGCTCCCCTGTCTCCTACACCAGCCTGAGCTCTTCCTCTATGACCCCTTCCTCTTCCTCGCCCATGTACGACACAGGGCTCGGCGAGGTGGGTGGAGGCGGCGAGGCTCAGTTTGAGAGCTCCATCGCCCGCCTCACGGCCTCGTGGACAACGCCGGTGGCCCAGAGTTACTGAGGGTCAGTGTTGTAGACGGACACGTCCTCTCTCTCTCTCTGGCCAGCCGACCTGCATGGCTTCTCTCAGAGGAAGCCAAACTGACTGAGTGAAAAACAGAATAGACATTCCATAAGAAGGGTTGAAGGACCACAGGTTATATGTTGCTCCTAACTGAATTGGTAACCATTTGCTGGCATAACTAAATGTTTAAATGGAACAAAATAAATATATATAAATAAGATCCAACCATTCTTATTGGGATGTCTGTGGAACTGGGATATGACTAATAATAATAATAATAATAATGCTAATGACCTTAACACTGGATGTCTATTTATTTTTAATAATTGTATTCCATGACTTCTTTCCATGATTTGAATGTTCTATATTACCTATATAAAGTGTTGATGACAGCAGGAAGTTTGCTTATGTCCAACTTGAATTGGTTTGTTGTATATAATTATACCTTTTCTGTGTCTGCGATGAAAGAAGTGTCTCATGTTCTGTCCAAATCAAATGTCATGGCACCTTATTCGATATATGTGCCTTAAAATGCAATGTGCTGGAAACTCAAAATAATGTACATATACATACTCTTTTTGTTCAAGACCCAATACTTGTGACCTTTATTTATGTTATTGTAAAAAAAATAAATTAAAATTTTTTTCACATCTCAAGAAAATTGTTTTGAGTTAATAACAAATATTCCAAAAAATGTAATATATCAGCTAATAGGCCTACTCCTGAATCTTTTACTCCTGAAAGGTGAAACCGAAGGTGGTATGGGTTATTACTGATTATTGCAGCTGTGTGAATTCATGTCGCAGCATTAGAGAAACCATCAATACCAGTGGAAATGCGAAACAAAGATCCAATATAAATACATAGAGATGTCTAAATACTGCAACACTTAAATCAACGGTATAGAAAGCTATGACATATCTCAGCCCAACTACCGACTCTGCTGCAGAGCCCATGGAGCTAAAGGCCTGCACGTCCACTGGGGCTCCTTCACCATAAACCTCTACATCCAACAATGTCACAGGAAAGTGGGAGAGCCTGTGAGATAGCCCTCTCCAAACAGTTGGGGAGGAAAAGTATAACTTGGCGTACAAAGCTCTCTTAAACACATCTGGTCCTGTCTTAGAAGCTCCCATCTAACTCTACAGAGGGTTTCCCAGGGCTTCCTGCTTAGGACTCCCAGAAATCAGCAACTTAAAAGCTTAGATCTCAGCTCTCAGCGCAGCTCTTACAGTAACATTTACAGTGCAACCGGAAAGTTTTCAGAACCTTTGAAGTTTTCCAGATTTTGTTATGTTTCAGACTGGATTCAATTCATTTTTTTCCTCATTAATCTACACACAATACTCTAATACTCCCCAAAAAGCAAGCCACGAGGTTGAGAGAATTGTCCGTAGACGTGTGTGACAGGACAGGATTGTGTCAAGGCAGAGATCTGGGGAAGGATACAAGTAAATTTCTGCAGCACTTAACTCTGGATCTCATTCATAGTGACCAGTGGGTCTTTGGTTACCTGTCTGACCAAGGCCCTTCATCCTGGATTACTCAGTTTGGCTGAGTGGCCTGATCTATGAAAACTGTTGTTTATTCCAAACTTTTCCATGAGAATGATGGACGCTACCATGCTCGTGGGAGTCCTAAGCACTTTCAATGCTGCAGACATTTTTTGTATCTACCCCCAGATCTGTGCCACGACACAATCCTGCCTCGCAAGTGTACGGACAATTCTCTCGACATCATGGCTTGCTTTTCACTCTGACATACACCATCAACTGCAAGCTCTTTTATAAACAGTTGTGTGCCTTTCTTAATAATAGCCAATTAATTAATTTAGGCACAGGTGGACTCTAATCAAGTTGTAGAAGCATCTCAAGGACCATTGATAGAGGGAGAATGTACCAGAGCTCAATTGAAAATGTCATAACAAAGGTCTTTTTTTGGGGGAGTATTGGAGTACAGTGTGTAGATTGATGAGGAAAAAAATAATTGAATCCACTTTAAGATGAGCCTGAAACATAACAAAATGTGAAAAACTTGAAAAGGTCTGAAAACTTTCCAGTAGCACTGTAGTTATTTGGGACACATGTCTATCAAAAGCGACTCATAACAGGTACAATACCTCAAAAGAGCTAATGCATTCTCTGTAGGTTCCATTTATTTCCATGAGGTAAAAAGATTTTAATATATTTAACTGTTTTCTGTTTTGTCCATTTTATTTTAATTCATTATAAATGAAATTTAATTATTTACACCCATACTGGCATTTTCTTTTAGTAAAGTAAACAAATTTGTTCTCTGAACTTCTATACCAGCTGCAATGCTTTTTAAAAATCAGTTATTAGTTCCACAACAACCTTCCATAAGACCTACCTAAGCGTATTAAAGACCTAGTGGTGTAGTATTATAATGTATTTAAGACGTTTTAAGGCCTTCATGTTTTAACAGTAATTTAATTATTGAATTTACAACTTTTTTAAACTGTTTAGACGCTGCAGAAACCTTGTATAGGGTTGGCTTAGACCACACCAGTCACAGTGCATCAGTTTCCAAATTCTCTGCCTCACCCCAGGATCAGCTGCCATTGTGTGATGGTCTGTGCTGTTGTTTGTTAGCAGAGGTTAATAAGTGCATATACAAGCACAAATGGATAAAGTTTACCCTCATTTGTTGAGGGCGGGGTGGATGTGGGTGGTAGAAACTAACTCCTGGCCCCTTATGACGCACACATTGGGGGCATTGGCACACAACTGCCTGTAATACTACAACCTTTACTTTCACATTATGTCTAATCAATGGCTTATGATGAGGCTGCATTTAATCAGTCACATGCCCATAACCAATGAAAGGCCATTATATAAAAGACTCCACTACACTGAAGCCTCCTACACTAGTTGTCCTTTGTGGACTTTGTGAAGTCGGCCTCTGCATCCCCAGGTCTACCAGAGCACAGCGAGGTCAGTGAAGATGGCGGCAGTGTTTGTTCGCCCACCAGACACCCCCCGCTCCCCTGACCGCCCTCCTTCTCCTCCTCCCGCTCTGATCCCTGGCTTCTTCATTAATGAGCACATTTTCAGACCCTGGTGCGAGGTGACCGCAGCCGAGCACACGGACGGCCCCCATAGCAACCCCAGGCTTTGGGGAAGGCAGACAAACAAAACGGTTGCTGGAAAGAAATAAGAACCCACACAGACACTGAGTCTTACCAGACAGATTATTAGTTCTGCACTAAATTTGGCCCTCTACATTTCTGTCTCTTTCCATTCCTCCCACTTGCCAAGTACACCAGTCATCTGACAAATAACAAAGCATTATTATTAAAAAAATAAATTATTTTAATTGAATATTTGTTGATCACATCTATCAGATGAATGTATCACAAATTCCAGGCTGTAGGAGATGCAGGGAGTGTCTACAAATCGTCTTGGCAATCAAAACTTTATGGAGCAAAACATTACTCTCATTCTCCCCTCCCTTCTTCCATCCCATATCTTTATGCTATTTCAGCAACAAAATGTTGATAGGCTGTGATAGCCATCTGTCAGTACCGCTAGCAGCTGTTTTGTCCAACCCTCAAACTAGTGGTGAAGATGCTACTTGACTTTGATCTGTGGCAACCCAGCAGGCCACCTCATCCTTTCACGTGCAGAGGCATTAAGGCACTACTTCGGGCAGTTCAACTGCTAGCATGATCTCAGAGATCCATGACCTCCTCTGCCACGGTCTTCTCGTTGGACTCTACGTAGCGCTCCTGAACCCCAAGTGCTCTGGTGAGGAAGGTTAAGGCAAAATCCCTGTGACGCTGGTACAAACGCATTTTACACAGAGATCAAAGTATGCTGTCCCCGTGTGTGCTTTCAGACAGTGCCAGTAGCACAGACGTGACGTTTATGTAACATAGCATCAAGCATGACCAACGTGTATGCTGGAAATAAAGCATTCCTGTCACTTTTTACAATCACAAGTCAGCTTGTTGTTGGCAGGCTCTTGCTAGCCATGCACATTTATATAGCTTTTGTTCACCCTGAAGCAAAAGTGCTGTGCATCATGTCCAAAAACAAATCAACAAAATTGGTGCAAGCTATGTGTTCTGACAACACAGTAATCTTGCTTTGTTTTAGAAGCTAGTTATCTACTAGGCAGCAGAATAACGGTGCCTTCACTGATGAATGAGATGAACTTTTACACTGAACAAAACTGCTGCCTGTAACAGGCTGTATGCAGGGGACTACAATGACGGACTATAACCTGGTCTGGCACTTAAATGATGCTCTCTTAAATGTGCACTATTGGGTTAAACCTCTTTACACACACACAGTTTGCACACACAAAATCGGAAACGGGAGCATTTACTGCCTGAAATATCCGATTTTGTTTACCACGCCCAGAGTTATAGCGCTGGCCTGATTTGTCGCCTATTTACGCCGTTTCAACGGCACATGAATGGTTAGACCGAGAATTCTCGTCATGAAATTAAAATTCCACTGGAGCTCCAAGCGGATGTATACACGGAGCCTTACAACACTGTTTGCTACTGTACAGCTCTTCGAGTCACAGTAAAATGTCATTTTTGGTACATAGCTAATTAAGATACACCTATGGTGTGGGTGCTTGCGTTTCTTTAGGAATCCATCGTCTTGGTTTGTATAGAAATGGATATTAAGTGACACATACACGCAAGACGGCGGATATACGGGACCGACGGTAATAGGGGGAGTTCCGATACATGTGTGCACACAAAACATATGCACAATGAAAAGAAAAGAAAAACAACAAAATTATATGAAAGGATACGCATCAAACTGAAAGTCTGCTCCCACTGCTGCGGACATCATGGCCTGAAGGTTCCTCTCCTCCAGGTCCCCAAAGCAGTAGCCATTGGCTTTGTCCACTGTGCGCAAAACCTGGACCATACTCTCACGGTCCTGGACAGAGACAGGGGAGAGAATGCCAAATATTATACACTAAAACAGGCGACAGTGGCTCAGGAGGTAGGAGTCGTACAGCAACTGGAAGGTTGCCGGTTCGAGCCCAACTCCTCCTGATCCTGTCGAAGTGCCCTTGAGCAAGAAACTTAACCCCAGTGCTCCCAATGAACAGGTTGGCGCCTTGCATGGCAGCCTCCGCCATCAGTGTATGAGTTTGTGTGTGAATGGGTGAATGTGAGGCATGACACTGTAAAGCACTTTGGGTGCTCGGAGGAGTTGATTAAAGCGCTACATAAATGCAGTCCATTTACCATAAAACAGAACAGAAATATTAATGCAAAACCCTTCCAGGATATGACAGATCACTCTGACAAGAAGAAAACTATATAAAAAATGTATGACTAAGAGTGCACATACCGGTACTTACTTTAACACCCTCAGTGTGTTTGACATAGTTGAACAGATACGGATGCTAGTCTCTCAAAACACTCCTTGACTAGTCCACACACACCACCCACATACATACATAGCTGAGACATCCAAGTGAGACATGTCCTGAAATACATACTGCATGGATACTTAATGAAACAGCTGCATTGTACAAGGTCTCACCTGCACATTGAGGGGCACAAAGGACACTAGACTGTAGTCCTGAATCACCTCTGCCAGCTTCTCATTCAGATGGAGAAACTTCTTAAAGAATGGATCTGCTGCCAGATGATCCAGCAGGTAGGACAAGTCCATCACTTCTGTGTAGAAGTCTAGGTTGAAAGCTAGCAAAGGAAATGCAAGATTACATTTCAGTTAGTCCTGCATCCATGGATGTCATGATGTGAATGATGGAATACATGAAACGGTAGCTTAGTGGCTAAGGAGCTGGACTAGCATGCAGTAGCCTGAAACGATGTGTGTTCAAGTCCCGGCTTCCACTGTTGTGCCCTTGAGAAAGGCACTTCACCTCTGCTCTGGGGGACAATGGCCCTCATTATATAATTGACATAATAAGTTGCTTTGGATATAAGCGTCTGCTACATGAATAAATGGAATGAAACATGTATAGCAAGTGAAACCACTAACATACAAAAACGAAGGAGTTTTAAATGACAACAGGAGAAAATAGAGCTGATAAAAATCCTACATTGTCTTATGATCCAAAGCTCACCTAACTTTCCATACTGCTCAATCAGGTCCATCTTGGAGAGGATATTGACATGGGGAAGTTCCACGTGTAGCATAGTCGACAGGGATGTACAAAGCACAGATATGAACTTTGCTGGGTCTGCACAGTAATGAGAATCCACTAGGTGCACTGCTGTCAACTGGAAAAGGAGATAGAACAGGTCAGATGACAAAATAGGCCCACAGCATAATTTTCAGAACTGGTACATTTTCAGTAGAGCTACCCACCCTGAAGTTCCATTTGGATAGCTGAGAAAAGACGTTCTTCAACGCATTGTGGTGTGTGTATAGTTCTACTTGTCCAGGGCAATCGAAAAGAAAATAGCTGTCTTGGTGCTGCTTCAACCTGGCCTCAAGCCAGTCGAAATTTGTCTCTAAGTATTCCATGCAATATATAAGGCCTCCGTTTGGCCCCAATTTCAAGCCCTCCATCACATCATCAAGTGTTACTAGTTCTGAAATGTCCACATCGCATTGGTACGGCAAGCCCTCGTTGGCTGGATCTAAATTCACCACTACCACTTTGCGACCAAGACTTGTCAGAAACTCCTGCATTCCTCGGCAATAAGTTGTTTTACCCGAACCAGGGGGTCCGATAACCACCTGGCCGAAGTGTAGGGATGGCGCTGGACGAGCATTTTGTGATGGAGTGTTCATGATGGACAGTCGATGTGTCAGTCTGAAGGTGAATTGACGTTGACGTTACATTAAATATATTAAGAAACAGCACTGATTAATAATGTAACCAACCAATTTGGCTAGCTAACTAGACATTTGTTTCTGTAACACGATGCATGTGTGTAGCGTTAGTTAGGCTACCCAAGTCAAATTAGGACGATTAAGGTAATGTTAACAAGAGGACGAACAGCTCCGAAGAGACATTATAAACCCATTGATCCTTGACACGCGAAAGATTATCACATATCCTCAAACACGGAAACTATGTATTTTACTGTCTATGCTAATTCCCCGGTTCGCGCGGACTTCCCTTGTTGTTGAACAAGCTGACCCGGAAAATGTCTTACTTCCGGTTAAATATTCCTGACCTTGTCAAATTACAGGTTTCGGGGGCTATGATTTTTTCACATAGGTATATCCTTCATATAACTCACCTTATCTTTTAAAAATGTGTGTATTTTAGGCCACAGTATATTGTAGATGTGTCAATTGTTTTGCTCTCATTTGTGTGCTTCCATAGGCAAATACCCAAAATCTTAATTGCATGCAATAAGCCCTTCAAGTATGGAATATGAGACAGAGAGGGTTAAAGCTAGTAATCAAGGATCTTTGCTATAGAGCCGCCGAAGGGCAATAGTGGGAATTATTTTTTATTTCAGCTCTGGAACCAACTTTCGAATGACATCAAAAGTGCCCCAACTGTAGATCTAGACTTAAGACCAAACTGTGTTCAGATACTTTCTGATAGTTAAATGTACTTCTTGTTCATCGGATGCACTAGTTGACAGAGCACTCTTTGGGTGAGTAGGCTGCTGTTGTTCATTGTAGTACTGTCCCCGTCCTTAGTTGGACAAAGGGTGATTCTGTGAAGTAGACCTCCTGTTATTCTACAGAGACAGAACAAGCATAGTCTGCTGACTCTGCTCTATCGGACTTGGGCATTACTTTATAAAGTATATTTAAACTATTGCCCATTTCTGCTTTTATTTACTATTATTCTTTGCCTTTTTACATAAAGCACACTGAATTATCCCTGTGTATGACATGCACTATAGTAAACTTGTCTTGCCTTTTGTGTTTCCTCTAAATAGCTTTGTATTCCCTCACAATACATTTTGCATTCCCTCACAGTGCGTTTTGCATTCCCACGCAAGAGTTTTCTATTCCCTCAAAATACTTCTTACTTTATAAAGGAACCCAAAGTTTGTTGTGAGGTAACGCAAAAACATTTTGAGGGAATGCAAAACTATTGCGAGGGAACTCAATAGGAGCTCAAAAAAATAAATTCCCATCTCCAAAATAAATTTCCCTTTAGGGACATTCAAGTGATCCCCAAAGGATCATGATAAGATTTTTTTTACGAGGTGGGAATTTATTTTTTGCACTATTGCATTACCGCGCAATAGTTTTGTGTTCCTTGCAATACTCTTGACTTTGAATTTCATGTATTAAGACATTTTAATAGTAAAAAAAAAACAGCACATAATTACATTAAGACACTATCATAACATAATAATATTCTAAAACATTTTACTGATACAGTAAATGCACAAAAGTGAAAGAAATGTGTCTTCCAACAACATTTTTTCACTAAAATCTGTTTAACATCGTCATCTACTTGGTCCAATGCTGCCGCCTGGTTGCCATCCTTTGTACTTCATGCTGGAGGTCGGCTGGCGCCTCAAGAGACTGTCGCCCTTATCGATGTCTAGGGGCTTATCGTACACCGTGGAGATGTGAAAATCTTTTCTAGGTTTTTTAACAAAAGAGTTCAGTTTTTCTCCATGGTAACTATAAAGAAAGATTGATTAAAAAAGATAGTTAGATTTCTTTAAACATTCAATAAATTAAATGATAAAATCAGTTAAGGACAGCGCAAACATCAATGCTGTTCTTACCCAAAGCCACGCTTGCAGTTTGGATGCTGTCCCTCATTTTCCAGAGCGTCAGCCAAGCCAACCTGACTATGGCCCAACCGATCGCCTTCTCTCCAGCCCTGTTTCTCCATCACACGTCTCCCCACCCCCTGTGATAAAAAATAAATAAAAATACACACGCGTCACTTATTTGATGATCAATGGATTGCAAAGGACACAGTTGCCATGTCTGTCTTTGTTTAGCAAAGTTAATTCATTTGCAAGTACATGTTGTCTTTGCTTGCTATTCTAATGTAATAATGCTCAGATCAAGACACATGACTGACTAGAGGTGGGTGCTTAGATAAAATCATACGGTAGCATTACTCCTGGCTTTCCAGTAGGTGTCTCACTTGCCTTTTAGGTGTTCTAGTCAAGTCAAGTCAAGTCAAGTCAATTTGTATTTCTATAGCACATTTACAGACGGCTGAGCCACACCAAAGTGTTTCACAATAAAGTGCTTAAGCGCAAAAAAATAAAATACAAGACAATGACTGTAGGAGTTAAAATAATGCAAAAAGATAACATTTAAAAGGTAACCAGGGGACACTATGCACTAGCACTTAAAAAAGGAGGGGGAGGCAGTTCCAGAGACTGGGGGCTGCTACTGCAAAGGCTCTGTCCCCCTTGGTTTTTAGCCTGGTTCTGGGCACTTCCAACAGCAGTTGGTCAGCTGACCATAGTGCTCTGGAGGGGATGTGGTGATGGAGAAGATCAGACAGGAACGTGGGGGCCAGACCATGGAGGGAACTGTTAGTAGAAGTTTAAAATCGATATGGTAGCAGATGAGGAGTCGGGCGACTGAGTTCTGAACCAACTGCAGGCGGCAGAGCTGTGATTGATCAATGCCAGTGTATAGAGCGTTCTAGGACTAGGTGTTAGTTCAAAGCATTAAAATAAAATATGTTAGGAGATACACACGCCACATGTTGTAATATAGAGGGTCTCCTTCACAATAAAACATTTGAATGAATGCTAAACAAAACAACAACATAACTGCTCAACCATAGATCCTGAACACCAGGATGCAACAATGACAACAAAGCTGCCTCTCGTGAGCATTTCACTGGGGTTTTGAAGCACTCTTAAAACAAATATGTTGTCCCTATCTGGACATAGAGATGTGTCAAAAACAACACAAGTTTTGTTATTTTCAACACATTCGTTTTAAGAGTGCACTTTATAGTCCAGTCATTTTATGAAAAAAGGTTGAACAAATTGCAACAGAAGCAAACTTCACTGATTTTGTATCCTCAATATGTCCTGAGTAAGGGAAAAAAGCCCTGAAGAATCTCAATAGGGGAAAGTTTAGAAAAATACCTAAATATACCCTATTCATGCGCCTATTCAGTATTTTTCTCACGCGAATAGGGGAAAAAATGAACCTTCACATATCACCTTGAAAATTACTGAGTTGATTACTTACATCAAGACAAACAAAAAATGTAAATGTAAAATGTATTACAAGTTGAAATTGTTTGTTAACATGGGCAAACAGGGCATAATGTAATTACGTATAGCTCATTTGTATAAATTCCACAACGGAGCTAATAGTCCAGGCAAAGTAAGGTCTGACCCAAAACTAATTGCAACAGAATTTATTTAAACATTTTTATATTTCAATTGGTGATCTAAACACCACAGTAAAAGACCATGAAAATCCAGTTGGTGGAAATATGTTAAAATGAGGGGTTTTTTATCCATTATTCTTCAGAAAATACTGACAAAACTGTAATTAGAATGTTGTAGAATACACATTCTAAAGAATACCTGACCCCATCTAACTTAACATGGAATTTTAGAATCTTGCATTGTTGAGGAGCATTCTTTTATTTTCAAAGAGTGAAAATATTCCGTGATTTGGGAAAAGCCCGTAAAAGTTCTGGCAGGAAGCATGCATAAGGATGTAGATCCAGGAATGCACTAATATTTTGTTTGTAGTACCAGTTTGCAACAATTATTAGTTAACACTAAGTTGTAAACACTTCGGAAAAAAAAATATGCCAGGACTTTTACGGGCTTTTCCCAAATCACGGAAGTAACGTCGACGCAGCGGTATAGTAGTATCCATCAGGCAAGTGTTATTTAAATAAACTCCTGGTGCAAAGGACCCTAGGGTGAAATTACTCCGAACCATCGCTTTAAGCACCATGGGTTGGCACTTCTCACCTTGGTAAACTTCTCAAAGCTTCCAATGTGATGCTGGGAGCAGGACTCTTCTCTCAGCCCCTCTCTTAACCTCCTTTCCCGACGCATTTGCACATAATCCCGCGAGTCCATATCTCCTCCATCTGTGGACAGAGAAAAAATAATTCAGACATCAGCGAAATGGTCATTCAGAGATGATTTCATTTCTATAGAGTTGTCACCCGAAATGTATTTCAACATATTCTGCATTACCTTTGTCGTAGTAAACGCTCATGTCCACATCCCAGTCATCTGCAGTTTGCTCATCAAAATCTAAAAAAGGGGGAAAATGTTTTAGTACTTCAAAGCAAAGTCCATGGGGTCATTCTGTGTGAAATCACCCAATTTCAGCGCAATTTGGCAGGTGACCCTCTCCGAAAAAATCAGAAAAAAATCACAGGTGTTTGTAGACCAAATCCATGCATAGATCTTAAATAGTATATCTGTATAACTAATCGTTGCAAAACTACAGCCCTTTGAAAGTCATTTTAAGCATTGTGGTGAACAATCCTTTTTGTTCAACTTCCAGCATTATTGGCTCTTTTGGTATTTCACACACATTAGTGAAACTATGTGAATAGAAGTACATTTTCCTGTTGAATTAAAAAATCCAATCGGATCAGACGTATCTTGTATACTTTCCCCTCTGCAAAGCTCTGAAAATGGCTATAAATTCATAATGTGAAAAAACATCATCACATTTGAGGGCTTCTCATTCAAAAAGTATGTGACACAAATTCATCAGATTTTTTTCCTACACATATATGTATTATAAGGTCCTGTCCATGCATTAACTTTGGTTGTTATCATTTTCATATTTTCAGAGCATTTTTTTAAAATTGGGCTTGATTTTCAAAAAGCCTGTTTTCATCTTCTCATTTCACCACGTGGACAGTTAACAGGATTTTTTTTAATTTTACCATATATCATTCTGTATGTGAGGATCACTTGTTTACTGCACATATCCAATCTAAACACAGTTTATGGTTCATAGTTGAATTGGTCCAAATAATTATTGCAACATGAACAACATACTCATACATAAATCTTATTTAGAGAAAATAAACTGATCAAGTAAATTATACACACATAAGACTCATCATACATGCAGCAAGAGGATTTAGCATAATTACCATCTTTGTAATGAGTTTTCTACACCAGCTTCAACCTATCAGTGCATATGTGAGCACTTTAATAATTTTTAGCCAGCTGGTTAGGCAAAGTCTATATTCATCGTCATATGCTTGGGATGCAGTCCTCTGTGATACATAGACAAAGAGCATAAAGATGGAGATCAGTGCTTTAACAAACAATCAAACAATGGGTTTCTAAAATTCAGTTCATCAAGGTATTTCACTTGATGAAGATGACCATGTGTGTTTCCATCACAAGTATTCATAACAAGGTTTGAGGACTCGTGGATCCAAGAGGCATTTGTAAAAAGATGATAAATCTTCAGTATTGATTTTTCTGCATCTGACAATGCACTGGATTTTAGAAACCCCTTTTTACTTGAACCATATGAACCATAAACTGTGTGTTTAGATTGGATATGTGCAGCAAACAAGTGACTCTCTTACTCTTCTATTGACTTCCATTGCATTAAAAGAGCACCACATGTGGTGCAAAGTGGTACTGCAGATAAAGTACAAATTCAGTGGATTTATAGACAATATTTGTAAAAAATCTTATCTCAATGAAGAAACAGCAACAAGCCCAAATTTTGGGCAGATGATCTTCACATACAGAATGATATATGGAAAAATTAAAAAAAATCCTGTTAACTGTCCACGTGGTGAAATGAGAAGATGAAAACAGGCTTTTTGAAAATCAAGCCCAATTTAATAAAAATGCTCTGACAATATGATAATGTTAACAACCAAAGTTAATACATGGACATGACCTTATAATCCATACATGAGTGGGAAAAAATCTGATGAATTTGTGTCACATACTTTTTGAATGACAAGCCCTCAAAGGTGGTGATGTTTTTTCACATAATGAATTTATAGCCATTTTCAGAGCTTTGCAGAGGGGAAATTACACAAGATACACCTGATTTGATTGGATTGTTTAATTCAAAAGGAAAATGTACTTCTATTCACATAGTTTCACTAATGTGTGTGAAATACCAAAAGAGCCAATAATGTTGGAAGTTGAACAAAAAGGATTGTTCACCACGATGCTTAAAATGACTTGAAACTTCAAAGGGCTGTAGTTTTGGAACCATTAGTGATACAGATATATTATTTAAGATTTATGCATAGGTTTGGTTTACAAACACCTGTGATTTTTTTCAGATTTTTTGGGAGAGGGTGACCTGCCAGCCACTGGGTGATTTGACACGGAATGACCCCATGGCAAGGTGACTCCCAAGATAACATGGCATCCTGAGAGCTAAATATGGCACAAGCGATTATAATCAGCCAATATTATGTTGTTAACACCAAGATTGTGGTTGCCTTATTTAATAAAACACTGGAAATTGGCACCATATCTGTTCCACCTGGCACCATGTTACCTTGTTACAGCTCCAGGGAGTCTACCTTAATTACTTGTAAGGTTGAACTATAAACCTTGCTCATAGCACTGGAAAATTACTGCCCATTTATCGGTATTTCATCTGATGTCATTGTCACTCATGATTTCTTTCATACTATGATGTATACTAACAAAGTAAACTGAGCATAAAAATATATTTCCAAATACAGGTTATTCTAACACTTCTATACACACATACAATATACCTTTTTAAACAAAATACTTTTAATTAATTCTTTAAAGTTGAGCTGGCTCTTGAGCACAATAATTACATTACTTATAATTCTTCTTATGAGTACATGACAACAAACTACTTGAAATTGAACTTCAACTTGTATGACATAAATTCCCACACTAGACTTGAACACATATGCTAGAAAGCGAGCTAGCCATGGGGCTATAGCCCAGAGGTGTTTGAACCTTTTTTTATATATATGTATATACTTATATTTACTATATTTCTGCTGTAAGTGCATGTTGTGTGTGATGTCTGTATGCTACTGAGACCTTGAATTTCCCCTTGGGGATCAATAATGTATGTATGTATGTATGTATCTATCTATCTAATAAATGAGGTTTCCTTTGTGGGCGATATTTACTCTGCATACACTGACCATATTCACTTGCACATGGTGAGAGAGTTACCAAACAGATATACAGTAGCAGAAGCCTACCTCCCTCCTCCTCCTGCCAGTACTGGGCGTCTGTGTAGAAGACCAGGCCGGATCCTCCCTTCTCCCACTTGAGCTCAATCTCCTCCTCGTACAGCCTCTCCTTGCTGCGCTCCTGACTGGTCACATCCTCATGCAGAGCCTCGTGCCTTTCCCACTCCTCACAACGATCATCATCCTGCACCATGCACACACACACGCACACACACACAGATTTATATACACATTTTACCATACAAAGAAGTTGGTAGAACTCTAAATCCTTGAATATTCTATGTCTGCTACATCCTTGTATAGAATTACACTTCGGTAGACGCGATGCACAGACATAGAAGTATTGCTGATACAGATGATCATCTTATAATCAAACTATCTGTTGACACTGGTAACAACAATTAATGCTTAAGGTTAAGGTTTGGATTTGGTTACAGTGATGTTCAGTAATTGTTCAACAACAATTTTACATACTGAACTTGAATCTTAACAGATGATCTGTTGGTCTCTGTGGGTGGACTATCCAAGTTAAGAGTCTATATATCTAGTGGTTTTAACATTATGAATATTATGAGGAGAATTAAACACCCCATGTAAGATACTGCATTTTTAGTACTGAAGGTGCGGTGAAGAGTTTGGGCCTAACACTAGTGTTCACAAGACAGGCATGTAAAAAGACCAACAATAGCCAAGTTGGCACCGATAAAGTTGATAAGATGCATAGCCATTCAAATGTAAGGACTTGGCTATCTGTAGTGAGCACTATGCAACATTTTAAGATGCATAAGATGCATATCCATTCTAATGTAGGGACTTTTTAGTCCTGGAAGCCACTCACATCATCAGCATCAGACTGAGCAGCATCCTCCTCTTCCTCCTCTGGCTCAGGTTCCTCCTCTCTCTGCAGGGTGCTCATGGAACCCTGAGGAGCCCCGCCTCCAACCAGAGGAGGAGGCACTTTCCCAGGACCACAGATCTCGTGACCTCTCGCGGTGAACACGCTCTCTTCCGTGGGGTTGGAGATCATCTCACCGGAGCCCTGGTAGTGGTAGGGCACGTTGCCGTAGCGTCGGCTGGAGCCCGTCTTGGGGAAGATGAGGCCAAGCTTGCGGATGAGGCGTGGCGGCAGGCGACAGGACTGGATGAGCTGTAGAAAGACGCTGACTGGTGTGCCCACATTACCGGCAGGCATCAGGGAGGGAGGGTTAAGCTCAGGCATCGCCTTCAAGTCGGCTTCGGTAAAGTTTTCGCTCAGGGCCACTCGGCGCCGCTGCTCCGCCTTTGTCTTATATGGAAAGGTGTCATCACCTAAGGTCAAAGAGAATACTGATGCTTCAGTCACGTTGGTAAACTTAAGGTGATGATACATGGGGAAACAGGCAATGTTGCTGGGCAATCATTTAACCAGTTCCATTTATTCTAATTGGATGATCATGACAATATGCCTACTGATGATTAAAGTTCTCCAGAAAATAAATTGTTGTCCAATATCAATGGGAACATGCCAGAACCACAATAATGCGAAACATTGCCTAGCAACATCGCTCAAAAAGTTGCCCCATGAATCATCAGCATGGGGCATCAAGCAACAGGACTATGTTAACAGTAATAATTTGATTATTGGATTGTTTGAAGGTTGCAGTGTAGATTGTGGTTCGCTTGTATTGAGTAACTCCTGGCCTCTGCTACACACACGTACACACATATGATACCGCTAGGTCTGACAGCGCATTCCATTGTAGGCTACAATTATTTGTGACGAAACTTGTCTAGCATTCTAGTTGTATTGAAATGCAGATGCAAAGCTAGAGCGTTTCATCTGATTCACATGATACAGAGTTACCAAGTGCTTAGTTGTTGCTCTCCACATTTAAAGTGTAACAATGTAACCACACCACGAATAACGTCCGAATCAGGCCCTCACCACTCTGAGGCGAAACTCGTACTCTTCTAATGACACAACACTTTGCAAGCCAGTTTCCCTTTGAATCGATCCACTGGTTTCCTGAGTACATTTTAACGAACCGGTGTGTGTCCTTGGCGTGCACTGACACCACACAACAACACAATTTCACATTTTTCACGGCTTTGGCCGCACTTTGGGGATCTTCCGTCGTCGGGCTATTCTCATCATCCTCGTTGTTAATGATCTGTGGTGTCGCTTCTGTCTCAGACTCTTGAGTTTTCCGTTCATTGACGGAACTTGCGGTCTCTTTTTGGATCTCTGGTCGATGACGGTAGTGAAAACAAATGAATCCGCCACTTTCGATAAATTGACTAAAGTAGTTTCGGAGGTCAGCGGATCTAAATTTCACTGGGATGTTTGTAACGGCAAAGTAGACAGGCTCTGCACAATCCGCCATACTTGTTTACGTTCTTGAATCGTCATAGAGTAAACGTTATTTAACTTCCGGTTTTCTGAACCAATAGTGTTTGAGGCACTGAAGAACAGGATGAATTTAGTCAGATTTTATGAATTCGGGTTCTCCCCTGTATATAATCTAATAGGCTAGAACTACTAGTTGATGAAAATGATTTTTTTATCCAACACTATCTAACTGCCCTTTTCAAGTATGTAGCCTAAATTAGAACTACATTGTGTGAAATAACATAGGCTCAGAGACACTAGAAAAATATCAGTTGGTAGCACCACACATAGGTTAGGCATTTTCAGACATTTTTGAAGATCTAATATTATATTTTTAACAGCCTTGATATCTAATGTGATTAACAACACAATCATGGGGGCTGTCCCTAATATTCCCAGATGGCATGAACAGACCATATTTATAGGCCTATAGTCTATGACTGACACCGGCATAATTAGGGATCCTATGGGAACTATTGGGCCATTTGAAAGAGCAGAATACCACTTGTTACGAGGTTCATTGGACTTTATGCAGCATTGCACAGATTTGGTTGAATGTGATGCATGCTGGACTTTTGTACAATGCAAACATGCATTGTGTGATGTCCAGCATGCATCGCATTCAGCCAAATCTGCGCAGCGCTGCATGAAGTCGAATGAGCTTACAGCACAACAATGTATCCTTAAATGGCAAATTAAGAAACCTTGTCCTTTGCTCCCTAAACTCACACACTAGCTCTAAACCTAAAACAATTAAACCATTGTGCCTTTTTTAATGCACTTACATTTTAAAGGCTGCATAATGCAGAGCAAAGGACAACAAATAACTGGGGTTAGGAAAAGGTTACAAGCAGTGAATGACAGCAATAAGAGCAGACATTATGGCCAAAAAAAAGAAAAAAGAAATCACTCAGTAGAATAAACAGTTCTCATCACTGTTCTCATCACTGTCGGCATTTAATATGCTGTTTGGAGCATCCTGGAACTTTTAAACTTTTTATGCTATGTAGGAATGTCTTTTCATTTTAAAATACAATTAGAAGCTAAGGACCATAAAAAGGTGTCCAGAACATCTTAACATAATCTCCAGACATCATATTCTTTTATGAAAACAGGTTACAAGAGTTCACCAACCTGAAAAAGACTCTCAACTGTCATTTATCTCCACATAACTTTCAGATTGACTGTAATAAACAGCATATAAAAGTAACTCGCGGAGGCAGTACAGTACCTCTTGTCATTTGACATGCCTTACAAACTCTTATCATGGATTTCTCTGACAGTGAGTTCTTTGAAATGATTCTTGTGAAATATGCCCTGGCCATGGCATTTTGAAATGAAAAATTTCGGGAGTGTCAATTCTGGAGTGTCAAGAGATATGAATTGGGGAAAAGCATTAAAATCATTATCAAATAATTATCAAATGATCATTATTATAAAAAAAAGAAAGTAATGGCTGGTATGTCAAAAAGAGTACTAAGATATATCTTTACATCAGTTCATATCTCAAAACTTATTACAACACCAGGGTCTATAGATACTACTGAGGAACTTGTGGAAGCTCTCTGGTCATGGTTTAGATTGGGAGGGAGCTAATAGAGTGACAACATGGCATTAGAGTAACCCCTGTGTCCTCTGTTACACTGGCCTATTGGTCAAGGTCAGCCAGAGCTACGTCTGAGGAATCCAGTGTGAACAGTACAGTATGCTGGGTGACTGTTGTGCAGGTCAGTGACACCCAGGAGCTACACAGGCTCGGATAACTCAACTGTGGAAAACATTACCGTAAACTGAAGTATTTGGAAAGGGAGTGGTCTTACAAACACAAAGTGATATAGAGCAAAACAAATTAGCATTGAAGAAAAAAAAATTGTGTTCATGTTCTCGACCAAAAAAAAAATCCTCTGAAATACAAAATATGAGAGAGAGTTATACAACGAAGAAAAATACAATAGTTTAAGGAGTAACATGTGCAAGACAGGCTTCCGTTGGGGTATTTTCTCTGCAGTTAACCGCAAGTGAACCCTGTCATTTGCGCAGCATGAAGGCGAGGTTTTTATTTTTATTATCGACTGCTTGATAAGCAGCTGTCCTCGGTGTCTGTCTCAGACTTCTCCTTACTCAATAAAACCTCCGCCCTTATCAGATTCACTCATAACCCAGAACCTTCCATGAAAGTAACATCCACTGAGCCTTCTAATACATGGTAGACCATAGACAGGTCTCCTGATTGATCATTATTGTCCATGTTCTGATCAAACTCCCTGCCTAACTTCATCAATACCTCTCTTTCTCTCTTAAAGTTGCATAGGAAGTCCCCTATTTGTCCATTTGCAAAATACTTGGTACCCATTTAGCACTAATAAGGGGACACTCAATTGGTATTAAACCAATCAAAATGGGCATGCTCATTGGAATTAAAGCTTAATTTACGTTCTGAAATGTCCTGAAATCTGTCACCGCTTTATAGAGGTGACTAAAACTGTGAACAAATGAGACCTTGATTCATCTATGACTGGGTAATTTCCTATTACACTAATGTCCTATAGGATTACTCTGTATGCCCTGTTTATGACTGGATGACCTTGAGCTCCCACAGCAATTTGAACAGGTGGACAGGAAGAACAATGAGCTAATGTTTCAGACAAGAAACAAGGAAAAAAATGAGTCAGAAACTTTCTAATGTGCAATAAATGTGCTTACATTTCATAAGGATTCATTCATAACATCATCAACTTAATGTATAAGGCAAATTAAAGTTTGTCAAGAAAAAACATTTTAAAGTTTTACAGTTTTACTGGTTATGTGTCTTTTATTAGAAATTGCATAGCCCTCTATGACACAAGACTATTTCATAATTATGTCAGTTCAGAAAATATTCAACACATTTCATTCTTGATTAGCCTTACATCTTACAATTTGTCCTACAACAGTTTGGATTGGTTTGAAATTAAGTGCTTAAGCTAAACATGTGAATAATTCTCTGTGATCATGCTGAGTTATTCATTCAACCTTTATTTATTCTCGAGGAGGGTCATTGAGGGAAGCCCTCATTTTCAATGAAGCCGAGATTACAGAAACAATGAAGTATGAAGAGTGAATGGACATTTTTGAGGAATCGCAAACATACACAAGAGAGGCGTTAAATTCCTTGGGCAGGACAGTGGATCTCAAAGTGGGGTCTGGGGGTCTGTGACCCCTTGCCAAAATACTTTATAGGTGTATTTTGTATTTTCAGCATCAATGGGGCGGCAGTGGCTCAGGAGGTAGAGGAGTCGTCCAGCAGCTGGAAGGTTGTCAGTTCAAGCCCAACTCCTCCTGACCTTGTCGAAGTGTCCTTGAGCAAGACACTTAACCCCAGTGCTCCCAATGAGCAGGTTGGCGCCTTGCATGGCAGTCTCAGTCATCGATGGGTGAATGTGAGGCATGACATTGTAAAGCGCTTTGAGTGCTCTGAGGAGTCGAAACGCGATATATAAATGCGATCCATTTTGTAGTTTAAAAATACTGCTGAATATTTTTGGTAAAACCAATAGCCTACTTTTGGTGATGTGATGATATCATAAAAGTGCAAAACAATGAATGTAGCCTCTGACTGGTGCTAATTTACCCAGACTAATTGTGATCATAATATTGAGATTTAGGAAGATGATCCAGTGCAGAATGAGTAACTTGAAGGTTGCTCACACACACAATACACTCCCTCTCATACCAACCTCAAGTTTCTTGAGAACTTTAATGATCAGTTTCTTGAGAACTTTAATCATCCAATCGGAACACATGGAACCGATTCTGTGGTTGGCCTGCAACATTAATCTAGGCATGCATTGACAATGTCAGAGACTTTGTACTGCTTGACACGTTCAGTTGTGACTTTTTTAATGTGCATCTCTGATACAGTATTTAAACTATGTAACAGGCATAGTTGTCCTGCTGACTTATGCTGGTTATGGCATATCTCGTAGGCAGAGAAAAGCTGTTGCTCTCAAACACTGTACACTTAATCAGAGTCAGTATGATGAGGGAATAGATTAACTAGACAGATATGGAAGGTTTACAAAGTGATATCATGCTCACTTTAAACACTATTTGAGTACTTTCAAAATACAAAAATACAGTATTTTATTTTGATATATGGTGTCGCTAATGCATTTTGTAGTTTATTTTGATACACTTAAAATTAGGGTAATTGATGTTTTATTTTAAATACATCCCCATCCCTACCAACAGCTAGCAGCCAGGCAGCTACAGTGCTTCACTCTAGATAGATAGATAGATAGATAAATACTTTATTGATCCCCAAGGGGAAATTCAAGGTCTCAGTACAGACATCACACACAACATGCACTTACAGTAAAAAAAAAGTAATATACTGTACATATAAAAACTCCACTGTACAATAGAGACAGTAGAAGATAAACATGATACTAAAATACTAAATACTATATAAACTAAATCAAATATCAACATAGTGTGTTTAAGGATGATCAAGCATGACAGGGCAGAGACTGAGCCTGTAATTCAGTGTGCATTGTAAGGTGCTCTATGAGAGTGAGTGTCATGGTGATGGTGCAAATAAGTAAGTCCAACAGTGCAAGAATAAAGTCTAGAGACCAGCATAAAATAAGTATGGACATATAAGAGAATAATGTATAATGTAGACAAGGTAATATAAAAAACTATATCAGTGCAAGAATAGGTTGAGGTAATAGGGTTACAGCCTCTAGGGGCATTTTTAAAATCAGTACCGACATAGGGTACTCAGTGATTTTGAGAAACAGAGATCTATGTGAAAAATGGCCAGAGTTTTCCTGTCAGGAGGGGGGTTTACCGAACACACATATATAGGCCTATACTGCACGGCTATGTACCAGCTAGATACCATTACACTCAACACCAACTGCACGCTGTGCAGAAGCACAACTGAAAAAAACCTGACTTCGTTTGGGAGGGCAAGACACAATGCTTGGGTGGGCTTAGCCCACCATGGCCCCTGCCTAGAGCCAGCCCTGAACCTGGCCACTTCAGAGAATACAAATGGCATATGCTTATTTGTTATGATTATGAGGTGGTCCTCGGAAAAAAATCTTCCCCACAATGGGGTAGTTTGAAAACTATATAGGGGATTTCCCACATTGGCCAATCAACAATCAAGCCTATTTCACAGCATGACGCAAAGTTCAACTTCAATGCATGCTATCCTGGATCCGTAAAGCTAAAGCTAATTTTATACCACACATTGTATGACAAAATGAGTCCTAATTTCAATGCTTAGGGATGGAATAAGCATGGATTACAAAATAAAATAAATAAATACGGTACCCTAAATAAAAAAAAAATACATTGACACAGCATCTTCCCATACTCTTTGATTGTGAAAGTGTATATGACTGTTATTTTAGCATGATACCTTCTTCTATATAAAGATAAATCAAATCTGCTACTTGCAGGTCTCTTCCCGTCCAATAAAGCCATTTGCTTATCAGATTCAAGCCTCTGTGCTAGGCACAGAAAAGATAAGAAACCAGGGCACCATATGTGTGATCATAAAAATGTGAAAAACAAGTTATTTAATACCTTGATGAATCAATGCAAGCATTTATCAGTTCATTAGTGTGGAAACATAGAAAAGAATAATCTCATATGAGTAGTGTCTGTTTTCCCATTCTAACATCAAAATGTGTAAATTGTTAATAGACATTGTAAATAGACCCTGTACGCTACTTTTAAGACTCAACCTTGTATTGTATATGAAGACTCAACCTTGTATTATATTTATTTAACATGTTTTGATGAAAATCAAACTATGGCACTTTGCATTTAATTACTTCTATTGAGAGCTAACCGCATGTTTAACCTGTACAGAACTTGTTCAGGTCCACTTAGCAAAGCAGTGGAGTCTATGTCTTCATGTTTTGTCTTCAAAAACATGATGCTTCATAGCACTGAATAGGTTTGAGATGTCAGCCATGGTTTGGATTTATGATTGGGGCAACAACACAATTAGGTGACATAACTAAACCACCACAGTGTATCATTTATGTAGGCTAATTGGCTGACTGGAATAGTTGGCGTAATTAAAAAGTACTATATTCTAAACAAATTTGTAATTTACTTAGACACATTACTTTATGGATCTAGGCCTTCTTAAATTCCATGACTAAATGTGAGGCTAAGGCTATAGAACTAACAAAACTATCAATAGCTCATTATTTCTGAGTAGTGTCAACAGGCACCATCTCGGAAAGATTAGATGAGTTCGTTGACCCAGGACTTTGTTTGTTTTGGCTTCCCGCCAGGTGCAAGGTGTGAGCTGGCTGTAGTCACTGTAGCAATTTAATTATAGTCACAGTCCTTGGTAGCTTGGTACTGCCTGCGGGGATGACCAAGAGGATGATATAGAACTAACCTCACCCCCGCCCTGGAGCAAGACCATCTGGCAATGGGCATTCATTGAGAAACTCTTATCACTCTTGAACGAAATTAATGGTTAAACAACGAGTTGTTTTTCTGAGAGTGAGATTACTATTTGAGGTCAATGTTCACAACTCACGACTATAAATTGGCCTGGTGTATTGGAAAACGACAGTTTGAAGCAGGTGCGTAACTGCCAGTCCAACAAAGAGAATTCCCCCTTGACCAAAACGGTCGGTGGTGTAGGCTACGTTGTTTGTTAAGTATTTGATGCAGAGTTTTTGTTATTTTTCGCTTCAAAGGAATGGAGTACGAGTGCTATTGCACAGAGGACAACATACAGCCAAATGCTATTCTTTTTAACATCCTCAGCCGGACGGATAATGAGCCTGTTGACAACAACCTGAACTACATATTTGCGCCGCGCAGATGTCACTGCGAGATGCGAAGGACAGTGTGTTTGAAAACACCCGGCGAGACCTGTAAAACGGCCTCGGACGTGCTAGTCAAAACAATCAACTTCATGAAGAGTTTGCCAGCTTTCCATCAGCTTCCACCAAAGGATCAAGTTGCACTCCTCCGGAGTTGCTGGGCGCCATTGTTCATTCTTGGTTTGGCTCAAGAGAGGGTGAGCTTCGAAGTTACAGATACCCCCGCTGCCAGCATGCTGAAACGAATCCTGCTCAACTGTCACGAAAACACAAGCATGCAGATGGAGCAGCCCACTCTGGCTGGGGTTAACACGCTCAAGTCCTGCCTGAAGAAATTCTGGAGTCTCGATCTGAGTCCAAAGGAGTATGCTTACCTGAAAGGCACCATGATATTTAATCCTGGTATGTATCCTCATTCCACACTCATTCACTGATTGTCAGCTCACTCAGATCTAAATACTATCAAAACGAATTTAATGAGTTGATGACATACTGTCCCAACTAGAAGTAAATGCAATCCGGTATACAAGTATGGCTGTCTTTTTTTCTTGACTGACTGGTCTTTTGGTTGTCTCTTAAAACAGATGTTCCTGACCTGAAAGCCACCCTGTTCATTGAGGGCTTACAACAGCAGGCCCAGCACGCATTGAGAGAAGTCCTTCTTCCACTTCATCCCAACGACAGGGGACGCTTCGCTCGCATCCTCTTGACGGCCTCCTCTCTGAACGCCATCACCCCCAGCCTCATCACAGAACTCTTCTTCAGGCCCGTGATTGGCCAGACAGACCTTCTAGAACTGTTAACCGAAATGCTTTTCAGCAAATAGCTGCTTTGTTTCTTTTCTTTCTTACAAGAGCATTTTGTTTTCTTTTGTAACAAATGTCTCAATTTTCTGAGACACAACAATGAGCACTGTTATTTTGTGTGCTTCACTTGAAGGCATGTTGGATGCACAGACAGGACTTTTCTTTAGTAAAAGAAAGTTGAATTTGCTTAACCCGTAACATCTACAAATCTACAAATACATATTTAAAATTGTTTACAGTCACCGGACAAACAGGAATTTTACCAGGTTACATGTAAACATTTTACAAGTTACATGCTTTTTTATGTTCAGTATTGTCCCACAGAGATTTTCATCAATATGGAACTTGAACTAGTTAGGAAGACATTGGTGTTCCAACTGTGCATGAAGTCTAAATAGCCTATGTGAGATTCCAGTATCCAAATTGTTTTGGAATAAACTATATTTTTTTATTGTAATCTTTAATGTGTGTTTTGGCAAACTGGCAAGACCAAATAAGCGTAACTAATATTTCAAATAGCTATGAACATCATTTTCCTGATAATGTGTACAAATAATAATTCACGACACACACATGGAAATAATTGAGAAAAAATCATAAAAAAGAACTATCACTAAATTAATAGAAAATTAGGGTTTTTCCAAGAGCATTTCAACAACTCAAACTACCATTTAGGCAGACCCACCACCCAAAGCATTCATTAACAATTCCAAATTTGTCTATGGGTCAATTATATGGAAATATAGTCATTATTTAGATACATCAGGTGATAGGCCTAAAAGATTGAAGTAAAAGCCCAAAAGACATTCAGATGTATTTCATAATGATATCCCCAGAATGAAACCTTTTGACTCCTGATCCACGGGCAACCCTCAGTGTGTCAGACATGACATCAGCGGCACCCAGGTGGACTTTGAAAGGGCTTTGTCAATGTAGAATCAGCGGGTGTGTGGCACCAGTTGCGCCGGCGGTGATTATTCAGGGTGATTGGCCCCTCCACCTCCCCCCACGTGGTGTCGGTGCGGGTTGAACAACCTGCCGGCTGCCGACCGTCCGACTCAGTGAGGGGGCTTCCTGACGTGACCTCCAGACGACTTGCACAAATTGCATCACTCAGCTCTTCCTGAGTCCTGCTCAAAATGCAACAGCTGAAAAACAAGCTTCCCCCTCACCTAGGTCATCCGATCCTTTAGGGCTTTGTCAAGCAGGTTATTTGACGGACAGGGACTTACAATTACAACGTCTTACTCTCTCTGTCTCCGCACGCACTCACGCACGCACGCACGCACGCACGCACGCACGCACACACACACACACACACACATAAAGCATAAGCATTAATTCTTTAAGATATTATGGCATGACAGGTTTTTAGAGTGGCACTGTAATGATGTTGGCAACAACAATATTTTTTTGTTCAACTGGAAACACTACATGCTTTGCCTGGAAAATCAGGACCGCAGGCATATGGGTTCCAAGTACAACTCATGAGCACCTCTTTTCTCAGAACAAGCACAAACTTGCAAATGCTACAAGGCAAGCTTTGTTTAGGAGACCAGCAAGCAGAACAGTTGCACCTCCCTATGAGCACGAGGTGAGGTAGATCAACTCCATTAAATCAAGTTCTGCTTGTCACTAAATTACTTCAGTTGCAGTAATTATAGCTTGTTGAAAATTTGCCAGATATAGTATAGTAAATAAATAGTAAGCAGACCATTCAGCAACAAACAGCCAAGATATCTGATTGTCTTCCAGACTACCTTCCCTGTAACAATTGATAACAGAAACTCTATCACCCCCTTGTGGTCCACTGAAAATGTTGTGCTACTGTCAAAAAAGTTGTTTGTTACAGGACAAAAGGAGAAAAACTTCATCAATCATGTCTCCACCATCCTGCTAATCCTAAAATCCCCTGGCCCTGGAGGCATTGGGCTTGCTGTGAAACAGGGATTTATTTCCAATGTCAGACAGTAGGCCTTCTAGAAAGACCAAACCGCTGGAGCTGAACAAAACGGCTGGGAATCGGAGAAAAAAACACTGATAAGCACTTTAAACGTCAGTCACCCAAGGCTAGGCTTAAACCACTCAAACATTTCTTATGTCACATGATTTTGATGGGACTTTTGTGTGAGTTCATCTGCTGTGATTAAGTGGGAAACCTGTGCACAGGTCCCGTAAAACAGAATCCTGAAAGACTGAACAAAAGTGTTTTGTGCCACTGGATACTTTTTCTTTCTCTGAAATAGCACTTCTCCTTTGCAACGAACCTCTCGCTTGCTCAGAAAACAGAGATTTAATTTCCTTTCTTGAGTCAAACCAGCCAAACGAGTTCACCACGCTATGACCTGGGGTTGGGAATGGGAGGAGGCTGACACCATTACATTCTAGCACAGCAAGATGTCAACACTTACAAGACGGACGAAAAATCTACTGAAAAAAAAAAAAACTCATAAAAGCCCATATACATGGGCTTTCTCTCTTTATTCAGGATAGTGGAGATTGACAGGAAGTGAGTGGAAGAGAGAGAGATAGGATGGGATTGGGAAATGACCGCGGGTCGGATTGGAAGCCGGGTCTCCGTGTGCACTTGGACCCAGTGGATGCAGCCGCTTGCACAGCCCCCCCCCCCCCCCCCCCCATTGAGGTCACATTCAAGCACAGATTGGTTGTTATGACAGAATGGAAAAAGCAGGACAGTGGACAAGCATGCTGACATGTTTCAAATGATATGTTGGCCCTTTGCCCGTGTTGAGGTTGACAAGATGTGCATTTTGTTCACGTTAGCACCTTAGTTGAATGTGCCCACTAATGTTCTCTCATTATGTTGTCATTTTCAAAATAGGGCAAAGCATCTACCACAGAGAAGTCGCAATGACCAAAAATATTAGTAACTAGCCATATTCAATAAATAGAACACAACCCCCATTTTATCAGTCCTATTTGTAGTCATGTCAAATGCTTTTATGATCCTATACTCTATGACAATGAGCACAACTTAGTGATGGCTGACTAACAGACCCCAGGAGCACAAAAAATAGGAGTACACATCATAAGGGATATCCCCTTTATTTGATAAAAAATAAAACTATGAATTGCCTTTTTTTTCAAAGTGTCCATGTTTCCCAGAGAAATAGGCTTGCAATTATACAAGAGATGCCTACACATCTAAAGAAGCAACGATAACTGGAAGGCTGTAACACCTATGTACATATGGGACAGAGGCATGTAAAAATGCAGCATGTACATGCACGCGCACACGCACACACAAACACAAACAATTTAGAGGAACAGGAGTCTAAGCAGGGCATAAATGACAGCACCTTCCTGTATTATAATCACTGATATTAGATGGCACGAAAAAAAAAAAAAAAAAAAACTCAGCTATTATGGCACATAGTCTGTCATGATATTTACTACAATACCAAAGTAAAAGTAAACAAAGTTATTGGATACAAAAGCAAAAACAGACACAATAAAACAGGAGAAAGTTCATCCAGTTCTTCCAGAATGTCTCCAAGTGAAGTTTAGAAATGGCGGTGGCACTCAGGTTTGGTTGCTCTGAGAGAGGAGGGCAACGAGGCCAAAGCTTCTAGTCCATTGCTTCAGGGCAAGTCTCCTCAGTTACGGCAGTCAGGCAACCACCAATATCACAGACATTTAACATCTTCTAGCAGCGGCGAGCAAGACCACCAACAAACAAACAAACAAACAAAGACATGACAAATGCGGACCATGTGGTCCAAAATGGAGAGTGAAGCGGGCAGGTGACGGAGGGGGGCAGACATGCACAGGTGAGGCAGTGTTTTCCACTCCCGCTGAAAGGCCTGGGAGCGTCAGAGGACGGAGTCGCACTGGCTCAGGGCGAATGCAGCAGGGGAGACCCGGAGAAGTCTGTGTCGTGGGAGGTGGGGGAGTAAACAGTGGCTGAACTGGATGAGTAGGCTGTGTGAGACAAAGCAAAGACGGGTGGCCTGTTTAGCCATCTGTGGTATGCACTTTGGACACAAGCACCTAAAACAGCAAGTAGCCCCATGCTCTTAGCATGAGATGCCCTTTAAACACCATGGCATGTTTGACAAACAAAGTCAAAAATAATCATGCCGAATCGTCAAAATATAATAACAAACATCAATTATCCCCATTAAAACATCATACATTAAATACATTTAGCCTGCAAAAAATAAGCCATACAAATAATACATTTATCAATGAATGCATGATCTCGTTTATGGGCCTCCATGGGTATGGCATACGAAGCTAGTGGAAGTGCCTCATGGTTCAGTTAACAAGGCACTTTTGAGACATTTCCAAGCTTTTAAACCTAAACACCTGATCACATACCACTCCATGATAGTTTAAAAAAAAACTTCCATTATTCCTGGCATATTCCTGGATATAGCTGTGAAGCATAAGAGAGTCTTTGGGGCATCATTGAGGTGTAATTCAAGAACATCAATTGATTGCACAATAAATATGAGAGTCATCTGAGTAGGGGTGGAGAATGAACACTGTCCACTCAGGGGTATTGGTTTTGGAGAGAGATGAAGTGCTCCAGGTGAACTGCTGAAAGACGAGACCACATACACCACAGCCAAAGAAACGGTCTTAGTGCGACATACAAAGATGGGGGCTGCGAGGGGGGTGGAGGCACAATGGCCACTCAGGGCCACAAGGCTGTTGTTCTCGGGGAGAAAAAGGAGGAGAAGAATGCGCAGGTATTCTCCCGTGAAAGAGAGGGATCAAAGCCAGGAATGCCAGTGGAGAGCAGAGAGAAGGTGAGAGAACACCTGCAGCTGGCGCTTCCACACTGGGGCATTGATGAAGAGCGCTACCGTGCTCGCCGGCGTCATGACTTAATTTGCAGCAGTGGCTAATGCCTACAGTAACTCCATTTGATCAATGCCCCCTCAACCAGATGTAATGACCATACTGTCATATGGTAGTTAATAGTACACCCCCAGAGAGACTGGGACACTAACCCACTGGGCCGGGTAATGAAGGAGGTTGCTGGAGCACAGAGCAAACATGTATGTGGGACATCGGTTGTTAGGGCCCGAGGGACTAGTAGGAAATGGGGAGAATGTGGGGAATGAACACAGGTGTGACTACCTCAGTAATTCAGAAAGTGCTTAAGTAACTAGAGGTAAAAAAAAAATCACGTCTCTTCTAATACTTCCGTTGAAGTTCTTCAAACCATGTTAAGAGTTTATTTCACGTTTAAAACTTAATTTCACTTTTTCGAATGAAAATGATTTGAATGGATACTTACTTCGCCCACTGTGGACCCTCATTCTGCGCGCGAGTTCATCTGATGGTGTCAGGTCGGACACTTTCACTTCAGGTTCAACTACAAACAATAAAAGTAGTAGAACAACGAATGAGGATAATTACAAACACCACACAGGACATATGTTATTGACATTTAAAGTGCAGTCAGCGAGTGCGCATTGTCTATGTTTATGTTTCAATTTCTTAGCAGACACTTTTGTCCAAAACAACATACATTCTCTGTTTTATGGACATTCTATGTACATTCTATGGACCAAATAAAAAACACCAGAGAGGTAACTTATCCCTCCTTTCAATAACACAGTGTTTAGTTTTTGTTTGGGGGACAGGCTGTTCCCAATTTGTTTTTGTTTCCTGTTTTCAGAGCCTGGGCTACCTACTCATACCGTTTTCTTTACTGTGTACTAGTGTTGGATGGGCAGCTTGCGGCTCATGAGGAGATGTTCGCTGAATGTGACAAATAAATGTTATGGGCTTGAAATGGCATGCAATCGCTGACTGCACCTTTTAAGATATGCCTTTCTTTATTGGCTAGAGCAATGTAGAAGCTGATATCCTGCACTGAAGTACTACTAATTACCAGAAAGGTGACAAGCGGTCGGAATACAACTTTTCAACAGGAAGTAATTACATGCTTAATTTGGCATATGCTCAGTTAATTAGTAGAAACAGAAGAAACTGGAAAGTGACTGGAATGTATTTGACCACACTTATTAGGATACAAGCTTTATGTTGTAAGATGTGTAGAAAAAGATTTAAGCAGATATGGGATCATGTATCTTACAACTGCTGAAGGTGAGGGTCATGGTTTCGTGGCCGCTGTCGGGCAGGGTGCCATCCCTTTGTCCGTTTAGGTGCAGCAGTGCATCCTGGGAACTGGAGTCTTTGTTCCTGCCATAAGAGTTCTTGTTCTTGCCCTTGCGGGTGCTGATGCGGATGACCCCGTGCACCAGACGGCACTCGGCCTCCTGCTCCTCCAAGTTGTAGTCCTGAGCGATGCTGTAGATGAGGTCGCTGATCTCATTGGTCTTGCGCGAGAAGGACGAGTCGGAGGTGCACTTGGCCAGCTGCTCAATCTGGTGGAGCTTGTACAGGTCCAGCAGCTTCTTGGTGATGAGCGAGTCGATGTCCGCCTTGCTGTCGTCGATGTCGTCCAGGTCCAGGTCCTCTCTGGAGTAGATGCTGGAAGTTCGCTCCTTCTGCCCGCCAGTCTTCACTGCAGAGTTATTTCGCTTGGCGGGCCCTGGCTGGTAGTGCACCTTCTTGCCAGCGATGCGCACGTCCTTGTAGCGAAAGCTGTCCGAGTTGGGCAGCTCGCGTTCAGGCTTACGGGCCTCCAGGGGCACGCCGCAGGTGGGGTTGGTCAAGGCCATGCCGTTTCCCAGCGGTCGGCTCTCGGCCTCGCTGGACTTGGCCGGCGGGTTGTCCGTGGAGCTCTCGTTGTGGATGGGCAGGCAGGGCTCACGCGTGCCGTAGAAGCCACAGGTGAGGATGCAGCAGATGAGCGCCTTGCAGCCACTCCAGCCCAGAGAGGCGCAGGAGCCACAGGCGGGCGGGACACCCTGCGCCGCATCCGCCGACCCTGGGATGAAGCCGATGGTCTCCGAGCCGCGCCCATTGGTGTGGCGCGAGTGGGTCTTGCGGCCCTCGCTCTGGCTGCGATGGTGGTGACCGTGACTGTGGTTGTGGTTGTGATGGTGACTGTGGTTTTTGTGCTTGCTGTAGTGGTGGTTGCTGCCGCCGCCACTGCTGCTGCTGAGGAGGTTGTTGTTGCTGTGGTGCTCGCGAGGAGAGTCCTGGCTGGTGCCACTGTCGCGCGAGCAGCTACGGCTGTGCCCGTAGCTGTCGGCCCTGGTGCGTGACGTGTGGTGGGAGGGGGGCTTGTGATTGGCCCCCATGCTGTGGCCAGGCATGCCTCACCACATCCAGGGCCTGGAGAGAAGAACAAAGAGCAGGGGCCGGGGGGTTATTTTCACGCCATTTGCCCAGCAAAATCAGAAGAGACTGTTTTGGAGAACTCCCAGAGATCAGTTGAAAATTTAACTGAAACCCACTAATCTATTATCATGTAAATCGCCAAGTGTCGAAACAGTCTCCTCCATAAGAATGCAAATCCTCAAGCATCACAGCCAGGACTAACACTAAACTAATACCTCAACGAAACTATTGAGATCCCCTAATGCACCCTGAAACAAACTAAATGGATATCCTAGACAAGAAGACCAACTGAAATCCGTTAAAAAGAAAGAGTACGCAACCCTGCAGTATGTTTTAGGCTTGATCTAAACAAAGACAGCATCCATTTGAAAATACACCTGATGAGGACATAATTGGCATATCTTGCACAAAAACGGAACTTGGCCCAATTTAAATGAACTACGAGTTTGATAAGGTAGTAAGAAATGTGCTAAAATCTACAATAGAAACATGGAAGATGCCGCTGAAAAGTGGGTGCATAGATGCACAAATGCTTTAAAGCACAGGATGAAAGCCACACTCTGCAACTGCAATAACCAATCCCTTTGATTTTACTGTAATTTGACACTTTTAGCAGTGCCTTGCTCAGCCAGGGGAGTCTATGTGCATGTGAAATATTAGGAGAGATGCTGTCTGTGGCTTTGTGAACAGAGCCTAAACAGAGTACACCAGATTAAGAGGAAGATTACTCAAATTATGAGTTGAACACAGCTAGGGGACTTACATGAGACACATCTGACTGGTTACTTTAGATAGGGAAATTATATTCAACCACAAAGAACTTTAGTGAGGAGTGTGCAGCATCAGAGCCTCTGTGTGTTTTTATGTATCTGTGCCTATACTATGCCTACATTTCTACATGGTCTGTATCCAACCACAGCTTATGATGTGTATCTCTGTGGTACAAGTCACCATGTTTAAAAGTGATTGCTAAATTGATGAATATAAGACATGAATATGTTACCATTTTAAAATATTCTGGCTACAATTTAAACATAGGTGTATTAAGAGAAGAGAAGCAAGCGCTCTTACAGCTTCACTCCTGTAAACACTACTCTCAGTGTTATGACTGAGTTTTGAGTTTTACAGCATTCATGTATGATTGACACATCACACAAATACAGGAAATAGTGACCAAAAATCAGTTTGTTGAGGCATGTAACAATTTAAGGAGTATCCAAATCTAATACAAAACAAATCAGGTCTGGAATCCAAAGCTCATTGTTTGTCCATAGTAAATATTTATGACATTGGGTTCATGAAACAATACAGCTACAGGCACTGGGCTACAAAAAGGGAATGCCTCCATATTGCATTAAAGTTGGGTAGGATCATGTAGGGTAAAGGCCAAAAGGACACTGGTTGATATGGCTGGATTGTAGACAGGTTTGCGCTGACTCGTACATTTCTGGCCATATAGTTCACAGATGACAACAGGCGTGCTGCTCACCGCGGTTCTCGTTTAATAAGCTGAACTCAAGGCAGGCCTCAAAAAACACTCCAAATTCAGCTGCACTTGCTGGTTGTTTTGAAATGGGTCGAACATTGCTCGAAGGCCTTCGCTATGTTTTCTGACCTACAATCAAACTTGTCTGACTTGACATTAAGTTGATTAAGTTTGTCGCGTATAGGCTAACTTTGATCATCAGGTCCTTAAGCGGAGTTGACAAGAAAAACGAGCACGATAAGAGTTTCACACGACACGGCACAAGCCGTGGATTTTTTAAAAATTGAAACTTACCACTTACCACATAAGAGCAAGTTCTCTTGTCTTCTGTTGTTGTTTCCCTCCGCGTCTTCTTTCACGGAAGTGAATTAGTTGCTGACTTCCCAGACCCAACAATATTAAACAGCATTAAGAGTGTCTATAGCCCAGGTAGGCCTACTTTTTAAAATCAAACACAAACCGTAGACAATCAGACAAAACACAATCCACCGCCCAGCTTGGGCTAGATCTGTCTCGGTAAATTCCACAGTGTTACGCTCCCGCTCCCTCCCGAAGCCTACTCTACCTGCGGCTACAGGTAAATCGTACACCCACTCACAGGTAAGCAGTGACGTCACACGTGTAACGAATATGGGTGCATGGTTGGGTGGGCAATTGCAAATCCCGCTGCCAATCCGTTGGATTGCAAAATATGAGAATACTGAATAATCCACAATATTGCATCTACTGAAATAGTTGTTTTATGTTTTAACTTCACAGGACAACCATTTCGAACAAGCGTGGCTATAATTTCGAAGACAACATAATAACCAAAAATAATTTCAGGGTGTGCATGCACTTTCAAACATCAGCGTCACAGGTTATAGTTGGCTGGTCTGTCGTGGCTGCAGAAGAATGCCAAATTACTATAATGCCACACAAATAATCAGACCTTTCTGGTAAGACATGCAAGACACATACAATACCATGATGCAAAGATTCACAGCTCGTCTATATACCACTCTTAGTGTGAACAAGTATTTGTCTGATGCCTCCTTAGCAACTACAAAAGGTAGGTAGATAGATAGATACTTTATTGATCCCCAGGGGAAATTCAAGGTCTCAGTAGCACAACACACACACATTCACTAACAGCAGAAAAAGTAATTAAAAGTATATAATATAAAAACACAACTAAGCAATAAGGACAGTAGAAGATAAAGAACATATACTAAAATACAAATTATACTAACTAACACTTAATCTAAATCAATTCTAAAAACAGTATCCACATAGTGGTGATTAAGGTGTGCAATTGGACAATTGTGTGGATATTCATGACATGCAGTGATAGCTGACAAGGTCAGGAATTTGTAAGCTTTATTTGACCAAGTTTTAAATCAAGGGTGTAAACTATAAATACAGTAGCCCACACATCTTTTCAAAAATAATAAAACTATGAAACACATAGGCCTTGACAGACTTATTCCTAAATGTAAAAGAGTTAAAAGGATTACACACAAATGTTTACACTTATAGCCTTGGTTACAATTCAGATAAGAGTCTATGCATGTTTTAAAAAAATAAAATAATCACTGCAGCTTTTTAGATCTATTGCTTATGACTTTCGTATAGGGACTTGCAAGGTGCAAGGAGGGACCAAGCAACAACCACCCCCAATTCAGCTTCTACTCAATACAACTCAATACAACCACCCCCAATTCAGCTTCTATACAACCACCCCAATTCAGCTGCTACTCAATACATCTCATGTATTTTTAGTGCTGACTTTGCAGAGGTCACACTGCCGCCCACTGTTAGCCACCAATTTGTTTCAGGGAAATATGTGTTGCCCTTAAAGCTCCCCAACACCATCACAAAGGTGGACTATTTTGTCTGCAGCGGAGTTTGAGATTGGTCTATTGTAAGTAGATTGACCTTTTATCAATTTATCTGTGAGGAATGTACTTCGTAGGGGACGAATGTCCTATCATGTGTCCATTTCCTCTGAGTAAAAGTTGGACGTCATGTTTTGCTTGTTCCTGCGGTGTATGACCAACTGATAGAGCATGAAGGTAATAATCCCAAGGTCATAGGCAGATGTGTGGTGAAACAAAGACTACAGAAAGCCCTAACACAAAATCACTACAGGGCTTGCTACATGGAAATTGACATACTGTGCCAAAAAACACAATTCAGATGTACCGGTATGCTAGTGATAATTAAAGTGGCCTTAAAATCTTTTTTAAAGTGTTCAGGAGAGGAGGCTACAATTTTTACACCATGATTCTGTATTTTACTGTATGATGACAAACAAACATGTAACAACGTGGGACCAAAACTGTTGCATTACAAAACAATAAAAGCTTTGGTGGAAACAACACAGATAGCTGTTGAACCCATAACATAATGAACTGTATGTGGGCAGAAATGAAAACGTAGCAGCAAGTTTTGAGAATAACATGGAGTGCACAAACTATATGCAAAGATGTTCAATGATGACGTATTAAATATACCTGAGAATAGCAGAATGCTACCGTGTTTTCCATCTTAAGTTTTAAAAACTACATATCTGGTTTAAATATCCCATGTTTGCTCCATTATTACAAGACCCACAGTCCTGGAATTTTTGCTTTGGGTTTGCCTGTTTCAACGGTTCTTAAGGTCAACCCAGTCGTACCTGCTTATGAAAATATTGTCTTATGATAATATACTCTCTAGTTTGCACTGTACCACACTAAGACACACTCCTTTGAGTGTCCACAAAACTACATGTAAATATGTATTTAGAATGTTACAGGCAGAGGCATGCACATGCAAGGGTGTGAAAAGGGTCACTACTCAGCAGATCCCATGCACATCCTCAGCCTGCTCCATTTTCTCCCTCGTTGGCGCTTCATCATCCTGCCTACACCATATGAGCCAAGCCATTTGGGGAATGAGGACAAGTGCACAATAGGCTGGAGTGGGAGGGAGGGAGCACAGACACACACATGCATAGGTGAAGGGGCACAACAGTACATGCGGTTAAATGCAGTGCAAGAAAAAATTATATGGCTCGATATTTAGATATACTTTACATCATATGGAAAGTCAATGGGTGTACAATATTGAGTTTTAACAACTGTGTTTTTTAGACAGGTTTCCTGTTTATGGCTGAATGAAAGTGGCAATCAAGTGCAGTGGCTGGTAATTTATCAACTGGCAGTTCTGAGCATGTTTTGAAGAGCAGTATTAGGCCTATTGCTTGAAAGTTTCATCAATCTCACAAAGAAAGCATACTCGACTTTGCTGGAACCTTGGTCATTCGCACTGATCACGGTTTTATGTATAGCAGGCTATGTCACACAAAGACATCCCGTCCAGGACGAAAGTGTGGAGGAGTCTATCACAAAAAAACGCGTTTGCCTAAACTGCAATGTCAGCGGGAATTTGAGACAAAGAAGTCTTGTTAGGTATCTGGCGACCAGCTTCGAGTTTGTTCGTTTGCTCTAGTTTGCCATTAGTGCCAATTTGCCTGATCCTGGGGTCTGAGTCGATCTCATATCGATACTGGTAACCCTCCATCATGTCCTGGCATGCGTCTCGCATTTCCACGACCCACTTCTCGATGCCCTTGCGGTTGAGGAAGACGACGAAGCAAAAGACCATACCCACAAATCCACAGACCAACCCCAGCAGTACGTAGGACGTCTGTAGGCTGAGGCCGTCCACCTCCATCATCCCATCCCTCTGATTGCAGTGGAGGACCTTCGTGCTGAGCACTTGCACTGCGACGTGCCGCAGCTGTCCGGGAGAGGCGCAGCGCAATTTCTCTGGGTCTCCAACTCGGACTTTCGAATTGTTCACCCACTTTGCGAACTCTTCCGTCTCACATGCGCACAGGTATGGATTGTACCCCAACAGCAGCCGAGCCCTGTCGAGCCTCTCCAGTTCGTGAAGCCCCTCGGCGCTGAACGCTGTGAAGCGGTTGCCAGTAAGGTCCAACTCCTCCAGCAGCTCCACACCAGAGAATGTACCGTTGTAAACGGCAACCAGAGAGTTGTTGTCCAGACGCAGCTGTCTCAAGTTAGGGAGAGGAGAGAACATCCCTGGGGGAAGCAGGAGCAGACTATTGCCGGAGAGGTCGAGGCGACGGAGGCTCCCCAAGCCGCCCCACCTGAGCGCAGTAATAAGGTCAGTGAGTGAAGTGTGATTGAAGAGAGAGTTGCTGAGGTTGAGCTCTTCTAGAGGACTGCCCGGGACCATGAAAGCCTCAGGATGAATAAGGGTGAGCTGGTTGTCATTCAGGTCCAGAGAGCGTAGCATGGTCAGAGAGGAGAATGTGTGGGATGCTATCTCGGTGATACTGTGGGGAAAAAGGAAAGAATACCTGTTTTTCAGTGTTCTATACAATACAAAATACAGATACACACTGATGCTGAGCACAAAGCAGTCAGCCTTACTGATTAGCAAACTACAAAAAAAAAAAAAAACACAGAACATGCCACTGGGAACTTGGAGAACACATTTTGTCAAGTTCCCAGTGGCATGTTCTGTGTGGGTTTTTTGTGGTTAACGTAAATTTGCATCTATTACGTTAACATCGATACTTACCTATTGTTGCTTAAAATCAAATTGGTGACATTGTCCAGCCACTGAAAAGACTCGTATCCAATCCTTGGAATCAAATTCCCTGTAATGACTAAATTATTGGTATATCCCGGGATGCCGCCGGGCACTGCCCGGAGGTCCAGTGAAACACACTGAACTGTTGTGGAGGCTTCCAAACACTGGCAACCAGACGGACACGCAGTGGAAAATGAGAGCGCTCCGACGACCACAGAGAAAATAGTTACACAGCGCATTTTGCAACTCCCAAGTTAAGAACAGTTTGTTGTCTGCTCAGTTCAACTGCTGCAAACTGCTGTCAGTTCTTTTCTAGTGAAGTGTACCGCCTGTTCATGGTACCATAAAGATCCCCTGTAGATTTATACCAACATGTATCATTATCCGTTTCTTTATTTCACGTAGCCTACGTCCACACGTTCTCTATTTGCCAAAAGTAACGGGACAGTGTTACACTGCCCTTGCGAGGGGAAAGCGAGTCCGCGCAAAGCTGTCGCTCAGACAACACACAGGTGCACTGCTGTATGTGTGCTATGCAGAGTTATACAGCACCGCCTCACAGAACTAATAAGGGGCAGGTGACGAACATCTCCTGGGGTCATCTCTCTTAAAGGGGAAGGGGTTTCTGTCTGTAAAAAAGACGCTACAAATAGTCCAGACCAGATGTATAGTCTGATCATAGGATTAGACTATTAACATTAGTTGTATTCACTGATTGAATTACTTAATTTTACATATCATATTATTGTTTATTTTCATCCTTATATACAGCATAGCGTTAACATCACAGTAAAACAAGGCTTTCAATCATGCATCCTTATGTACCAAGTCAGTAAAAAACATGAATAAACAAAATACAATCTCTTTTAAAAAGTCCCTGTAGTGCTTTCCATGAACCTAAAATGAATGAAAAGACTGAGAATTGAAGCCAGTGGAGGTCCTGATTACACCAAGGGCGAATGGGCACCAATAACAACTACTGCTCAAATATGAAAAGATGGAATTGCATTTATCCATAAGTGTCATAAATTTTTGCTTGTGGATATAATACACAGATTACAGCATTTCTGGCTGTCTGAAAAGCCAGTATTTTACCAACCCTGAACAAGCGCATGTGGAATGGCCACTGTGGAATTGTGGATACAGTCGGGGTGCCCCGCATCCATATCTGAAATGCTCAGTAGTGTTCTCCAGAGTGCAGGAGACAGTGGCACTCAGTCAATCATCAACGTACAGTCTACAACAGCAGAGATCCAGCATAAAGAAGAGTACAAATGGAAGCATTGTGGATTCACAATCAGTGATCATTCTGCCTATCGGCCTGTTATTACTGTACAAGTCCTGTGTTCTTGCTTTTCTGAAGCAGTCCCGAATTCTGTTGTGCGTGTGATTCCGTCCCCACGCCAGCTTCCTGTGTCTCAGTTACCGCAGGTTGAAAGCCAAGGCGATGGTGACGACCACTCCGGTCAGCATCAGGAAGGGCAGCCAAGTCTTCAGGAACCCCACAAAGCTGAAGGACAGAAGGAGATAGACATACACATGGGGAGAGAGAAGGAGAGAGTGAAAACAGATGTGGAGAAAAAAGAGAGGGAGAGGCTTATAAAAACAACCCTGCCCTACACTCCAAAATGACATGTTCCGCAGCTGAAACAAAAACACATTTATCAGCAGTCAAGGGCATTGACAGCATGGAAAGGACCTCACACCCCCACTCCCCCAGAGGGGCAGAGAGGGGGGTTCATCCCATGGGTTTAGCAGAAGTCACCCTCTATGTCTGCACCCCCACCACCACGACCCTCCCCTACCCGTTGTATCATCCTGTCCTCTACCGCAAATCCAACAGGCCTCCAGCACACAGTCCTGGCGTAGTGGGGGACCCTGCGCACGGCAGTGATAAATTACCTCTGCGCTTCTCAGGCAAAGGGCAGCCTGAACCCCCCCCCCCCCCCACAACCACCACCACCACCTACCCCACCACCAGCTGGTGGACTCAGCACAAAGGCGTGATCGCTTGGAGAACACACACACGTGACAGTAGCGGCCAGTTCCTTGAAATTAAGTGTGTTTTACGTGGCAGCTAGGCAGTCACTACTGTCACTACTCTGTTTATTGTGGGGTGGTTTATTGTCTACATTTCACAAAGGTCTACATAGGCAGGACAGTGGCATGCATTCATGTTGTGCATCTCTACTCACCTGACATGTTTGCTGTGGATGAGCGTGAGCAAACAGAGCTTGACCATGTTCCAAGATGAGCTGTTGTTGTAGCGCATTAAATTTAGGGCCATGGCCACATGGGAATGGCAGTTGTCACAACACAGGTTGTGCTGTGAACAAAGCATCACAAATATACTTAGATTATGCTCTACTTGTAATTGTGCAAAACTATATTATCTTGTTTCCACCAGTGTTTTGCATTTTCTAAATCATTTATCAACTTGTAGTTTACAGTAGTGAGTAGTGACCATGTTTTTTTTTAATTCATTATGTTTATTTGTTGAAAAATGCCTTGTTTACTGGTAATAAAAAGGACACAGCTGAGCTGTAGCTACCATTCTGTGTTTGTACTCCTCTGAGGCGTCGTGCACTGCCATGTCCCAGGCATTGGCGCCTCCACTGTACACCTTGTTGATGTCCAGCTTCCAGTACCTACAGTACAGACACACATGATCAAAGCATGAGAACACAAGCAATTGTATCCTCCTGTCCTGTTCTGTACTACTGCACAGCAGTGTTACAACTAAGCCACATAACATACTTTGTTGGTCTCCCAAAGGCCATGTTGTCTTCCTGAATACAGAAAAAAGAAAAAAAGAAACTTAATCACAGCAATGATGTGATATGATTAAACATGCAACCATTTTACACTTATTTACTGACGCTTCACACTTCATAATAATCATGTTACTCCTCACAGTGTATCACTTTACTCACAGAAACAAAATAAGGTCCTGCAAAATCTCGAATGATCCCACTTGAAGTGCAGATCCCCATGTGACCAATGAAAGGCAGGAACCATCTACAGACAAAAGGCAACTGGTCAGTCAGGCCAGACTACAGCTCATTACTCAAAACACTGACACATCATAACACAACTAATTACGTTGCAATGACAAAATGGATATATTACTATCCACCAAAAATGTAGGTAAGAAAATGTAAAGTTAGGCCTAGGCTTCAACGTTGGTGAGTAGAAACTGCTGTAACTGACGTTATCACAATAACGACTGTCACTGGGTTGCTTTTTGCCAAATAGGTCTGTGGCTAAACAATATGACATTAGACTTCACTAATCCACTCTCGGCAGGATTATTATTTCATTCATTCATGTAGTCTACCATGTCAGAGCTGAGTCTATCCCAGGACTGCTACATTCTGGAAGTGGATGAGATAACGAACGTTTGAGGAGTGCAGAATTCACTGCTTCTCTAGGCCTACATTTTAGAGTTAGCAGAGAGATTTAGCGCCAAAATTTGAGTTTATTGCAGTTGCTGCCTTCTGCTTTCTTCGACCGCCATAATGTAATTTTCTAGCATTGAATGTTGGTTTCATAATATCGACTGCATGCATGCATTCCGCTTGTGACGTTTAATGTAGCATTCCCGTGACACGGTATGGACAGGTTCACCTCGAACAACTACTCACGTTAGGACTGGAATTGGTGTCCAAACAATACAATACGGATAACGGCTCATTTCTTTATCTATTTTTTCGAAACCTCCGTTGAAATTCTTCATGGCGTCTACTTCAGCCACATCCGCCATCACAATCTGTCAACTGATGACGTATTTACTCCAACCGCGGAAGTCAATGCACCAGCGAAACTGCGCAAGCTTAAACCAATAGAACATATGGATCTACCTACAGCAATGAACTCCAACTGATGAGTATTTTCGTTATGATTTTGTTTCTGTTCTGTATATGGCTACACCTTTGCGATCTCTCCCGGACAGTGATGGTTATTATGGTTCTGCTTATGGTAGCCTATTTAGCAGACTAGCAGACACATTTTATCCAAAACGACTCACAGCATTAGGCTATAATCTGCAATAACTTAAAAATGACAACAGGCCTAAACTAACCAATACTACTGCTACTACTTCTACTACTACTAATAATAATTTAAGCATAACTTAATAAATAATAATAATACATATTCCACAGTAAAATAGCCATGGCCTATAGTCTAATAATAAAAAAAACGAGCTATAACTCATAAATGCACTGATTAGACAAATTATGGCTACACGTAAAGTTTCTTTCTTCACTAGATTTAGTCATTCCACCAGGAGCCTAGAAGGAAAAGAGTGATCTTAAGGGAAGGCCAAGACAGACAAAGGAAAGTGGTCAGGGGGATACATGGAATGGTACTCAATCACTGGCAAGAGTAGGCCTAAGGGATTTCATTTTAAGTTAATATAAGTAAGTAAGTATAAGTATATATACTCTTTTGATCCCCTGAGGGAAATTTGGTCTCTGCATTTATCCCAATCCATGAATTAGTGAAACACTCAGCACAAAGTAAACACACAGTGAGGTGAAGCACACACTAATCCCGGCGCAGTGAGCTGCCTGCAACAACAGCGGCGCTCAGGGAGCAGTGAGGGGTTAGGTGCCTTGCTCAAGGGCACTTCAGCCGTGCCTACTGGTCAGGGTTTGAACTGGCAACCCTCCGGTTAGAAGTCCGAAGCGCTAACCAGTAGGCCAAGGCTGCCCCAAATGCTGGGGTCAGTGAAGATGAACCAAGCCGTGTGTTAATATTCTGTGATATGTGAGATTGGCTGGGAGATTTGAGAAAGATTGACCATATAATGGAGAGGAAAATTTTGTTTCTCATTTGTATCCCTTCTGTTGCTCAGGAGACAAAATGTTGATTCTCTTTTAAGGATAATTTAAGTATTTGTCATAGTTATTTCTCCTAATTTTGCCTTATGGAGAAATAAAACAAGCAAAAGATGAGACATATCAATGAGACAAGTATGAGTCACATTTGTTAGTTTGAGAAGCAGGAGAAATAGGGGAGGTCTCTATGTTTCAGTGTAGTCTCACTTACAACTTGTTTCTCCTTAGGAGAAATAATAGAGCAAATGAGGAGACATTGCAATGAGAAACATTTATTTATTTTTTATTTTTTTGGGCTTTTTTTTGCCTTTATCTGGTGGAGAGTGAGACAGGAAGGAACATTTTTTGTGTGAGTGTGTAGCCTATGTGAGTATTGTTTTTAGAAGCTGCACAGGCAAATTTTGTTGTACGGACCAACTGCACAACAACAATTGAAGTCTATCTATCTATAAATCATACAACATGGACAAATAAGCTAATAAACAATAACATAAACAAACTGAACTTGCTTCAAAGTGCACAATACTGTGTACAATGGTCCATGAAAGCGCAGGCTGGTCAATATGCATAATTTATCCTGGTGGTGGAACCAACCACAGGGAGGAGGGAGAGAAGCAGAAAAAAGAGAACACTGTTTGTTAGTCACTCCAAAATGCAAACATCTGCTTTCATCACTGTGGGAATTCTGATTGCAGCACAATGATCAGCCACACCTGATTAATCACTTGCATGCATCCAATAGTGTAAGAGAGGAAATAGAGAAGCATGTCTAATTTCTGGAAGTACTGAAGTTGTGCAAGTGGAGAATGGGGGATGTGATAGCTACCACTCACGTTTGCTATATATTGCCCCATTGAAAAAAACAGATGTTATTGATATACTTGTCGAGCTTAGTTTGTTGAATTCCCTTAGTGAGTAAACTGTATTGTCAGGCTAGGATTAACCCCTATCCATCTTAACACTAGGCAAAACCTTGTTTTGGTTAGACTAAGCCTATTCAGTGTGAAAAAAAATAGGCATCTGAAAATAGTTTAGTTCTGAGTCCTGATTTAAAAAAAGTAATTTGGGCATTTTTTTATGCATTTATCCCATCGGTGAACACACAGAGCACACAGTGAACACACAGTGAGGTGAAGCACACTCTAACCCGGAGCAGTTAGCTGCCTTGCTACAATGGCGCTCGGGGGGCAGTGAGGTGTTACAGTAGGTGCCTTGTTCAAGCCTGAGTAAAATATGAGATGCATAAATTAAGCAAGTCTGAGTATTGTTTAAGCCTTTGTTGAGATCTCTTTTGTAAATCAATAAGGACTAAACTGAGATGAATGAGAACGGTTCAAGCTTGTGTAGAGACCTCTTTTACAGAGCTGACGGAGCCTAATCTGAGATTTACCAAATAGATCTGAAATGAGAATTGTGTGAGTTTACAGAGAGAGCTCTCTGGTGGATCAGTCTGAGTAAAGTATGAGATGTATAAATTGGACAACACTGAGCATTATTTCAAATATTGCTGAGATCTCATTTGTAGATTAAAGTCAAATCTGAGAAGCAGGAGACAAAAGCAATAATCTAATTTTTATATCACTGCGATCTCATTATTGTCTAGGAGAAACAATTGAGAAAGAGAAGATATCTCATTTAAAAAAATGTTTCCCTCTGGGATCAGCAGGGGGGGATAAGAACAGTTCAGTTAATCCACATAACAGTGATAAGAAAACCCATGGGAGCAATTGAGCTCACCTGAGGCAGTGGTGCAATAGAAAATATTGATCCCTGAGGTACAGCAGTGGTGAGGACATAACATTTTGACACTGTCCCTGCGAAGGCACACTGAATGAATGTCCTTGGAGATATGATTCAAACCAACTGAGTGCTTTTCCCCGAATTCCCAGTTCAAACGACGTAGAAAGCAAGATGTCACAGTTCACTGTGTCAACAGTGTGTCTAGTAAAATCAAAACTGATGACTGAGTTGAGGCTTTAGCTACTCTCAATGAATGAATGTAGGCTCTTTTGACAGACTTAGACAGTAATCTATACTAATCTATACTTGTAATGATACAATAGGATGCAAAATAAATAAGATTTAGTATACAGCTTTAGTATAGTATATAAATATATTTAAGTGTCTGTATGCTGTCAAGAATTCCAGTTTATACACACTCAGGCATTGACATACAATCTTTTTGGTCAAGATTTGACAAAGAATTTTAAGTTTAATGTATTGAAATACCATGGCTGTTTCATTCAAAACAACAGCATAGGTCTAAAAAAACAAAACACAAATATTTAAACTTTAGGCTGGCCACACTGCTCTGATTCGAATTAGGATAAAATGCTATTAACACTGACCCATCTTTAACCTGTTCTGCTTGCAACACTTGCCTGTGTTTCTGTCCTGTGTTGCCTCTTCTACTGCCCCTTTTGCGTTCTTGGATTCCATGCTGCTGCTTTGATTCATCATTGCTGACGTTTGGTCCTAGGTGAGGCATGGCTCGTTTCCACCACAACTGTCAGACACATGGAAACAGGGGCACAGGTGGAGGATCCGGGCAGAGTGCCAGTCCTCGGCATGAGTGGGTAGAGGGCTGAGATGGAGTGGGGGTCAAGAAAAAATGGATGCTCCAGGGAGAAGCAGATCTGCACACGCTCTCATACACATACATAGGCTACACAGAAGTCGGAGGGGTTGAGATAGAGAGACAGAAAGTGACTGTTTACTAGCAGTGGTTACAGTGCTGAGTGCAAACCCGGCACACTGCAGTCCAATTGGCCAGGCAAGTCTGAAGTAGGGATGTAACGATTACCGGTATAATGGTAAACCGCGATAAAAATGTTGACGATAACAATTACCATTTTCATTTAAAATATCATGATTATCACGGTCGATTACCACGGTGTGGAAACCGTGTGTTTAATCCTTCCCAGCTTCATCCGAGCTTGTTTTTGACATAGCCTACAATAGGCCTGGTACAAAACTGGTACCCTGATTCTGTTATCTACTGGATTTAACTGCGATTAGGATTTGAATGAACGTGAATGAAAATATGCCCTTCTCCAGTAGCAATAGGCCACCTTAAAATGTCCCTGGTTAAATGTTGCACTTTTGATAAGGTTTTGCCTATATTTTTGTAATATAGTAAATGTTGTCACACTTTTTGAAACTATTTCAAGTTGTGAAGGCCTATTAGTGCTTTCTGAACATATTGAACACACTTTTAAAAATACCGCGATGATAGCGAAAACCGTGATAATTTTGGTCACTATAACCGTGAGGTTAAATTTTCATACCGTTACATCCCTGTGTATGTGGGCCAGCTGAGGGGGCTGCCACACGCTCCCCTCCCCTCCTCTGGCACACAGTGAAGGGCGATGCATCACACACGGCGTGAAAAACAAGCTATTCAGCAGAAGCTCCTGGCGCGGTGAGAAATGGCGAAGGAGCCATATGGGTACACCGTGTTCATCATCACGCGCCGTGCGCAGGCAGGGGAATGTCGGGGCAGCCATGCTTCCGCACCAACTCCAGGTCATCCATCCAGCTTGGGGGGGTGCAACAAGAAGCGCACATTTAGATGTGTCATCACTTATTTAAGAGGAAGACTAATCTCTGGTCAAGGAACTGAGATCACGACTGGGATGGTGTGGTTGTAAGGGGGCACTTCAACACATAATTACAGAACCTTCCAACTATATTTGGGTTTCTTTCCTGCGGTACAGCAAAAGCATTGAGAACAGGCCATGGGATTACTGTGGTGTTGCCGTAAGGGTGAGAAGTGTAATGATATTCTAAAGTTGTGGTAAACTATTCAATTTTGTTGGTATACAATTTGAGTACAATGACAAAAAGAAGATGCAACACTCAAAATAGTACTGTTCAACAATATATCAGTTTTTATTATTATTCCTCTCTTGCTGCAAACTGAGTGACAACTGTCAAAAGGAAATGAAAAGTTGAACAAAAAAAAAGAAATCTTATTGAAGAAATATAGATGGATGTCTTATTTTTACTAAATGTTTTTAGTTCAACAGTTTTTTTTCCATTTTGTCTTCATTGCTGATTTCTAAATCTAGGGCTTTGCTGAGATAGAGGAGAATGTTTCAGAGGTAAACTTCTGACTGGTTATAAGCGGCAGCCTTTAAAGATCTCCATACAAACAGCTTGCCTGCATACTGTGGGGATACGACAGCAATGGTCAACTGTTTTCTAACAACAAAAAAGTTTCTAAGAGCAAACAAAAAACAAGACAGATAAAATCACCCCTGAAAATATTTGAAGCTGTTAAATGCACAGGAGGTGTAAGAGTCATCACAGACGCTGTAAACAGCTTACTTTTCCTGTGTGTTTGTGCAGTTGTGTAGGTTGGATTTGTGAGTACAAAAAGTCAGTTTTGTAATTCATCAATTTCACTTTTGTGTTGTTACAAAATAAGTCTGACAGAACTAACATACAGAATAATCTCTCATTGAGCAATTTCCTTATCAATTCCATAAATTATTTCAAGGCTTCATCTTGACCATTTTCATTTTGTCTCACACTATTTGCAGAGATATGATCATTTTCACCAACATTCTTCATGAAAAGAAAGCCCTCTCTGAAGGTAACAGTCAGTGATTTATATCAATCCTGTAAAAATTACACTTTTTTGCATACCTTTGTACTTGCATGTTTTTTTCATATCAATGAGAAGCGCTCAACTCCAGTTAAACTTGTTCACAACGGACAAAACATCTGAAACACTGAACCCAGGGCATTGACAGGGTTTTTATAACAGGCAGAGGCTCTTTCCTCTGAAACTCACTCTTACTCTGTCAACACTTCACAAATGTCTGAACAAATGAAAATCCAGGTTATATACTACTGGTAACACTGAAAAATCTTTCTTTTTTTCTTCAAAAACAAAAAAACAAAGAAGGACAAACCAAAAATAATCTGAAATTTGAATGAAGTTAGGCTCATAGTCCTTTTCCTAACAGTCCTTCACAGCCATAGCATCACCATTTCAGCATATGACGATGCCCAGCTTGAAACTGAAATCACACCAAGTGTGCCCTCTCCATCTGCTGGCATGGAGCCACACCTGAATTTCAAAATGCCATGTCGGTTAAGAAACTATGCAATCAAAGCGCCTCTGACCACAGACCCCAACCATCACTACAGAAAACTGACTTTGGAACAAAGCTTTGAACCCATCCCTCCCTCCATGTGCCAACCAAAATAGTAAAGTATGAGAGATGTGGCCTCTGCACATTCCTAATCTAGTGAATGTAGTTTGCTACAGAGGTGAGGGTGTGCCAAGTTTGTTAAAGTGTCTTCTCTGATGGCGGTGTGCAGTGGGGAGAGGAGGTGGACTCTAGAGAGGTGCGGCCTCTCCATAGAGTGACCTCGTTGCCGTGGCAACAGGGAGATCTCGGATAGCAGCATGGAGTTAGCAGCAGGCTGACCCGACAGCACCAAGACACGCCGCACAACCCGCCGCCGCCGCATCCCCACCCCTACCTCCAAAAGGTGATCCTCACCATTAACCCCCCCCCCCCTACAAAACTTCACCATACCCCAAGGCCAGTCTCCCCCACAATATGGGCCAGGCAGATAGGAGGGTGGGCCAGGCAGATAGGAGAGTGGGTGAAGCTGCACCACAGCTAGAGGTGCCACTCGCTCTTTCCTCATTTAAGAAAAAGGAGGGGGTGGGGTGCATATGAGCAAACAATATCAAATCCAAAACAAAAACAGCCACAAGAACATCTAAGGTGGAGGTGCTGCTTCACTGTTGCTATAATAGCTTTCCATTTTTGTTTGGTTGTTTTTACACAAAGCACACGCGCAAAAACATGAAGCAAGCGTGTGGGCATGGCGCAGGACAAGAAATCCGAGCGCAGGTGGCTTCGGGGCGGCTGGTCGTCTCGTCTGACGTAGCATCCCTTCTCCGTGCTGGCGGTGAGAAGGAGGTGTGTGTCGGCCTGGCCGTGGGAACAGGTGTGGGGTTTGTGTCTTTTCTTCGCTCTCCGTTTGGGAACCCTGACGGTGCGGCGACGGCAGGGGGGCTGCCCCCGGAGGGGGGGGCGGGTGGCGCTAGTCCTAGCTGGGCCGACACTGCACCTGTCCCTCGGAGCTGTCCTCATCGTCGGAGAACTCGGGCCCGCGGCTGCTCATGCCCGTGATGCGGTAGCCCATGTTCAGCAGCATCATCTCCAGCGGGTCGGCATTCATGCGCCGCTGGTTGGCCTGTGCCGCCCCCTCCATGTCTTCCACCACGCGCCCATTCTCCCGCTCTGACTGGGGACAACAATGAGACATGTACATGTAACATGTAAACACAAAACATAGGAACGGAGTTATGCTCTCCTCTATGATCTTTTTTGATCATAAATAAGTCATCACAATCAGCACAATCATGACTACCTTTCTAGCAGGACCGAAATAACATTGATTATTATACGGCTGCGCGTCAGGGTCCGGTTCGCCCTGTCGGGACTAATTTTCCGAATAATGACCGGCGTTCTATACATTATCCCTTACTCAACACATTAAACAACACCTTTCTCTACTGAATAATGACTCACATGAGTCAATGGGTTAGAATCAAACACCTCATAATATAATGCCATTGAGTAAAAGTGGTTCAAGTGCAATTCGTAATAGAGTTCAGGCGCCTACGTCATGTTACCAGTATGCTAAAGGAAGACACAGCGTCAAGAGGAGATAAGAAAACAAATTGTCACCATCCGAACATAATGGCAAATTGACTAAAATTATTTAAAAAAAAAAAAACATCATCAATATTATCATAAAATTTTTGGTTAACTTTTTTGTGTTTTCTTAAAAAAAGTGACTGTGATCTGAGCAAATGTGAGCTTCTACACAACGCCGAGATGTAAAAGAAGGCAATGGAGTGTTACTTAAATAAAATAAAAACCATTAAATGCTGTAGATTGGCTTCTGTTCTGTGGGCTGTGTAACATTGAGTTTGCCTACTGATGTAACGAAGCTGTAACTTACTACCGCCCGTACAAACACTCATTAAGTTGCTTTACATCCAATAGGTAAAACAGGCATAGTTATATATCCGTAGAGATCCTTTCCATGTTGGCCAACATTTGTGATTACATGTTGAACCTGTCAGTGGCGAAAAAAAGAGGTCATCTGTACAGTAGCCGCCATTAACGTAATTCCCACAATTGACGACACAATCCTGAACTCGAAAACATCATAACATTTGTGTTAATTAAGAAGTGAAAGGCATTTAAAATAGAGATGAGAGCAACCATGGTGAACCAGGGACATGTGGTGAAAACACTGGCCATTGGTCAAAAAACATAAAACAACAAAATGCAATAATTTTAAAGTTAATATGAGAGATTCTTGTATGTACCTCTGGCCTGGGGTTCCAGAGCCGCACCACAGGGTCGATGCCACTGGTGGCCAGGAAACAGTAGCTGGGGTGGGGCTGCAGGCAGTTCACTATCGACTCGTCCCCCTGCAGGATGCGTACAAGGTTGGTCGTCTCCTTCTCCCAGATGAAGAAGGAGCCGTCGTCCGACCCACTGACAATATACTGCCCTTTACTGGAGGGAGGTTGGGACACGCCGAGAGAGAGAGAGAAACATTATATTAATGGTGTCTCCAGAAATGCAAAAACGAACAAAACATTACAAATGCAATCCAATAGCCCACAACTTTGTGTATGACTATGGAAAACTGCATACAAGGAATAATGTATAGAAGCAGATGGAAGCAGAGTAATGCTTCAGCCTTCAAACTGCATAAGACAGGGTTGCTGCTGTTAAGCCAGGGGTCAAACTGACCTGCCGAAGAAGTTGGCCTCTTTGATGTCCGTGGTGGTGTTGCAGTGGCCACAGTAGCGGTGCTTATAGTCAAAGCTGCGCTCTCGTAGCACGATCTCGTCTTCCAGGATGGACTCCTTCCGGCTGAAGTTGTGGAAACGTATTGAGCTGTTCCCCTTCTTGTCTTCCGCTTGATTCATATTGAATACATAAACATTTCTTTTAATATACAATAAATATTCAACATGTAGATATCTATAAGAAAACAAACCTAAAATTGAAAGATTACAATTTAAGATTTGACTACTATTCGCAAAGTGAGTTCAAGGTGCTGCATGTTAACACAATGATTTAGACTGTGCATGACTCACATGAGTCCGTCTTGGCAAAAAGGGCAGCCTTGATGTCCTTGTCGAGGGCGTCACAGGCGCTGCTGTGCGCCTGCTCAGGAAACTTGCCCTTGAAGTCGTCCAGGCACTCCAGGGCCTCGGCCACATACTTGAGCTCGAAGAGGCAGCGGGCCAGCCGGAAGTGGGCCTTCAGGTGGCTGGGGTTCAGGGACAGGGCCTTCAGGCAGTCCCGCAGGGCATCGTAGTGGTCTCCATCCCTGCATGGATCAGAAAGCAGCTTAGATAATAGGGATGTGCCATATGGTATAGTCTAGAGGTAGACCAATTAATCGGGCCGATTATTGGTATTGTTTAAGTAATCAGCATCAGCCACTATCCAAATATATTAAGCCGATTAACAAGCATGTGCATTTTCGGGCCAGTTTTGTTGTTGCTATGGAACACGTGTGATGCACTCTGCCCCTTGTGAAAATGGAAAAGCTTGAGATCTTATCATCTTATCATTCTTAATAAAACAAATAGAGGGGGAAAAATGGGCAACTATCGGCCCAAAAAAATCGGTAGCATTTATCGGGCATCGGCTGACCCTGATTTTTAAAGATCGGCATCGACATCGGCCATAGAAAAACCCACAACGGTCAACCTCTAGTATAGTCCATGGTATACCGGTAGAATTCCTCACCATGATAAGAATTAGGCAATAATAAGGTAGCGCAAACGTGGGCAGTTCACATGTAGAACGTGAACAAGCATGACGAAAGGTAGAGTTCAAATCATAGGTGAGGAATAAGAGTAGCTGCTGATGGTCAGGATTAGGTTTTACTTTTTTGGATCAATGTTTGTGTTTACATGGTTCTGAAGACTGTAAACTGATGTGATTTGTGGCCAAGAAGATAACAGTAACTATTTTCATACATCGTCCATATCAGTGACATGGTGACAGTGGGAGCACTACAAGTGGCAGCTTCAGACAGGGCACAAATCATGGGCTTTAGTGATAGTGATGTTTCAGAAAAGCCGCCCTCTCCATGATGCCAGTCAAAGGAATGTACGTGCCTTCCGCGAAACATGCACAAACAGGTTTTTAATCAGCCCGTCAGTCAACCATATACCAGTACACATTGCATCAGTTAGTAGAAAATCATACAAAAATAGCAGACAATAATAACAGAATGTTCCCATTGAGAATTAATGTCTGAATCACATGCTGGCTGGAACAGTGCCGTGGCAACCACAAGGCTTACCACTTCCTCTTCATGTAGGCTGCGGCACGGTTGCCATAGAGCATGGCGTTGCGGCTGGCCTCGTGGATGCCGAGGCTGTACAGCTGGATGGCCTGAGTCCACTGCTGACGGGCGAACGCATCGTTTGCTTGCTGCTTTATCCGCTCCAGGTGAGGGGGCAGCTCAGAGGAGCCGCTGCAGGGAGGAGTGAGGGACAGATGAGAGTGGGACAAAAAGGGGAGAGAGGAGAGAGAGAGATAGAGGGAGAGAGGGAGACATGGGGAGAAGGAGATAGAAGGAGAGAAGGAGACATTGAGAGAGGGAGATAGAAGGAGAGAGAGATATGGAGAGAGGGAGACAGAAGGAGAGACAAAGAAGACAAGGACAGAAAGGAGGGAGGAGGAGAGAGGGACACAAGATGACGAAAAGGGAGAAAGCAGAAAAGACAGAAAGAGGTTGGGGTCATGGAGTTTGTAGGGGTTGAGAGGAAAGCAATACAGTGAATTACTATCATACTTTGTTAAGTGTCATATCAAATGTCTCTTGTTGATTGCATTAATTATGTAATTATCCATATCTTAAATGCAATTCTCAACCACTTACTTGGATGATGCAATGTTTTGTATGCCAAACCAACTAGGCAGTGCAGAAAGCCTCGCTAGTGAAAAAAAAAAGTGTTCATTACCTGTTCTTGCTGTCAGAGAACCGGAGGCGACTTGCTGGCAGGTGGATGCCATTGGTGACTCCGTTGGTTGTCTTGCCATTTTGCACCTCTGTGGGGACATTTCGAAAAGGGACACTAAATACACACACACACACACACACACACACACACACACACACACACACACACACACACACACACACACACACACACACACACACACACACACACACACACACACACACACACACACACACACACACACACACACACACACACACACACACACACACACACACACACACACACACTTACCAGATGATGATTGGCACTTTTTGGGTAGCAGGAAAGTGTATGGCCTCTGTTTGAACATCAGGTCAAATAGGTATACCTGGAAACATCATGGAACATCGTCAGAGTACCACTTAACCACTCCAAAACCCAACTACATGTTACATGATATCATATAATGTATAGATACACATTACACACACTACTTAAGTATTAAACAAGCAATATAGTGTGGGGCATATAACCTTGGTTAAAAGTTGAAAGGGAGAGTAATGATTTGTGTGTCTTTCTATTAATCTGAGCTGGCTTACTTGTTCTCCTCCCATGTTGACCAGCAGCTCAGTGCCATCAGGACTGAACGTCACGTAAGTGGCCACTAACACTCTCAGACGGTTATTGTAGTCCGGCAGCTTCACGGGAAGGTGACCTGCAAACAGTGAATAAATAAATACACAAACAAACACATGTACGTTTACTAATTTAGCTGATGCTTGACATTAAAGCTACAGTACAAAAATGAGACCTGAGAATAACAATAAACACTCCCTTTAAATACAGGGCAGAATGAATAGAGGGTGATGGTGTAGCGTTTAAGTGACAACAAGAGGAATTAATCAAGTGACAAGCAGAGGAAGTAATGAGGAGAGTTACAGTAGTGGTGGACAGTGCACAGTGTAAGATAAATACATAAACAGGTGTGCCTCACGGGCGCCACACAGTGGTAGGTCCCTAGATACCTGCACTATGCATTATTTCACAATCCACCACAGAACTCAGGCAATCATCATCTCCACAACTAGCCTTTTTAAAACCAAAACACAATTCTATGTGGAACCTTACTGTAGTGAATTACACAATACCAATTAACAATTTCACAAAAACATGCACAAACTTTGCCTCAATCTTTGTTCAAACAGTGGATGATATATTGGCATCATGGCCAGGCAGTCCCTCAGAGAGGGCGAGTGTCTTACCTGCCACATAATACTGTCCGGCTCCGTCGGGAATAGGCTTCCGCCTCTCACAAAACGTATGCACGCCATCAGTGGGGTTCTGGGTCATGGACTTCCTGTATGTTGAGGGAAACAGGAAGAACAGGAGTGAAGGTGCAAAATGGATGGGATAATGTTGGATGTTTGGCATTGTTGCCAAAATGTACAATAGTGACCACTGGCTAGAAAACAAGTATTACAACTGTGCCATTTAAAAATTGTACAAGGTTTCAATAAACCTGCACACTCCAAAACCCTTAGTAAATGTCTTCACAAATTTACCAGAAGCACCTCAGTGAGCTTTCTCGACAATCGACAACAAATAGTAATGAAAGAGTCTAGATCCTGGCATTTGTGTTCTACTATTCTTTGATGATGTATTCTTACACAACAAACTATTTTGAGTATTTTATGACAAATGATTGATTTCTATATCAAACTGTACAGGTGTACATAATCAAGGACATTGTATCGAATGATTTTTACACAACTCAAACAATGAAGGTCTATATAAATCTCTAATGTCCATAGAATCTGTAGTGTAAATCTATCTGATGCACTACAAATTGTTTCAGAGTATGCATGAGCAGCATGCATAACCAATTCATAGTGCTTTGGCTTATTTAGAAAGAACAATTCCAATAAATCCGTATGGACCGCTATGGCAATATTCTGTTCTCAGCATCAGCAACACAGCGGCCCCAGACGGAAGATGCTCTTACTGCGTTCTTACGTTCACCTGTGATTGTGAATCATACGGATGTCATAGAGACGTACGAAGGGCCCATTGGCTCCTACGGCCAGGTAATTGTTGTCACGCGGGTTCACCGCTAGGCACTTGGCTTCTACCAGCTGGCCGCAGTACTCCGTTAGGTCGATGAGTACTTCAGAACGCTTACTGCTCTCTCGCAAGTCGTACTGCCTGTAGGAGGGAAGAGAGGAATAAAGCAGGGGATAGTAAGTATGGTATAAATATACTGGGATGTTTCTCTTTTTCAAGAAAACGGTCTGAAGACGTCTGATCATTTTAAACTGGCTTGTGAAACAGGGGTTAATGCATGTCTTGGACATCTGTACATCGTTGCCATTGACTGTTTGACTCTGAGGAAGACACATGGGCGTCGAAATGTTAGTTGCTTTGCACTAATTAAAAATCACTTAAAGCTTTGTGTGCTCCGGTCCTGCTCCTTGGTCCTAGATAGACCTTGGGTCTCCTTATTGACTTCTACGTCCTGTTCCGTGAGCACCAACCATGCTGAAGTGCAAGTGATCCCCTTCTACTGCATGTCTTGGACAGTCAAGTTCCAGTTCTCTGAAAGCTATGGAATCCTGGACTAAGATTAACCTTTGAACAGAAAATATGCTTTACAGGATTCTAGAGTGAGCAAGGCTGAGCAAAGATCAGCTATCCAAACGTTATCCTTTGTTTTCTAAATGGTCTTCAGTAACAATACTTTTATTTTAAAATGTTGAGTAAGGGTGTCCATAAGTGGTTTGTACAGCCTCTTTAAAATATTTATATATGTGTAGGATCATTTCCAGATGACAAACTCACTGTACTGTTCTGTTTATTCTTTTTACACAGACATTTCTATCTGAAGGACTACGTGTCCTCTACGTGTGAAGAATTATACACCACTGGGTGCACTGCTGTGGACAGGCAATCTCTGGGACTGCCTTGGACTTGTACACACACCCTCCCCACATCGGTCACTGCCTGCCCCCCTGATGGGCTAACATAGCCCGCAGCCAGCGAAACATCTGTACTCCATCAGTAAGCCTTAGCAAAACACGCCACACCAGGCACCAAGTCCCAAGGTTGTTAAAGGCCGCCCCCTGGGGACACATTAAGGAAAGGACAAGGGGACCGGGAATGATTGAGGTACCACCCGAGGCGTGTTTACAGGTGAACTGTCCAGCACGTCTCCTGAGGACACCGTTGTCACAGTGAAAACGGCAAAAACAACTTCACAGCGAAAAAAGGCTACCTGATGACGCCGTCCTCGGCTGCGCTCCAGAAGGTGTTCGGCCACATGGGTGCCGTAGCGATGCGCTTCACGCGGTTGGTGTGGTCAGAAAACATGTGGGTGGTCTCCTTGACCGTCAGGTCGTGCACGTGCACTTTGGTGTCGGCCGCACCGGTCACTAGGATGCGGTCGCCTGAGTGAGGCAGGAACTACACACATAGAGGCAGAGAAACAATGGAAACATTAAGACACATTCCTGCATGACTGCGATCCATCCTGTAGGCATCATGAGATAACAATGAGAGTCTAGTAGACCCTGTGAAAGACAAGCTGAGGACAAATATCAAATCCTTTCTAAATGGAATGCATGCATAGCAGAGAAATGCATCACTGCTCTAAGCAAGCCAGAATTAAATCAGAGGATTTGATAACTTCAAACTTTAACTAATAACTAAGAATTGTTATCCTAAAAAAATAATAAAATTACAAATAATTATTGAAAAAAGTGGTCCATTATAATTTCCTTCATATATTGTGTGGGAAAACAAGAGACTCTTTGGCAATAGCAACAGTGTCTGTTGATAGCTACCTTCACAGAGAAGATGTTAGCTGCATGGCCAGTGTGCATGGTGATTAGCTTCTTGTGTCTGAAAGGGTCCCAGACTATGGCATGCTGGTCATCTGAGCCAGATGCTAACAGACTGAAGTAAAGGAGATTAATGCATCAGGTATCATTTATTACTCTTCAATGTGTAAAATAAAAATGTCCTCATGTACAACATATTTTTCAGCATTTTAAAGATACTTTAAGAGGCATTTCACACAAACTCAAACTAAAGAAACTCAAACAAAGAAATTGTCAAGACATATTGCATGTATATATTTAAAAGAATACAGCTGGACTTACTCTCCATTTTCATTCCATTCCAGGCAATTCACACAACCAGAGTGGCCCTGGTAAGACACAAACACACAGCGATTACTTTTTATAGAACTAATGAACTTTTCATACCAATAGGCTATGGCAAGAAAGAAAATGTTTATACTGATGGACAAGGTACTCAAATTAGATTCTCTCTCTAATTCTCTGTCTCTCCCAATCAGGTCTGTCCACATTCATGTCTGTACCTGCAGCTCTGCTTCCAGACCCAGTCTATTGATGAAGGGATCAGTCACATGATAATGCCTCTGGAAGCCCAACGCCCTCTTTTCCTGCAGAAGAATCACTGCGTTTAGGCAACACAGCTTAAACACTGCTCAGAATTTAAACTTGAATTTCCCCTTGGGGATCAATAAAGTATCTATCTATCTATCAGAATTCTAAATATTTGCACATGAAGTAGTCAAGAATGTATTTAAAATGTGTCTCTTTTGTATTTGCATCAGCTACATGGTGGAGAGAATGAATTTCATCTAATGTTGTCACGATACCAAAATTATGACTTTGATACAACACCATGTCTTAGTATCGCAATACCAATATTAAAACAGTACCACAGCAAAAAACTTTAAACATCAGTAATAGAAGTCATAGAATAGGCCTAGATGACAGAACATGGATCTTATAAGTCTTTTTAAACTGATAGCAAATACAGCTTTTATTAAAACCTGATTAAAACACCATTCGTATAGTATTGGCACACCAACAAAATGTGGTATCATATTTTTTTTTCCAATTTCAGGGTATCGCAATATCTTTCTACTATTGGTGCATCGTGCAACACTATTTTGATAATGGGTAATGCCTTAAAGTCTTTATTATGCGTCTCTTTCTGGCAATATCTGGTACCCTCAAAACACTATTTGTTAGGATTAAATTGCCCTTCTATATGGCTGAATAAATGTGTCACAGCTTACCCTGATCTGCCTGTGCAGGAGGTCGCTGGTGATGTTGACGGCAGACATGGTCTCTCCGCAAATCATAGAGCTCAGCCTTGGGATGGGGCGGCTGGGGGGAAAACTGGGATCAAGCGTCAGCAATCACCTGGCATCTGTGTGGTAAAGAATTTCTGGAAGGTTCCAAAACAACATACAGGCTGTTTTTATAAGAATAGAGAGCAGTGGATTTTCATTCAAACAGAGACAATGATCCACCGGGCAACGTGGTTTTGTTTGAATACTCTACATGATTAATAGGAATGCTCTATGACGTCTAAATTCTTCATGATCCATGATAACATATTTTTGTCATACATTCCTTTCTCAAAATTGTTGCTGCTTACACTCAACCACATAATGATCACTGGTCGTGAACACGACTGCACAGGATTTAAGGAGCGTCAACAGCCTATTTAATCTGCAATTCATGATCACTTTGGCTCCTTTGTGAACAACTGTTCAGGTAGTGTCGACAGTACGTTATACCTGCTTAAGATAACTGCCAAGTAAAGATAGCGTTACTGAAAGGTGAGGGATTTTTTCCATCTTAACAACGTTACCCACCTACAACTAACAACAATAAAAGTGCAACAGAGCTGGCTAACTTAGCAAAACAACAATAGGAACAACAACAATAGGAAAGTTTGTAAGGCTGGCTTTCTAACTTAGCAAAACAATACCCACATGTAATCGATTTTAATCTTAGTCTTACTTGAACACGAAACGTTGGCATTAACATTGGCTGAAATGGTCCATATTGGGCTTGCTCTGCCTCTCTGAAAACTGGGTAATTTAGCCACTATTATCAAGCATACAAAGTTGGTTCCTTGAAACTGAGAATGGGAACTCGAGGTCAAATAACATTGCCAGTGCCTGCGATGAAGAACATTCGCGACCACAGACCTGTTAGCAGAGTTTGCTGGCTAGCTGTGCCAGTGGAACTTGCTTAATTATTTCACGATATTAGTTCATCAGGTAGGCTCCTGGCTTTATGTTAGCTATCAAGCTTCGCTAGCTAATAACAGAGGATGTTGTTGTTGGCTTGTATGCTAGGAGGCTAACCTTGTTTATGTTAGCCATAACAGACTGTTATGTCACACATGGTGCACCTACCGCAGACAGTGCATCTGTTGACGACACTGTCAAATTCCTCGAGACTCGCTGATGTTGTACTTTTTAAATCCTTTGCCAGCCAGCTAACCAGAGTTAGCAACTTGATTCGGGACTTACCTGTGTATCTGGCCTAGATGGTGTTGGTGGGAGGACCGACCGTGTCAAGCCAAGCCTCACGTTACACGCACCGTCCACTGAAAAAACTGCGTTGCTCAAAATCTAAAGAGACCAGTCCCTTTGGACTAAAGTCGCTGTACACACTGAATTCCAAATCATATTTCTGTTTTATTTACGAACGCACAACTGACATAGTGTCTATTGTCATCATATTGCAATTCCTGTATTGATCCCACCCCTCTTTTAGGACGTACTAGAGAATGTCTAATCGGGCTCTGGACGTACACTTCAAACTTGCGACTCTGTGCGTTGATTACGTTTACGAAAGAAATTACCGTAAACCACTTCGTGAATACTTAAGTCGCGTTCGTTTTGTCATAACAGGTCAGTATAATCAGCCAATAAAATGCTAGAATTTATAAGACATAGGGTAAGTAGGCCTAGTTTAGCACTACAACTTCTATCAAGAAAAACATCAAGAAAGAAGTATTTTCTTGGCTTAGCTTCTACAAAATTTAAAGTAGCCTTTATCTCTACCTAAGAAAGTAGTAGGACTCTGACCCCTATTTCAGAAGGCAATTTGTTGTTTTCATTAGTGATTAGTGTTGGCAAATTATATTTGCATGTATTTCACACCTCTCTCTCAAGCAGGTGGAATGACTAGATGTGAAATGCATAGATAGCAATGCAGTTTTCCAGAATTTCCATAGAAAAACAAATTAACTTTTTTTTTATCTCAAAAGTAGGCCTATAAATAATAGCCTATAAAATGTAGGCCTATACTGTATCCCCCCCCCCCGGCTCTGTTTGTTTTTTGCACGTTTGGGGGCGTGTTTGGAACAACACAGATTTGAAATAATTATCTTTACAGCTGAAAAGAAAACTGCGTAACGTCGCTTAGAGCACCTTTAAAGACAAGTGAATGTGGAAAATACATTCACTTGTCTTTAAAGGTGCTCTAAGCGACGTTACGCAGTTTTCTTTTCAGCTGTAAAGATAATTATTTCAAATCTGTATTTCAAAAAGTGGAACGTTTCGGCTTTTATTTTGACAAAATTATAGCGGGTGGCCATATTGTTGCGGAATACACTCAGCTGCTGTTCGCTAGCATCTGTGAAGTATTGATAAGAATGACGTGTTTGTGGATGGGGAATGTAAGTATTTGTATGATAGTTATGTTGACATTGGTTCAGAGCAGAAACACATACTCGATATCGTTAACTTGGTTTGTTAGTAGGTTCGTTTGCTTGATAGTTGGCCTGTTAGCAGAAACTGCCAAACTTCAAGCAAGGATAAGCTAATTAAATTAAGATACTTATAGGAAAGGTAATGTTTTGTGATATGGGTAACACGTGTTAATAGGGTAAACGGGTTATGTTTGTGTTATCGCGCATTTGTTTCAGCAATTTCTTTGTACGGTAGCCAAGGTACCTAGCAAGGAGCTGCTAGCTATCCCATCATGGAAGTTTTCTTGTAGGCTGGCTGCCTCGCCTGTCATGCTCTTGAGGTCAGTTCTCATTCAGTGTTCTCTATCTAGCTTGAGCCCTATATGGACGAGAAATTCATTACTCGTGCTTTTGCCACAATGGGAGAATTGGCTATTGGTGTGAGGATCATCCGCAACAAAATGAACTGGTAAGCATGTTATGGCTTCGCATGCTTTAGGCAACATTTATGGGGTCATTAATGGATCAGTGTTATGGGATTATTTGGTCCCCTCCACAATTTTTTTAATGTAGGCTAGCCTAGAGTATCCTAAACACTCTTCTCGAATGAGTAGGGGTGCGGCGGGCTACTGCTTCGTGGAACTGTCAGATGAAGCGACGGCCGAAAGGTGTCTCCGTAAGATCAACGGAAAGTCTATTCCCGGAGCAACACCGGTAATAACTCTAATAACACAACAACATAATCTGTTGAGTTATTGTTTGTAAACGTTGTAATAGAAACGCTCTGGTTAAGTAAATAAAGCGTTGTCCTTAAATGTAGCACCCTTTGGAAGTATAAAGCTACCCTTTTGGAATTCACTCAAACCATCAGTTGCTACCTTTTATTTTATTAAAGCATTCTTGTCTCACACACCTTGTCTCACCTTGTTTTCCTCACAGCCAAGAAAGTTCAAGCTAAATCACGCTACATATGGGAAGCAAGGAGAGATGAGGTACTTGCTATTTGCTGTTGGGAGCACATTTCCCATTACACATCTCCCAGCTAAACAAACAAATCAGTTCTCTTTCACAATCAGTCTTTTCTTACAGTGAAGAGGGCTGACTCAAAATACTGATACTGGGCAATGTTTCTATCTGTGAAACGGAAGGTATCTATCACAAGACGCACAGCATCACTCATGCACTTTTGGGTCTTTCACACATGTGGATTTCAGCAACCAACAGAAATTCGTAAAATAAATCTCCATTTTGCCGTCAGACACGTAGCAGAAGGGCTTTTCCATGAGAGTCAGTGTGTCATCTGTCATTGTTGTGTAAGGGTACGTCTTGTCTCTGACACTTTTCTCTTTCATTGGCTACTTTTGAGCAACGTGGTGACACTGCTCTGCTTTTTTTCCACTGTAGGAGCCGAGGGGGCTACACTGACAACAGGTACTCTCAGCCTTACTCCTACGACCAAAACCAGTACTACCAGCAATACCCAGATTACTATTCAAATTGGGGTTATCAGAGCATAGGAAGTTATGATGGGTACGACTACAGTCAGTATGACTGCAGTAATCAGGTAGGTTGTTTTACTTCAGGGTATCTGCATGACATTACAAGTTTCCAAAGAGAAACTTTAAATTCAACACTGTCTCAGGTTCATGCTTTAATAACCAACTTTATGTCTATTACAGACCTATGAGGAAGTTTTTCAAGATCTTGACGGTCTTGAAGGTGAGGCCAGTAAATATTAAGTTTCCTGTATGCACAAGTACTTGACTAGATGACTGTGACCTAGTTCTCATTGACTGTAGCAGTAATACAGTACTGTACTGTAACTCATTCCTTTCACTGATGACTAGTTGCATGATTTGGTTGGATGCTGCCCCTTTGTGACCATTCCTGGAAATGTTTGTCCTCTACAGACCCTGCAGAGGAGCTAGATGTAGCTGAGGCCAATAGGCTGTTTATTGAGGAGAGTGAGGAGCTGTATGACGCCCTTATAGACTGCCACTGGCCCACACTGGATTCCCCAGATCCCACCACAGCCCAGTAGAGTACCAGGAATCAACTCCCGGCATTTGACTGAAACTTTGTTACAGTTCATTATGACTGATTCACAGCTCAGAATTTAGAGCAGAGGGACGTATGCATCCATGCCAGACAGGCAGGCAGGTGTTACCTTACCTGTTGACTCAAGTGGGCAGTGCATCCTCCTGGCTGTTTCTTGGACACAAGCTGAACATGGAATGGGCACCCTCCTTTCCCCATTAGTTGACCTCCACACATTTTTTTTTTTTTTTTTAAATGTCCTTTTACTGTGAAATATTGTTGAATAACAGCTTTGCTTGACGAAAAAGAGAAATGTCTGATAAGAGAGTGTATTAAGAGTGTCATCTACTTCCTTTTAGTAATGCTCAGTACTGGAACAGAGGATTCTTCTTACTGCTGGTTTGGAATGGAGAGGATTTACTCAACTCAATGTGCAATCCCGTGCTCTGAACTTCTTGACAGATTGAAGGACACTCTTATTTATGTTTAATAGATGTTAAGGGCAGCAGTGTTCCGAATGAAACAAGTCACAGTTGTTCCACATGACCCCTAAGCAGTCATGGCAACTGTACAGCTGTGTACTTTATCATGGCTCAGTTTCAAATGGGAATGAGTTAGACAAAATAAGCCCTCAGATATTTGACATGCCAAGGGGAATTTATGAAGAATTAGGTCTGGAATCTTAAAATGGAATTTCAAGTACCTAATTCTCTTCTCCCTCAGAAGAGGAAGGGGGAAACACTGTGTGGATAATCATTTGCAAACTCACCACATATTTAATTTCAGGTTGTTATTGGGATTCAACGTCATCCAACCTTACTAGTCATAAGCTAAACTTACCCAAACCTAGGCATCCTTTTTGTACAAGAGCAGTGTGTGTTGAACTGAACTGATTTTGCAAAAACTAAGATATACATTTTTGGAAAGGTACAGGTTATGTGGTCATTATTCATTAACACCCTAATGCATACAGAGTAACGAGTGTCATAAACAGAGAGTTTATTATGATAGCAACTTGACACTCAAGACTACAAGATTGACAAAAGACATACCCTTGTTAGCTTGTGGATTTGCCTGCATATTTTCAGCACTGAATTGCAGTTAGCTGAGTTAGCTATTTAGTTTGATATGAGCCAGCTTTATAAAACAAAAGAAAGACATTTATTCAACCAATAACCTACTAAGTTCTGCATTTGTGACAAATCCACCTTGAACAAAATTGCAGATCTCTCACTAAAGCCAAGTGATTCTGTCAGTGCCTTCCCCACCGCCCCCCCACTCCACGCCATGCCAGCATCATGTGAGGGAAGCTCAGCATTTCGAACCCATTATAACGAGTCCTATGAAAGTCATGAGACCGACACCATGTCCTACTGGTCTCCAATCAGCTCATCTCAGGCTCGCCAGATCGCTAGTTTCCATAGCCATACCGTTCGGAATTCTGTCACATTGTAGGCTGCATTTATTTCTGACGATGAAATATTTAAAGACAACTTATGAGGTTGAAAAAATAAGACATGACCAAGTTTGTTTTCACTGGTGTCAAATTAAGGCTAAACTCATCATCCCGTCTATTTGTGAATATGTTATTCCATTCCACAGACGACTTATAAATATACGGAAAACGTGAGTTAAAATATCAGCCTATGTGAAAACTTGTCTGAGCAAAAAAAGATTGTCTTTTTGGGAAAGATAATATTCCTGCATGCGTGCGGATTAGTGTCATCAGCGTGTGACGTAGCGGGTCTAGGGCTGGGTTTTTAGAACGCTCTTTTATAATACAAACTAGGTGAAACAGAAGACCGTGGTCTCTCCGTCAAGTAGGCTACCCACAGTAAGATATTTACATTCAATTTAACGAAAGCGTATATGTAGGTTGGCGGATGCCCGTGTTAATATCTGTCACAGCAGAAACACCCAGAAACTGATGCGAGTTGATGCTGTAGCGGTAAAGGAGACCTGGGATGCTATCGGCGCGCAACACATGATGAAGCATAGGCTATTTACTGAGCGTTTCGTTAGAATGTCTTTGTGTAATTTGTAGCATGTCGTCAAAGCATAGGCTACCTTTCTGTCATGTTAAATATTGTCAACAATCTTGGTGAGTAGGCCTTCTAGAAAAAGACATTCTGACTTTCTCAGGCTTGACCAAACAGTGGAATAAAGGCCACTTGCCATATTGTAGTAGCCTCCAATGCCACCCTTAGGACCTCCTAGTTCCATATATGCTATTTGAAACATATCATTTACGGTTGTATCGGCATCACTAATGTTTTCTCGGAAGTCTGCAGCAAGGCTTATAGCACCCCCTGAAAAAACACCAGCCGATTTATGGCCGTTTAGACTACAGCTTAGACGTTTGTTTTGTTTAGTTAGGCTACTCTGAAGCCTCTTGTAGCCTACCACTGTTCATACTGACACAAACAGTAAACAAGTCATAATAGCGAGGAGTCGTCGTTAGGTCAGATCTAGGCCAATTGGCAGAGTAAACTGTCTATTTTTAGAACATCATCGTCCCATGTGTGTTGTGGGTGTTTGTGATCGTTGATGTGCTTAATTGTGACATTTCTGACTGTTTCCCCATAGATATCTGACCACCCGTTCTGCAAAAGCTGCCCAGCCTCTTTAGAATTATAGTGGCTGTCTGACGTGGCCGCAATTATGTCATACGGGAGGGCAGACAGCTACCGCTCGCAGCCGCGGGATTTCAACAACCTCATTCAGACATGCAGCACCAACATCCAGAAAATCACCCAGAACAGTGAGTGACATTGCACCCTTAACAAAATCAGGCCTGGTCTGGAAGTCATTTTGGCCACATCATTACCTGAGATTCATGCAATGAAGAACGTCATCAGATGACTTACAAATTGGCCAGTGCTTCCACCCCAAGCCTTCCACCTTCTCACACTAGCCTATGTCACATGTCATGTGGTCATACACTATAGGCTACATTAGGGATATATCCACCATGTTATTGGAAATGAACCAAACCCCACTCTTTCTATTAAAGGGAATGTAGGCTAAAGTATAGTTCAAATTATAGTGAGTACCTATTGTAACAGTCCTCTGAACTCTTAACTGAGGCTGCATCTGGTGCTGCTTGTTTTTCTCACAGCTGGGCAGATGAAAACCATGCTGTACCAGTTGGGGACGAGACAGGACACACCTGAGCTCCAGGAAAGGCTGTGAGTGAGGGAGTACACGGGATATGCTCTTAAACAAGCCACTTTGAACTCTGCTGTTTAGGGTATAGCCTACAGTTTGATGCTTCTGATGCAAAGCTCCATTATCCATCCAACGATCCTGGACAAGGGCATAGGTTTGCATAGGGACCATTAGGGACATGTCCCTACCAATATTTTGGGATGACAAAATTGTCCCTACCAATATTTTAGCCAACTCTTTCATGTTATGAAGTCGTATTCATAAAAGTGTACATCTCCAGGACAACCAGTTTAGACATAATTTGATTGACTGAAAGCGAATGGGGATTTATCTGATGCTCATGTGAAAGTGTCAAAGCATAGGCTGCTTGTCACGTTGGTGGCAGACGCACCAAACCTACCTAAGCTTGGCAAAAAAGTTGCAATGTTGCAATGTATTGGGTATTCAGTGTTTCCCACAGAATTAAATTTTATTTGTGGTGGTAGGTTTGCAGAATTAACAGTTTTTAACAAATTAGCGCAGCTTGGTTATGATGCTAACTAGATTTAAGCACAATTTAGTACAACCTGGAAAATCATTGTGTGGTGGTCAATGTTGATATTGTGGTGGGCCGCCAAAAATAAGTCAATGTATGGGAAACACTGGGTATTGGATATTAGCCTGGAAATATCCAAACTCATTGGCAAAGTGAATAAAGTCTACAAACGTTTCTAACACTTGCATCGCGACGGGCATTACATTTGAAATCATTGGTCCAGCCTTACCAATCACATTTATCAGAGATTCCTAACGTTACTTCCTACTTCGCCTAAACTTTACAAACTGACAATAAACAGCATCAAGAGTCAGGAAACAATGTATGTAGGTCTACCTTTGCTGTAAATAAATTTCTGCATTTTACCAACTGCATTTTTTGACGTTTGCAGGTGTTGCTGCTTCTGTTTATCACAAAAAGTTTCGGTTTCGTCTTCCCCTCTTGTCGCTGATTGACCTGACATTTTTCTTATCTGAGGGAAACAGTTAGGAACTATGGTGTTCCAGACTAGATCTCCCTGAAAAAAAGACCTAGGTGGGCGGGGCCTGGCTAATTGGATATGTCCCATTGTCTCTGATCTCAGATGCATTAACCCTTAAAGATGTGGGTTTTTGAACATTCTAACATAAGATTCAGTTCTGCAACAATTGAAGGTTCTAGACCCAGATATTCTTTAGAACGTTTATATTCCCAAACATTCCCGTCACACCGGTGTGACCGTACACCTTTAAGGAGTGGTGTGATACCAGTACCAGTGATGTTTCTGTCTCATACGTTTTGATGGACTCTTAATTTTGTGCTGGTGCAGTCAGCAGGTGCAGCACTACACAAACCAGCTGGCTAAGGAGACTAACAGACACCTGAAGGAACTGGGATCTCTTCCTCCTCCCCACTCACCTTCAGAGCAGGTGAACGATGCTTTCGTAGTCCTTTTATACTGTTAAATATTTGCTGTCAGAACGAGGTTTTGAAACAACTTTATGTGGCAGCTGAATCGCATGATCTTGGTTTGCTTGCAAGCAGCGTTGCGTTTGAAACACTGTAACACTTAATGAAAAAATACACAACTAAAATAATTTTCTTTTTATCTGATTAAGTACATTGTTTGAGAGGCTTTCATTGTAGTTTTTACATGATTAAAAATTATCAAAATTAGCCATCATCAAAGGTGTTGGGGGCATATTATTAATTGACATCTGTGAGAATTATGTAATCTGGCGTATACGTTCATGTTCATCCTGCTCTCTGTCCCACAGCGTCAGCAGAAGATCCAAAAGGACCGTCTGATGAACGACTTCTCAGCAGCCCTCAACAACTTCCAGGTGGTGCAGCGTCGAGCTGCTGAGAAGGAGAGGGAGTCAGTGGCCAGAGCCCGCGCTGGGACCCTCCTGACGGTAAGTCACACCACAGCATCAGCCACAGACAGCCCCCCCCCCCCCCCCACCCAAAGGTCTGATGCACGACATTCACATGTCAAAGCCGAGCAGAAACACTGCAGAGATCCACCACCATGTCAGTCAGAGGGATGTTTGTGCATTTGCAGGAAATGTGCCTCAGTGGAGTTTATAAGTATGTCAGGAAAAATACATAAGATACATTAGCTACATTTGATATATTAACTAATGTGTGCACATCATTTAGACCTATACCGGTTTAGTATTTATTGTATGTTTTTTAACAGGAGGAGGATGGGCTTCGAAAACCAGATGAGCAACTTGTGACTTTTGAAAGGTTGGCTAACTCAAGATTCTCTCATTTTCGGACATACCATTCCCTCACTTAATTATTGGTAATAGCTTAATTAAATTCAGTAACATTAGCGAAAAAGATAATAGGTCTAAAATATTATGTTGTTCAGGTCTCTCCAGAAAAATATTATTTTATTTATTACCCATAGCTAATATAATGACGTTTAAAAAAAATAAATAAAAAAAAAACACTGCAAGGTAGCCTGATTTGTAATTGTTGTGTGTTTTAATGCTATTATTTGTACAGCAATGAGGAGAGGAGTCTTATTCAGACCCAGGTGGAGGAGATGCCCATCACAGAGGAGGATCTAGAGGGCATCAGAGAAAAAGAGACCAACATCAGACAGCTAGAGGTGAGGGACCGTTTTGGCCCAGATGTGTGGTCCCATTCTTGCGTCCCTGGAACCGGTTGTCTAACATATAACATAACATAACATACTGCTAACAACATCATGATCATGGGCTTGATACCCAGGGCATACACATGCACAGGGCATACACATGCTGTATATGTGTACATTAAGTAACTTTGGAGAAGTGTCTGATGAATAAATACATGTAAATGAGTAAATGTTGTCTGGGCCTATCAGGAAGACCCTCGTCCTCCTGGATTTACTTTGAATTTTAAGATTTTTGACATGACAAGTTAATGTTTGTAAAAATCATGACCTGATTTGTTTTGTTGTTTTCAGTCAGACATAATGGACGTGAACCAGATTTTCAAAGACCTGGCAGTAATGATCCATGACCAGGGGGAGATGATAGGTAAGGACAGCACAACTGGTCTGTGTCTGTGTGTGTGTGTCTGTGTCTGTGTCTGTGTCTGTGTCTGTGTCTGTGTGTGTGTGTGTGTGTGTGTGTGTGTGTGTGTGTGTGTGTGTGTGTGTGTGTGTGTGTGTGTGTTTTGGCTTGTTCTTACCTGTGGTGTGGTTGTGTGTCACAGACAGCATTGAGGCGAATGTGGAGAGTGCAGAGACACATGTGGACAGAGGGGCTGAACAGCTGCAGCGGGCTGCTTATTACCAGGTGAGGAGGGGGCCTCCAGATGGATCAACAACAGCACAAAACGATACATTACATTACATTACATTACATTACATTACATTACACTACATTGTATTCAGCACAAAACAATAGATTACATCACATTACATTACACTACATTGTATTCAGCACAAAACAATACATTACGATACTTTACATTACACTACATTGTATTCAGCACAAAACAATAGATTACATCACATTACATTACACTACATTGTATTCAGCACAAAACAATAGATTACATCACATTACATTACACTACATTGTATTCAGCACAAAACAATAGATTACATTACTTTACACTACATTGTATTCAACTTTAATCTCATTGAGCAGAGTACAGGTTTAAAGCTATGAAATGCAGTTAGCACTTCAGTGCAAAACTGGAAAGAATGGTTTATTTCAGCAAAGTTCTTTAAAGTATATTTTAAGTATAGGGGTGTTAAAATGAATTTTGTTCTTCAGTTCTTTTAGTCATCTTGGGTTTCATGTATGATAGTTTGCAAGACCATAAATGGCCACACATGCTTCAATAATTCTTGCCATGGATTTTTTTTTTTGCTGAATGTATCTAACATAAAAGTGCTAGGTTTGTCTAATTCAAAGTTGCACAATTCTGTGTGCTAGATTTATTGAATACAGAGGTACACTTTTTGAAATAACAAATTCAGAAAATCAGGAAGATTCTTAAAAAGTTCAAAAATGTCAACAATACTTTAAACTGCAGTTTGCAATAACTGATGAATTTAAATCATGTCTATGAAACCCAAGGAATAGCCCAAATAAACTACAGTAACAGTCTTCTGATATCAGTCCTACATTATAATCACTTAATTGTATTAAGCATCTCGGGAATCATTCTCTGCCAATCATTGCCACCAAATCTACGGCTGCATGATTTTTTTTGGAGCCTGTGTAGGCCATGTTCCATTCCGTTAACTTGACCACATGTGTGTGTGAGTTCTCCCTCATAGGTTCTCAGTAGAGACGCGGTGAATGCCTTTTTCTTGTGTGTGTGTGTGTGTTGCAGAGAAAGTCCCGGAAGAGGAAGTGCATCCTGGCCATCATCCTGGCCCTGGCCCTGACCATACTGGCCATCATCATCTGGCAGGCCTCCAAATAAAGCACACAGCCATGCAGATACATAGCACATGCAACGGGAAACATGTCAGGCTATGAGGAGAGAGAGAGAGAGAGAGTGTGTGTGTGTGTGTGTCTGTGTGTGTGTAGGTGTGCGTGCGTGTGTATGAAAAAGAGAGAGAGAGTGTATTTTATAGTGAAGGACCATACAGAGGGGGTGGTGTGTGTGTGTGTGTGTGTGTGTGTGTGTGTGTGTGTGTGTGTGTGTGTGTGTGTGTGTGTGTGTGTGTGTGTGTGTGTGTGTGTGTGTGTGTGTGTGTTACGGTGCAGATCCACTAGCACTTCACTACATTTTGTCGTGTCGCATTCCACTCTAGTCCTATGGGTGACGTCAAGCGACTTAAGTGCGCCCGCAAAGCATTCCGGGAAGGCAGCGCTGCATTTGAAAATATGTCGCGTGTCAAAAAGCTGGCCGTTGCCCATCTTAATGCAAATGAATCCGTCTTACAAGACAAATAATGTTTTAACAATCTCTTCCACGACCACCTAGTCGTCCATAAAACAAACGAAACTAGGATTTGGATGAATATATTGACTGTTGGTGTTTCTGGTGAGGATTTGAGATTGCATTGAGTAGTTTAAATAAAACAAGATTTTGAAATGGCTTGCATAGTTTGTTTAGGCTATTAATGTGTTGTATACTGTTAAGTACATGCCTACAATTGTGGTCCATTTGTGGAAAAACACTTAAGATACGTTAAAACGAACTGAATATGAGCTGGTAACTGACATTTTAAACGAAACGCCCACACACGACTGAACGAGGGGAGGCAGCGCGACCCCATGCGTATGTCGTGTTGTGCTGGTGGATCGGTACCGTTAGTGATGGTCCTTACATTGTTTCAGTAAGTACCGTTCTGAGGAGAAGTGAATAGCCCTTCTGGAGTTTACAAGAGAGGAAGTTGCCAAAACAGACACAATATGAAATCAAATGTTTTACAACCCAAAGGACAACCAAAAAGGTTTTTAAGATGGCTGTTTCCTTAGTTACAATAGCTTAAGTGGCAACATGGCCAAGTGAAGTGCACCATTATTATGCAAACTCAACTTTAAGTAGCCTAATTGTCATTGTCGAGGATTAACTTGTTGTATGTTTGAGTGGCAGGGTACTGAGGATAAGAAGTGCATCATTTGTTTTTCTTATTCACCATTAGTTTTCTTACTGCAAGACTGCATCTACTGGTAAAGGTAAATCATCTAAATGGTAATCATGGCAAGAGCTTTGTAATTACTTTGAAAGAATGTGTAACATTTAAAACAATGTTAAAAGAGTGACTTGTTGTAAGACATATCTTGTCCTGTCATATATAACGACTGTAGTCCATTCTTGTGGTCTTTTCCCCTTTGGAACACAACTTTCTTGTCCCTTCATCAGCTCAGGATGTTACCTGACTGGACTGGTAATGATGAGCAGTGCTGAGGGTGATGAAGATGAAGATTCAAGTCCAATCTGCTTCTGTAAATGTGGGCATTCATTATACCAGCCAATCAAAACAGTACTTCTAGGGCATGGAGGAGAGGGGTATCATTTGATTGGCTGTTAAGCTCAAATGTCAACAGCGTTTTACTATAATCATGGACAATATCTTTAACTGCATATAAGTCCGTGATGCCATGCTTATTTGCCCATACTGTATTCTTTTATGTGTCTTAAGACTTTGGTCAGTGTTTTATAATAATAATAATAATAATAAAAATACATTTTCCACCATTATGATAACTGAAAAATCCTACTGAAATATAAATAAACTTCCAAATTACTCAAATGAGAATGTTTCCCTAAACACTGTAATTAAAAAGATAGTTATATTACATTACACCCTGACATTGGGATGTAACCAGTGAGCAAATACTCAATTTGCTTATCATTATACCGAAGCCTACTGTTATGTAGACCTCTGAAGTTCGCCTACAAAAAGGAACCAAAGCTGCCATCTTAGCCCATATAAGTAGATCCAGGTGTTTGCCGTTTTAACGTACCGAAGATCACACTCACAGTACACACTTGAAGGCAGAGGACAAAAGAGAGCCAAACATCTGCATTTCAATTTTCCTCATCCCGCAAGAGTTTTACAGGTAGGCCTACAATAATTAAAAATCCCCATGTTATTTTCCCATAGCAAAAATCTCAAGATACCGGATCGCCTTATATGTGCAAAGATGGTAGCTTTTTTGTAGTCGAACTTCAGAGGTCTATTGTAGTAATATGAAAAGTATTAGTAACGCACAACTGTTTTTAGGGAGGTGCTAGCCACTGGCAATAAGTTCAAATGGTAAAAAAGTGGCGCACACTCTGGCTTCATATGACAAGTGTATAAGGTGATAGGCCGAAACAAAGTTGAGTAAAGACTTGTCATATAGAGCCAGAGTGTGCGGCACACTTTTACCTATTGTAGTAATATGTCATAGCTGTACTCAATAATGAAAGTTGCCTTTAGTGAAAGTGAACTGTAGGTTTGAACTTTGGCCACAAGGTGGCACACTATGCTACTGCAGGACAAGAGACATCTCGGCGCGCTGAAGTATGTCTTGTGTTATCAAAATAATTGAATATATGGGATTATATTATATAGGAATTGCATGTATGTTTTTATTAGGCATGCTGTCTTGGTATTGTCCCTGGCTTGAGTGTTCAGGAACGTAAATTAATTGAATCAGTCTGTTTTCAGCCACAAGTCCCTTATGTACTGATGCAGGTGTTTGTGCATCGGCCCCTGCGTCAGTGCAAAAGGGGCTCTGGTCTTGATCCCCATACAAGCCTGTTGAAATATAGCTGAGTATAGAGTGATGAGGGCTGCCAGAGACACACATGGCTGATCGACCTCACTCTGCTCCCCCGCACTCTTGATTGAAACAGTGGCTGTGACTGAACCCTCTGGACCGACATGTGTGTGTGTCATTGATTCTCTGCTTCATTAAAGCGTTCGTCTTCAGCTTGACTGAAGCGAACGTCTGAGATCAGGGTGGTGTGGACGGGGGGTGTGATCTGTGTCCCACTTGAAGGTGGGGGCAGAAGCATGGAGAGGCATGGAGAGTCTTTGCTCTTTCTGCCTGGCGACAGATATTCAAACAGCTAATAATCCCACACAATGGGAGCCCTTGTGATTGTTAAGGAGGCTCTTCAGGTTGTTTCTAAAGCCAGAGAAAGCATTAATATGGGTAGCCTACACTCACAAGGTGCCTTTGCTTTAATGTGTTCTGCGCACCATATTATTCCAGAAGAAAAACGGCAAAAACCTAGACATCTGAGCAGCAAAAAACGTGTCTCCAAGTCTCTTACGTCTGACAGAAATGGCCCATCTCGTCAACTCTCAATATGTGAGACTGGTCCTGTTTTCTATGCCCATTCCCCAGGCAGGCGGAGAGATAAGGAAAGGTCACTCTGGCACATGGCCAGACACTCTTTTCCCCTTTGTCCCTGCCTGCAGAGCTGCGTGCCACTCTGGTCCTCGGCTTTGACGGACACACAGGTGACCGTTGGGAATGCTGATGGAAGGTATGGATGGTTGATATTCTCATTATCTGGGCTTCTGCAACTCAGAGAAAATGAGGATGGATGTACGTGTGGAGCTCTCTGTCTTCCCTCACAGTCTCTTGTGCCATGTGCTTGGTGAATACCTGCATGCTGAATGACATTTTTTAATGATAAACTCTTTTTTGGCCTTACCTTTTGAGTGTTTTGTAAAGAAATTCCTCGTATAACTCCAGGTCTGAGACATTCCCACCATACTTTTCCCACTCCATGCAGGTCTGTCTGCTGGAGATTATGGCTGTCAGTCAGCGCACCCTTTGAATGAGTTTGTGTGCCATGCTTAGGCTGCCTGGCCTTTGAGTCTGGACAGTCTCAAGATGAATGATACACCCATTCATAGACAGCCAATGATTCCATCATTCATTGACAGCCCCTGGTGTCTCACACACAGACAGGTAATATACTCATAGCCAGATGTTAAACCTGAACCTAAACCTGACTGTGTTGCGGTATGGTTAAAAACACTACAACCCACTTATCTAGCACTCCATCATTGTCATCAGAGGGCATAATATACTACTATGTATATCTACCACAGAAATATATCCTTCTCTGAGAATGATGCTTTGTATCCCTGTGGTTTCAGCAAGACCCAAATCACTTATACCATACATCAAACCTTCTGTCTACAAAATGCACACTCAGTCCCTCGTCCCACACGTTTACAACACACACGCACACTCAGTCCCTCGTCCCACACGTTTACAACACACACGCACACTCAGTCCCTCGTCCCACACGTTTACAACACACAACACACACGCACACTCAGTCCCTCGTCCCACACGTTTACAACACACACGCACACTCAGTCCCTCGTCCCCGCCTGTCCTCAACTCCACCTGAACAGGCTGCTGCTGCCTCTGTCAGTGGTGGAGAGGTGGAGAGAGGCTGTCCTCATCAATATGCTCGTGGATATGGGGGCATCTCCATTGTGGTCAGAGAGTGGAGTGCACGCACATCTGCAACATTTAAACAGGTGCTGGGTATAAGGCTTAGCCAACAATTGAAAAATACCTGACGAAGACCTCTGGTCGAAACGTTGTGTTAATAAACCACTCTGGGAGCATATAGAAACAGTGTGCGGGCATCTCCACTGTGCACACACGGGATGAGGGGAACAGCCAGTGACAATGATTCTCTCCCGACCCACTCAGGTTGTCTTTAATCAGAGACATCGTTGGCACCCTCCCTTGGTTCCCCTTAAGGAGAGAGGCCATAAGCAGCTGCGGGAGCAGGTGTGTGGTAAGGAGTTGATTATGAAGTGCTAGCTCATTGTTGTTGTAGGCCCCGTGAGGCTTCTTTCCTCTTTAATCACACATGAGCTTATAAAGCCACTTCACATGAAACTGTTGATGTATCTGTGGGGAAAGGGTGCCAAAAACTCTATAAACCACTCAAATCTTGTGATAACCTTGAAGGGGTAAGAGCTCAATCATTCTCTTGCATGTGTTGTGTGTTATCAAAATGTGAAATGGAAGATCATTTATTAACCTTCTAACACTGTTCTGGTCAAAAATGACCGATTTACACATTCCTTGTACCATAAATATGCCATTTTTCATCAGATTGCCTCAAGACCTTACGATATCCTTCACAAAAGGCATTTGAACACATTAAATTCATTAATTTCTTTGAATTTTGAGTGATTTATTCAACTTGGTCACACTTTTTTTGTTTACGGTCAAAAATGATAAAAAAAATGATAAAGCGCTCTACAAATAAAATGCAATCAGAGTGCAGGTGTTGTACTGGGGTTTGAGGCCAGGTGGGGTGACTGCTTTCTCCTGTTGCTATATAATGCCAGGAGTGAAAGGGCTTGCTGTAATGCTAACGGAAGTGTGCTCAAAGTAAGAGCTGTATGAGGGACCCTTAGGTCAGGTTGACCCCTGTATGAGGGCCCCCATGGAAAGGCGATGCATTAGTGAGGCACCCTGTGTCTGTGATGAACAGTGGATGGAAGGATGCAAGAGGGGCACCTGTTTGTGTGAAGTGCATGAGTGTGCTTCATGAAGTTTTACAAAATGCCAGCGCTATGGTTGAGTATGTGCCCTGACTACCATACCAACATCCATTGAGGCAACAAATCTTAAAAATATATACATAAACAATATTATTATTGCTATTGTTATAGTGTACATTTTTAATTTATGTTAAAATAAGAGCAATTAAAACTGTACGGTCAAATTTGACCGAGAACAGTAAATTAAGGGGGGTAGCAACGAACAGTGTTTAAAGGTTAATGCTATAAGACATTTATTTATGCACCTCTATTGTTTCCTGTATTTCTTATGTGTATGCCATATCCTATCACCCATATGCAGTATGGTGGGATAGCTTCTGACTACTGTGCCTGATTTATCCGTGATGAGAGGCGCAGTGTCTTGCAATCTTTCTAGAGTAACCATACCGGACACGTCTGATTCCTGGATAGTATAGTTTAAAGCTGCACATAATTTCAGTCAGTCAACACATTGTTTTTGTTGATGTGGGTGAACTTCATTACATACAGTATCTCGAGCCAATGTGTTACACATTTCACCATTATATTCAACATTCTAGAATTCCTATAATGGGGTCGGGCATCCTGATATCTAGATCAATTACACCTAGACAAGAACAATGTTCCTAATGGTCAATTGCTAGATCTAGAAACCTTGTCAGAGCCTAGCACTCTAGCATGTAGATGTCCATGGAGGAGATGAGCTCTTCCTTTTTACTCCTTCTGTCTTGAAGCTTCAGGATGAAGGGATCGCAAGACCCCCCCCCCCCCCTCCTCTCTTTCCTCGCTCCAGTAAAGGTCATTTGTGACCCCCAAACACAATACATTGATTAATGAGGGACACTGTTTCCCATCTGGCAAAGGGGCATCTCTGCACCCTCTTGACACACACACACACACACACACACACACACACACACACACACACACAGACACACAGACACACACACTCACACACAACATATGGTTCAATACTGGTAACAGAGGTCCAGATTTAATAAGCCATGGACCTTAACTGGATGAATTATACAAGGATAAATTAAAGATAAAATATGCAAATAGGTTGCACATATGCTTTCTACATTTCCCTACTGCTGACAAATGATTGGATTTTATTAACACACAAATGGAAATGACTTCTACAGACCTAGCTCTATATTTAGCTGTTGGATTTCCAGCAGCTGTGGCATAAATAGTACAGTCATATAGTCTGCAGCAGTTACTAACACTGCAGTTCATCAACAAACTTTGACACCAAGTCATTTGAGGATATAGTTGTTTCTAAATTTCATGACTTAGCTGAGGTATTTGATTATTCGATTCATGTTTGCACATAACAGGATTTGGTTATCCTCCTCATAGAACATTTCAAAGTTCTACCTGGAACCTATGGCATATTATTCAGTAGTCACATAGTAACAGTCACAGGAGCCCTTTAATGGTCTTTAATGGTCAAAAGAGCCTTGAAGAACTATTTCAGGAAGGAAAAGATTCTAGCAGAACATCTAGACACTGTGTAAGAGAGTTACACAAATGGCTAAAGTATAAGCTTTTTATTGGAAAGTGCTGGAAAGGAGATAATCTTTAATGTTTTGTTTATGAGGATGTGCTAGCCCTCCTGTTGTGTTTGCGGTCAAATTTGTCCGATTGACAATTGTTTTCTCTCAAAATAGTTGTTAATTTATTCTTACTATGATGAAGCTCCATGACTTTGTTAACACAGGGCATCTGAACACACAAAGCAAATGTTGATAATTTTCATAACAATTTCGGTGTTTTATTTAACTTTAGAACACCCATTGTGTTCCCGGTCAAAAATGACCGGCCATTAGAAATAAATGGGTGAGAAAATGGTCAGTGTATAAAATTGAGTCCAGGAACATATCTGTTGGTCAGATGGACTGTATCTGTGCTTCTGTAAATTCAAACATTCACCACCACCCCCCTTCCCTCTTTGCTTTTATGCAGCCCCCACTGGAACCTTTCCCCAGTAGAATCTTCCCCTTTCTGACTTGCATTAGCTCAGGTCTATGAGGCCTGCAGGCCATAATTAGCAAATGGAAGTTCAAAACTGGTAATATCCAATAGAACATAAGTTGATCACAACATTAGATGATAATATATGTGTTACTTTGGATTTATAACAAGTCATAATGCAGCGGCCATTTTTGATCGGAAACACAAAACTAGGGAACAGAAAACACAACAGGAGGGCTAGAGAAACCTACGTTACGTTGGAGCTTGTCCAATGGATTCATGTGAAGAGAGACAGGGTACCACTGGTTCACCTCCTCAGATCTATTTTTTTTTTTTTTTTTTTACACAGCTCCACTTTACATGGTGCCTGCAGGACCAAGACTGACAGCCTGTCTTGCAACAATGATGCAAGTCACCCTCAAAAAAAATATAAACCTGAGAGGCTACTGGGGGAAAAAAAAGAAGGGCAGAAAAACTCCCAGCCCTGGACCTGCGGTACAACTCAAGAGAATGTGGTGGATCTTATTTTCACGCTTTCTGGCTCTGCGCTGGACCCCCAAGGCAAGTGTGGAAACATTTGTCCTCAATCTCTCACTCCGGTGGAGTACTCCCTGAGTCCCTTCAGTGTGTCAAGGTCACCTTCACCTGGCAGGTACATGTGTCAGGGGGCTGTGTCTGCTATTTTGGACCAGCAAGACCACCACTCTCCGCCAGAGGACACAGGCACTCAGTCATGTCCTCCGGAGGAGGAAACAGGTGGAGGTGTGAAACACATGCTACCCCTTTTACCTCCACTGCTAATGTTGTTTTTCTTCATTACACCACTGTCTGTTCTTTCCTCTCACCTTGACACCTTTAGGGGTGCAGAGAAACTCTGCATCCTTAGCTCTGAAGCTCTAAAAGCTTTAAAGGCTTCTCTTACAAGCACTCCATGTCTGTGCGTCATCCTCAAATTGTCAGGATTATTCATCAGTGGCCAAGGCCTCTGGTGCATGTGTCACACTCTGGGAGACAAAGGGTGTCAAACCACTATAAACCACTCGAATCTTGTGATAACCTTGAAGGGATAAGAGCTTACTCATTCTCTTGTTATCAAAATCAAAATGTGAAATTGAAGACCATTTATTAATGCTAGTAATATAATACATGTATGCACCTCTAGCGTTTCCTGTATTTCTTAAGCCATATCCTGTCACCTACATGCAGTATGGTGGGATAGCTTCTGACTACTGTGCCTGATTTATCTGGGATGAGAGGCGCAGTGTCTTGCAATCTTTCTAGAGTAACCATACCGGACACGTCTGATGAAGTCGTATTTTTCATGTGTCCCTGGAATCGGTGATAGGGTAGGGGTTCTCTCTGACTGTCACACGTGTGTGGTCGGACACTGGGACCTTGAGGACGCGTTCGCCAACCCAACATATCCGATCCCAAGAGGAGATAAGAATCAAAACTGACAGTTCGTACCTTTTCGGGTGGGATATAAATGCCCTTCAAGTTTCTTTTAATCTGTTCACTGACATTTTGACGAACTATGTGAAACCAGTTAAAAACTCTGTTTTAATTTTCTCTAATTACAAAGTGAATCATCATGGAGTCGTCTATTCATGATGTCCAGAGTAACTTGACTTGGACCGTGTGTTCCAAATGGAGAGAAAATCCAGAAGGATCCATATTTCATCTGGCCCACATTTTATTATTTCTGGGTTTCATGGGAGGAAGCGGTTTCTATGGACTGTTGTATATGTTCACCTTTCTGGTGTTTGGATTCTTTTGCTCCACAATCTGGGCATGGTCGGACGTCTGCACGACGGACACGTTCTCCTGGACGTTTGCTCTGTTTGTGGTGTCCGTGGCTCAACTTGTGCATGTTTCGTATCGCCTTCGGAGTGTCACATTCGACAAGGAGTTCCAGGATTTGTACAACTTTATGTTCAAGAAACTGGGCGTGTCGCTCACTCAGTATGGCAAAATCGTATCTTGTTGTGAAGGGGATATTCATACTATTGAAAAGGACCATTATTTTGCTATGGAGGGTAAAACTGCCATCGACAAACTATCCGTTCTGTTGTCCGGCAGGTGCGTAACCAATTGAGAAATCTATTTCAGTCTTAGCCTACGACGCGACGCAACGTGGTATGTTTAGTAACGGGACAGAATATCATGTAACCATTAATCTTTTCCAGGATTCGGGTGACGGTAAATGGAGAGTTTCTACACTACATCTACCCCTTCCAGTTCCTTGATTCACCCGAGTGGGATTCCCTCAGACCTTCCGAGGAGGGAGTGTTTCAGGTAGGCGAAATTGTACAGATAAACATGTGTGTTTACGCATGTTCACTGGTAACGCAGAACAAACTTTATTTATGGTTCTAGGTGACGCTGCGAGCCGACAACCGCTGCAAGTATGTGGCCTGGAGACGGAAGAAACTGTATCTCCTCTTTGCCAAGCATCGGTACATTGCGAAGATCTTTGCGCTGCTTGTTCGGAATGATATAGCAGATAAGCTCTACTCGCTTAACGACAAAGCATTCGACAGCCACGGGTTCCGATATGATCTCCGGTTACCAAGTTTCTGTCACGTGCCCGTGCCCGAATTAGAAAAGACAGATGCGCCGGCCCAAGTCCCGGAAAAGAGTAAAGGGACCATGCCAAATGAAAGTGTCCCGTGATCCTCCAATGAGGACAGTTCTACGTTTCTTGTTTTGATAAGATTATATTGCACACTGCATTGTCTTGATTGCGCCAAATGCAATTGTAAAAACTGTACCGCACCGGCATATAATCTGTTCAAAACAAGGGCACACATGTTACTTCAGTCGAACACAAAATAAGGCTGCTGGACAAAGCCCTACTACCCTGTTGGCATATATTATGATATTGCTGATGTGAGACTTAGCCTGATGTTCTCACCATACCTGTGCCAAAAACCGCAGCCTTAAAACAGCCAAGCCGATATAATCAGGATTGTGCATGACATTTTATCACATTATTTTTTGTAGAGATACCACCTCTCCACAAAGCATGGTCTTATTCGAGCATTCAACAGCTAAAAGTAGGCAACGGGAGACCAGACGACTTTCATCCAGCTGTGGTGACGAGGTCCGGATAGCCTCGTCTCTTTGTCGCTGGCCGCGGTGCTGATCCGGCAGCGCCTACTACACCATTCCGACAACAATTGGAGACAGTAGCCAAATGAGGGAGTCAGAGACGGCATCCCAGACTACATGCTACGGACAGGGGCATCCAGAGTGACCAGATTTTGTCGGGTTCGAAAAAAATAACTAAATAAACCAGCCAGATTTGCAATGTGTTAAAAAATATACCGAGTTCATGTCTGGTCCGATTTGACCTAATTTATACAATATATGGATTTGACAGACGAGAACAAGCGTAGGTTGCTATTGTAAATGTAAAAGTATGTACATGTAAAAGTGTGTGTGTGTGTGTGTGTGTGTGTGGGAGGGGGGATTGGGCAAACAAGATTGAACAAAGTGTAAAACTGTAATAAAGAAACACAGTAAAGCCTATGGAAGTGTGCATTTTCTTCCACCATTATTTATTATTATGTGTGGCGCACAGCGAGTTCGTTTCGGTGGTTTACGTTTTGGTGATTTTGCGCAATCTAGTGGTAGGACCTCTCAATACATGCGCGCAGAGGAGAGGCGGTGTTGTCTGCTGTCCCCTCGCTTCTTGCCCATTTTAGTCAATGCCTGTCAGCTCCATGGAATGCGCTACTCACACTGTGCAGTCCCCCACTTCTCACCGACTTACATTTATAGCTACACGATAGGCGACCATTGTTTTTCTTGCCCCCAAATCACGACAGGCATACACGGAATTTCCATCGGCCTACGCTATTGGTGTGGTAAGTTGTCTTCACACTCTGTTTAAACTTAAGTTACGACGTTGCAATATTACGCATTTTATTCGTACGCCTTCCGTTGCTATCAGATTATTTTCGCATGTAAACAAACTTCATTGTGTTAACTGCTACAACAGTCTGTTATAGGCCTATACGCTTTGGCTATTGATAACAGAACACGCAATGGGATAAGACATAGGTTACTAGCCCAATGTCAGTCTATTTATGTTCTACGTTTTCTGTTTTAAAAGTGAATCAATGAGAATGACACCATTCAGACTCAATATCAAGTTTATGTTCGTGCAAACGATTCAGTCAGTGCAGGGTAGGCTGCCCTGTTATTGATTGATTCATCGCCGTATTTCTGTGTGATGAAATGCTATAGCGAGCGTATATCTGAAATGTTTAAACCGATTCTGATAAATTCTTTAGTAGCCAATGCCTTAGTCACTAACATTATGAAAAGCCAGTCTATAATTGTTAGGTGCGCACAGACATAGGCTAGTTCATGGTGTTCAGCCTATTCAATGAACTCAATACACTGATGGGGCCGGCAAGTGTATTCAACTGTTCCCAACTCAGACAACTCGTCGTTGGCTTCTCCCAACCACTGCCAATTTTCTCTCCAGCAGCCCACCTGGTGAGTGCAGTACAGGATGTCGACCACACCAGACTTAACCACAGACTTCTACACGACCTTGGCTCCGTTGTTTTCGGATGTGCCACAGTTAGACGCATCACAGTCCAACATAACGTCATGTCAGCAATGGGAGGAAGCCCATCACCTGCTGTTCCACCTGGGAAACCTGTGCCTGCTCGCAGGTCTGGTTATCCCGACTACTCTTGGACTGCACATGATTTTCCTGAGACTTCTGTTAATGGCAGGTATGTGTGTACTGCCCTCTGTCGGTTATCGGCTTGTGTGTTCATTTGCTCATGGTCATGGTGCCAACTTGATCTGTTGACAGCTTGGTGGGAGACACCCACAAGTATTTTGCTTCATCCAAGTACAGACAAGGGAACTTTAACAAATGACACTACACTGATATGTCTGGAGTGACCATTAGTTGGTAGTTAAAGATACAACTTGTAACTACTTATTAGAGACTTTTCCCACACACAAGATTACTACTACAATTAAACACAAATTCCATAGATAGATAGAGATAGATAGATACTTTATTGATCCCCAAGGGGAAATTCAAGAGAAAATTAAATTAACTAACCAGAAAAAGAAAAGAAAACAGATTAATCAGTAAATAATATATAATTTGAACACAGAAATGATAAGTTTGCTGCAGTGTGTTGTGACACACACACTGAATTACTATTCACATAACCTGAATCATTACTCGTAACCCTGACTTTGGGCCAATGAAAGTATAGTGCACTAATGTGGCTGCTGCATTGTACATGTACTGTTACTCAATACATCACTGTACAGTGTAGGACAAACTGAATAATTACATCCTTTATTTCAAATGTTGTTGTTCAGACTAGAGTTTGACCCTCTGTTCTCATTCCCTGCTCTGAATGAGCTGGAACTGATGAAATAATTAATTAGATTGCATTAAGGCAGGAGGATGTTGCTAGTAGGGTGCTGAATATCAACCTGACGTTTATCGTCTGCTTGCTTCCCTTCCCTTCCCCAGGGTGTAGTTTCTTCATCGCCTGGGCAACGCTCTACCGATGCACCTTGGACATTATGGGCTGGAACATAGTCTTCCTCGTGGTCAACTTCATGCACTTTTTCTTCCTCATGTACAAACGCAGACCTGTGAGTTTGTACTAGTCTCTCTTCTCTTTCTGTCCCTTCTGTTCAGAGTGTGGCTGGGGTGTTAGCTTTGAAGATGAACTAGGAAGCTGTTCCAAGCTGCACTCATGACAAAATAATGACATCTAGTGATATCTAATTAATCAATCAAATGCCAGGGGAACAAAGCAAAGCAAAGACTATACAATTATCATACAAACATATACTGTACATACACATATGGAAGTAACATACCATACCAAGGTAACATACCATACAGAATGCACTCATATATACATGTGCAAGCATTCCTACATGGAACCATATAGAATGATAATAATTTTGTTAGTAATAAGCTCATATCAGTAATTGAAATAACAAGGGATTAAGAGGGCAGGTAGGAGTAGGGGAAATAAAGTGCAAGTATATCAGGGGAATTCTAGGTTAAAGAGCTATGTCTTGAGATTTTTCTTGAAAACATTAACAGATTGACACAAGGATGTTCTAAGTTCCTGTGGTAGGGGGTTCCAGAGGCAGGGACCTAGACACTAAATGCCGCCTCCAAATATTTATTTGTTCTCACCTCGGGAATGACTAGGAGACCAGTGTGGATGTGCACTCTCCTTTTGGTTTTGGTTAGTGCACTGTGGATGTGCACTCTCGTTTTAGTTAGTGCACTGTGGATGTGCACTCTCCTTTTGGTTTTGGTTAGTGCACTGTGGATGTGCACTCTCGTTTTAGTTAGTGCACTGTGGATGTGCACTCTCGTTTTGGTTTTGGTTAGTGCACTGTGGATGTGCACTCTCATTTTGGTTAGTGCACTGTGGATGTACACTCTCCTTTTGGTTTTGGTTAGTGCACTGTGGATGTGCACTCTCCTTTTGGTTTTAGTTAGTGCACTGTGGATGTGCACTCTCCTTTTGGGTTTGGTTAGTGCACTGTGGATGTGCACTCTCCTTTTGGTTAGTGCACTGTGGATGTGCACTCTCCTTTTGGTTAGTCACTGTGGATGTGCACTCTCCTTTTGGTTTTAATTAGTGCACTGTGGATGTGCACTCTCCTTTTGGTTAGTGCACTGTGGATGTGCACTCTCCTTTTGGTTTTAGTTAGTGCACTGTGGATGTGCACTCTCCTTTTGGTTAGTGCACTGTGGATGTGCACTCTCCTTTTGGTTTTAGTTAGTGCACTGTGGATGTGCACTCTCCTTTTGGTTTTGGTTAGTGCACATGCTGAGGAGCGTTACAGTGATCTAAAGAGTGATCTAACCCGCTAGTCATAAAAGCATGCATAAGTCTCTCAATGTCTGTCTGAGAAAGAAACGGTTGCAACATTTTCTAAGGTGGTAAAACGCAATTTTAGTGATGTTACTGATGTGAGATTCAAAATTTAAGTCAGGATATAGGAGCACGCTAAGATCTTTCGCCAGGAAGATTTATTTAGCACTAAGGATCCAGGTTACTTTTCTTTAGAAGGAAAGACTTGTACCCCAAGCACAGGAGGTTAGGATTTCAGGAGTAGAGCATGATGTCCAAAGGAGTGGAAGTCACCAAGAGGAATATTTCTACGATTCAGGGCATCAGAAAATATAGAGGCAGTCCCACCACCTTTTCTCCATTCCTGGTAGAGTGTTCAAAACTATAGCATTGGGGGGATGTCTCAATGAGGACAGAGGGACTGTTACTTTTTAACTTCTTAAGTTTCAGTCAAAAACATGCAGTCAAGTTTAAGTTCAGAAATGAGCGCATTAATAACAAAGGACTTATTGCTTGGAGATCTAACATTGAAGCGTCCATATCCATTTTTTCCAACCAGGCTTTCTTAGTGCAGAAGGTGGAACATTTAATTGAATCGAGATAAGATTATTTCTAGTTATACCATGACTAGCATATAGCTGATGGATGGGGGATCTCGCATGTTTCCTGTTCCCAAAAATGACTAGGATGACATAAGGATAAAAAAACAAGCATATCTGCTCTCAGAATTAAAGAAGCATTTATAGTGTAGCTCAGGACCCTTGTCCAGGGGCGTAGATTTGCGTGGGGACCGAAGGACGTGTCCACACCAATGTCAGATTACGACTGAAATGTCCCCACCAATATTCAGGTTGAAGTGGGGGGGAAAGCGCTCACATGCGCTACAAAGAATTAAATACTTTCTCACTTTGCTGCAGATCATCTCGTACAGATCGTGTAATGTGCAGTAGCCTATAAGGGTAAATCGCGCTGATTTGAAGTTACCTATAATAACTAGTGAGCCACAGGAGACGCTGCGCTTCAGCTTCACTTCACTACAAGGCATATGAAGTGCGTCCAAATTCATCCATTCTTCTCTGTTGAACTCCTCGAGTAGGTTACTCATCACACATGTGTCACATGAAAGAGCCTTTTCTCAGCTTTTAAACGGTGCTATAGCCACTATTTGCTGTGATAAACAGTTCGCGAGAAAAATTAACTTCAAGAGATTTAATAATTATTCTCTGTGCCCATCTCCACATCCATTCGTCTCGGTGGAATATCGTAGGCCTACACACTCTTCACGCAACACATGACAACCCATATATCAGAATAAACAGCAGACCTTACCGAACACAAAGGTGTAAAGCATTCCCGTGTATAGTTAGCTGTTCCAGAGTAATCCGGTTTTGAAATAAATTGTAGAAAAATTCAACATGGTCTTTCGGCTTTAAGCATTTCTTAAAACTGAGCTGTGCTTACATTGCCTAGACATCTGTAAATAGGCCTATTAGAGAATATACAGGCAGCTTATGGTTAAGAGTTGTCAATGTAGCCTTAATGATTCTTTACACAAAATGCTAAGCATGCATGTATTTAAGTTTCTTAAAACTGAGCTGTGCTTAAATGGGTCAATGCATGATTTCATAACAGACCAAATAGAAAATAAATGTTAAATATAGCCTACATATGTATACATATTAAAATCAGATTATGTGCTACACAGTATAGATCAAGTTGGACAGTAGCACATTTTAATCATGGGTAGTTGGACAGTAGCACATTTTAATCATTTTATATATCTATAGTGGCTGGTGAAAGAGTTGAGTAGCTTTTCCTTTTTTTTTTTTCGGGGGAATTAGTGGGTAGTGTCCCCACCAAAGCTCAGACCAAACCTACGCCCTTGCCCTTGTCATGATGGCGTCTGCCCTCTCTGTAGACCAACTGACAGTAGATGTAGACTAGATTGCGCATTTTGTGCTGAAAATGTTTGAAGAAAAAAAACCCCAGCACTTTCTCTCATTTCAATTCAAACCATGATAAGAAATGACGCCTTCCAAACCAAACCAAAAAAGGTAGTACTCAGACATCCTGGACTAAACAGCCTCACTGTGTGTTCTATGAAAAACTCCTCTGAGGAATCAGAGAAATAGTTGCATGGAGGCTGCCTCAGCTATCAATGGATCTAAATGGGATTTTGGGTCAGACTCAGAGCTGGATGTTAAACAGGACCGTCTACCCCAGTAAAAGAGAGCCTTTTATTCCACCCCCTCCCAGTGTCCCTGTTACGCAAGCCTCCCCTTGTTAAGAGACAACAGCCTGTCCTCAGAGGCACAGACAGGGATGTGACTCAGCCCAAATTTAGACTTGGCAAGAAGATTTTTTAAGATGCCTCCCAGCAGCTATAGGTGACTGTCTATAGTGTGCTGCTTAGCAGGATGATAGAATGGGACCAGTAGTTTCCCTGTGTGCAGAATGCTCCTCCCTGTTGGCTTCACCTTGTGAACACTCTTCTCCCATCAGGAGGATACTCAGACAGAGTGAACGGGTTTTAGCCGAACGGAGAATAGTCCAAAACTGTACATGCACTGAGCAAATGCACTTCTGCAAGTTAATTGGGCAGCTTGCAATTCTACAAAAAATACAAAAAGTGAAGCTCATCTAACAGGAGTGCTTCTCATGCATTAGACATGCTCACATGCTCATCAGAAGTTGCCCAACTCAAAGTGAAATTTGGAATATGAATATGAAGCTTGACTTACAAATCAAATCACGATGACAATATATGTCAGAAAAAAACACAATATTGTCCCCAAATCATGCAGCCCAACAGTATCTAATGCAGTGCAACCTCACACCACTGAAATTATTCTGTTTTAACACTGAGGTTGTTTTGCAAACAACATTTCACTCTTTTGAGGCTATTCTATGAAAATGCCCCTGCTGCAATTGCACAGGGACTGGCTACTGAGTTCTTTCCTCAAGGCCTGTCAACTGTATTTTAATGCAAGGACAAGATGTATTTGCCTGTATTTCTAAGTGCATTCTCAGATTGAAACTGCCATTTCCACTTGTATTGTTCACATCAGTTCAACTCTCAGCAACACTCTCCTGCTTACTTAGAACAAGCATCACCCCCCCAGCAGCTGCCAGTGAGAGAGTTCATGTGCCTCTTCTCTGTTCCTCCCAGATTAAGATTGACAGGGAGCTGAGGTCTGTGTACAAGCGCATGTTCGAGCCACTGCATGTGCGGGAGGCTCTGTTCCAGAGACTGACGGGACAGTTCTGCACCATCCAGACCCTAAAGAAGGGGCAGGTGTACGCAGCTGAGGACAAGACGTCCGTGGATGAACGCCTCAGCATCCTCCTCAAGGGAAAGTATGTGGGTTGTTAATTACATTTGTCAGTTCACCAGATGACTTCGTCAGGCATCTGCGTCACTGCTGTGTGTTCAATGTGCAGTGGGTTTTCTTGGACTTGGACAGCTTGGTGTGTCTGAAATGTGTTTTCTTTCAGAAACTTGTCAAATAGAAATCACATGTCACCTAGATGCAATAAGTATTCAATAATAACAACAATAACAGTATATTGAATGTACCGTTGTATGTGCATAATATGTGGAATCTACAGTGGATAAGCTTATATGGATCTAATTTAAATGTATCTGTCATTGTCTGTACTTTTGTGTCTGTGTGGCTGTATTTGTGTTTGTACGTATGCATGTATGTATATCTGACTGTGTGTGTGTGTGTGTGTGTGTCTGAGACAGAATGAAGGTGACCTATCGTGGTCATTTCCTCCACAACATTTACACCAATGCCTTCATCGACTCCCCTGAGTTCCGGTCCACCCAGATGCACAGAGGAGAGCGGTTCCAGGTAACCACAGAGAAGACCAAATAAGTGCTGCATACTACTGTCCTATTAGTGTTGTTTTAGTAGGGCTTCTTACTCTGGTCTGGGGAATAATGCTAGTCTACTACTGTATCTGTCTGAGCATTACCACTATGAGGATTGTGAATTTGAATATTGGAATGGAAAATTGAGTGTCCTTGTTTTGTGCGGTTACAGCGCCAAACCACGGCCTCTGACCTCAAACTGGTACGAGTAACTGTGCAAAAAAGAGCAAAGAGAGCTCTGCTAATATTTTCACTGTTGCTATCAGTTGCTACCAGTATCCTGTTGGTCTGCAGGTGACCATTATGGCTGAGGAGAACTGCAAGTTCCTGTGCTGGTCAAGAGAGAGGCTCACTTACTTCCTCGAGTCCGACTCCTTCCTGAACGAGGTGTTCAGATACCTTATCGGCAAGGACATAACAAACAAACTCTACTCACTGAATGACCCCACACTTAGTGACAAGGTAGGTCTGACCCTTTTAATAAATGAAAAATTAAATTGCTATCAAATATTATGTTGTGTTCTCCATTGACAAATACATTGATGATTATGATAATGATGGTGATGACTGTGGAAAGGGGGTGATAATGCAAGGATGATCAAGAAGCAGAAGAAGCAGAAGAAGAAGAAGAAGAAGAAGATATGGATGTTGTTAATGATGATGATGATTATTATGATCATGATACTGATGATGATGATTGACTGGCAGGCGGTGAAGAAGATGGACCGGCAGCCTAGCCTGTGCTCCCAGCTGTCCATGACCCAGATGAGGAACAGCATGGCCAGCACTGGTGACACCGATGACGTCCTGCACCAGATCCTGAGAGGAGGCTCCGCCGGCTCCTCACTACGTGAGTCTCACTCTCACCTCCTCACCTCCTGCTACACATCAGTCCTCCTTAGTCCCCATAATTTCACCTCCTCAGTCCTTCCAATGTCACCTCCTCATATTTGCTTCACATCAGTCCTCATCTGTCCTCGCCTCCTCACACCTGCTTCCCATCAGTCCTCATCAGCCCACCATCTCACCTCCCCAGTCCTCACAAAATCTCACCATCTCACCTCCTCAGTCCCCACAATCTCACCTCCTCAGTCCCCACAATCTCACCTCCTCAGTCCTCACAAAATCTTACCTCTTCAGTCCCCACATCCTCACACCTGCTCAGCACCTCACTTTAAACCATGACGATGTTTACTAGTGGTCATGGAGTTGACTGCACTTTTTCACCTATTATCTGTATGTAATAATTCTCCAAGAGTGCCACAGTTCAGAGAGGCTGGCTTGCGTATTTCAACGATACCTGTCTTCTGGGTATCTGCTCATTGGAAAATACCTAATGGATAAGTACCAGATGAGTACTGAATTGCCACCTTCTTTAACAGAACACTTTGTTGCAAAAGATACATATTTAGTTTGTTTATTATTGCGCGTCTCAACCAGAGGGGACCCCGAGAGCAAATCTTGTTAAGGGTGCCTCTAACATGTTTTCAATCAGTCACTTGGGCCTTTCAACATCAAAAGCACATCTCTTCTCTAACTAAAGGTTGTACTCTGTGTATAGTAATGTAGCAGATCATTTTAAGTTCATTCAAGAATCACCCCAGGAAAACCATCTAGTTTGGGAACATGTGTTAGCCAATAATGTCTACTTACTGTTATAATGATGTAATTCTCTGAGCAGTGAGTGTTACCAAGAGCAGTGGATGTTGTAGTGTTACTCTGAGCAGTGGGTGTTACTCAGAGCAGTGGGTGTTGTAGTGTTACTCTGAGCAGTGGGTGTTACTCAGAGCAGTGGGTGTTGTAGTGTTACCCTGAGCAGTGGGTGTAACTCTGAGCAGTGGGTGTTGTAGTGTTACTTTGAGCAGTGGGTGTTGTAGTGTTACTTTGAGCAGTGGGTGTTACTCTGAGCAGTGGGTGTTGTAGTGTTTCTCTGAGCAGTAAGTGTTTCTCTGAGCAGTGGGTGTTACTCTGAGCAGTGGGTGTTATAGTGTTACTCTGAGCAGTGAGTGTTGTAGTGTTACTCTGAGAAGTGGGTGTTCTAATGTTTCTCCGAGCAGTGTGTGTGTGTGTGTATACATATGTGTGTGTATGTGTGTGTGTGCGTGTGTGTGTGTGTTGTAGTGTTTCTCTGACACTGTGTCCTCCTCCTGTTCCCCCTCCAGCCGCGACTCTGCCCAGCCCCTCAGATCGTGCCTAAACCCTGATGGGGGTGTAAGATGCTTTCTGTTTCTGTCAACATATCAGCATCCCTCATTCAACCCACCCCCCTATAAGATCTTGTTTTTAAAACCCTAAATTTAACAAACAAACTATATCCCCTGTAACCTTCCTCTCTGCCGGTGGTTATTAAGACTTGTCATGAACTGCCATGGCTTCTCATGGTCTCTGAGGTCAATAAGAGACACGGTCAGTGACCATGAGGAATGACATGGCAGTGCGACAAATAATGTAAGGCTTGCACTTATAACCACAGCTGCCGATGACAACCCCTCAGTGCAATCTAAACCCTAACTGTCCTACACTGTTTGGTGTAAATGTGTGGCCACGTTATGTGTAATCCAGTGTCTAAATAAAACTCACCATTAACAGCTTGATTGGACAGTGCGGCAGACTATCCATTCACACCTTAAACACACTGCACAGGTGTTCGATTTTCCACAGTATTGCATTTTCACATTACAACCGATATCACCTAGTTCTTTATTTCATTTGATACATTTTGAGTATTAAAAATAGGGCTACATCCCATACATAATACAGAAGTGAAAAACAGAAGTGGTCCGCAAGCACTCATATCTCATAAACCTGCAGGTGACAAACGTAGTTTCTTAAGCAACCTGTCTGTCTGTAACAGTGTGCCCTAATGTCTACTGCATCACGAGTGTCAATGAATCTGTTTTCCAAAGCACCTCCAAAGAGGGATGAATAGCTCTCAACACCCAGGAGATAGAAATGAAGCATGCCTCTTGCTCGTGCTTTAGAATATAGTAACACTTTCTATGAAGGTTGTATTTATAACGCCCTATGAATGCATTCATAATGTTTTATAAGGTGTCTATAAAGCATTGTAATGCTCATTATTACCATCTATATGTATTCACAAGTCGTCATAACCAACTTCATGATGCATTATGACAGCTAATTATGAATGATTATAATTTATATCTGAATAATGCATTATAAATGTGTCAAGATCTGCCTACTCACTTGTCAGTTTTATGATGCATCATAGCTACGTTGCTTTGTTAAATGCGTATAGTGATGCATAAAGAGTTTTGACTTTTACTGTAGTCCTATATAAATCTATAGCTATAAGTATATGTAATAAAGTTATAATAATTTATACATCTCCGTACAGCACAGAATTATAAACATCTATGCAATATCATAAGTGTTATTTGTCAGCTCTAAGTAAAGTGACAAGAATATGACCTTATTATTGACAGATATAAGTTCACTGAGTAATTAAAGGGTGCAATGAACTAAGTACCGAGTCTAGCATCTTTACCCCATATGCACAATATTATAAATTACTATGTTAATGTCATAGGTGTTATTTGTCAGCTTTAGGTAAAGTAGAGCAAATGAGGTGTTGTTATAAATAGATATAAGGTTATTATAAACAAATATGAGGTACAATGAAATGAGAGCCTGGACAGTAAAGACAAAAGGAATGATTTTAAGTTCACTTTATTTTCATTTAAACTAACACACATAATCAGACTGATTATCAATGCTCTGAGCACATTACACAAACACAATGAGACAGGCCAAAAAAATGGCACGACACGGTCCTATATTTTGTGGTGGTGGTTATTATTGGAATAAAACTCACAATGCCACTGAAATCTATGGGTCATTATGAAAGATCGTTCGAATCAAAATAGACCTTTGGTTTAAATGAAAATAAAGTGAACTAAATGCATTCCTTTTGTCTTTAATGTCCAGGCTCTCATTTCATTGTAGGATAATAGGGTCATATTCTTGTCACTTTACTTAGAGCTGACAAATAACACTTATGATATTGCATAGCTGTTTATAATTGCTATAGGGAGATGTATAAATTATTATAACTTTATTACATATACTTATAGCTATAGATATATAGGACTACAGTATAAGTCAAAACTCTTTATGCATCACTATACGCATTTAGCAAAGCAAAGTAGTTATGATGCATCATAAAACTGACAAGTGAGTAGGCAGATCTTGACATATTTATAATGCATTATTCAGATTAAAATTATAATCATTCATAATTAGCTGTCATAATGCATCATGAAGTTGGCTATGACGACTTGTGAATACATATAGATGGTAATAATGAGCATTACAATGCTTTATAGACACCTTATAAAACATTATGAATGCATTCATAGGGCGTTATAAATACAACCTTCATAGAAAGTGTTACCGAATATACTTTTTCTTTTTTAAATTGTGTTAACAAAAGTGTATGCTAAGGATTCCGCTTTTTTCTTTCTGTTCTTCCCTTCTTTCAGAGAAATCTCCAATGCCGAAAGCCACCGCGATGAAGCCTATTGAGGAAGCCATGGAGGACGACGACGTGTTTGAGTCTGACTCCCCCTCCAGAACAGACCGTGTCCCCAGTACCTCCCACCAGGAGGCGTGATGAGTAGTGATGTCATAATGATACCCCCCACCAACCCCACCTCTTCTCAGCCTGAGCAGAGAGCGAGGAATATCAGAGATCGCTCACCCTCTTAAAACCAGCATGTGTGGGAAAGTGCTTTATGCTGACGGAGGTCACACAAATGGTTTCTTATTTCTTTAGCTGTTATGTGTGAAGATGTGAGTACTTGTCCTTTCAGGACAGTGCTCTGTTTTTTTTTTTTTGGTGGGGGGGGGGGGGGGGGTCCATTTCCATTTGTACATTCATCCATTTAGGACATACTTATACAGCACACTTGTACACTCTCATTAGTGTGTGTGTATGTGTGTGTGCACTGTACGCGTGTGTGTGTGTGTTGCCGAGTCAAATCCATGATCTGAGGATGTTTGATGCTTTGCTCTAGTTGTTGTACAGGATGGTCAACTGAGGTGGCAGCTGAGTATGAGTCTGGTCAGGATCTCATGTTGATCCACCACATCCCCTCTGTCTAGCTGTGGTCAGTGAGCTGACCACAGCGTTGCACTACTTCGTAAGGTTAGAGCTGTTAGCCATATATATTACATAGCCATGTACTGTGCCCCACTACACAGATTCACTACTGTGGATTTGCTCGATTGACCTTTGGGTTAACTGTAGATGAAACCTGAATTTACATTACCTGCTAAAGGCAGTGACCTTGGAGAATATATTTACAGTACATTTACATCTTATATGCACCAAACATTTGTAGATATGTGTGTGTGTCTGTGTTTGCAGTGTATGGCAAATTCTAGCTTTCCTACACAGTATAAATCAAGTTGGTAATGGCAAATGCAGCACAAGATGCAAAAAAAATATTGCTTTTGGTCATCAAAATGAACTTGGTTTGAACTAAAGCCTGTCTTGTGTTCTATGCTTTTGGGCTTGGATTTTAATGACACTCTGATTAGACTGAGCAGACTTTTACTGTAAGTCTATGTCTGGTGAACCTGCTCAGTGTCATCACTGCCCTTGGCATATAACATGTTTAAGCAAATTAATGAAACATCCTGGGAATGCGGTTTCAGGCTGTCTGCAAGCAATTAGTTCCTTTTCCAATCTCATTTAAAAAAAATAAAAACTGTGTGTGTGTGCACTCAATTCACATGAACTGTCCTCACTGTGGTGCTCAATGTGAAATACATTCAATAGATGTGCATATGAATCACTCAATACGTTTGTCACAGGTTTGTCATGTTTTTTTGTAATGTTGCAGCACCATGGAAACACATTTAAGAATACAAAGCTTGGAGAAAAAAGCAAATTAGCAAAATGCCTGACAATTATTGAATTATTAAATTAATTTGGGAATCCCGCAGGCATTCAGAGTCACTCTGTGGTCCAATTTCTGAACTTCAAGCATGGTGATCCTGTCCAGGCACCGGAACACTCAGACGGTCCGCTAGAGAACCAAACATCGGTTCTTCAGGCCTGACTAAAGAACCAAAGAGAAATATTCAGTAGGCCTAGTGAATTTTTCTACTCCATTAAGATGGGTGTACTGTGACGCTCCATTTTAACCGCCGAGTTCCACTGCAGAAATATAAATAGCAGCAGTATGAATAAGTCATGTAGACAAAGATTCTGACTAGATTCTGATTGCCAATTCCCATGCACATAGAAATATGATGACGAAGCACACTTTAACTGAGGATATAATATTTAATTGATTAAAAAATAGTACAAAAGCAAATCAGTGCTTCCTTTGACAAGCCAGTCTGTGCTGGATATTGGATCTTGAGACACAACAGCATAGATAACTGCTGGACAACTAAAGGCTTCTCAGTCAACAACAAAAAGACATTCACATAAGAGCATGTTACAGTTTCAAATGAGAGATCCCAGGCAATAACATCAGCAAAGTCAAGTTTTCTCGAGACCCAAGTAAGTGCAATGCAATTCCATTGATTGATACTCCATGCCAATAAAAAAAATAATTTCATGTTTTAAAGTGAATATAATTACTTTCTGTCAGTGCTATTCTTTAAATGGCAGTGGCAGTATGAAAAATGCCTTCCTAATTATGTCGGACAACTAATGATTACATCAGAAGTTACAATCTTTAACAGAGTAATAAGAGGATTCACAAGACACAGAAAACATAGTCCTACTTTGCTCGGGGCCATTTTGTGCCTTGGTGTAAACAAAGCCTGAGATCATGACCATGTAATATGAGGGAGAAGAAACAGGGTTAACACAAGGATACAATGCAATATTATACAATAAAAAAAGGACTAGAGCAGACAGCATGACTAATACAGGTACATTTCTTAAACAATCCACTACAGTGATCTGTATAGTAAGCACACTTTGGTGTGTCTTGCACTCTTGAGGACATAGGGTATTGAGGTCCTTGAGAAGTCCCAGAAAGCCTTACAGAAATCAGCTAACTATTATTTCCCAGGCGTACCATTCCCACAAGATACCACGCCAAAGCTGCCTTTCAAAGGAATGTCAAGTACTGTCCTTAAAGTAATTCAAAGGTCTTTACCCCAAGCTTCCATTGCCTACAGGCATTCATCCATATGAGCACAACATGAGCTACACAAAACAATCCATGACATTATGTGCTTGTACATGTGGTTTGGGGATGTTAACTAATGAAATATGTTTTTAGACCCAGGGCCATACAATCAGAGCTATTACAATAGTTTGCTCACAAACAAACCAAACATATAATGCTATATACCAACATTTAGATGTATTGCCATTAACACTTTATATGTGTTTTACGACATTTATTGATTTCTCCTAAACAGAACCTTAATATAAAGCTTTAGCTTTAGTCCATTCAGTATGTCACTGAGTCAGTAGAGGTTGTGGGAATTGTGAAGTGGGGTAACAAGACTGACATAGCCATGCCATACACTTGCTATGGCAAACATCGTACACATCATGACCACAGACATCCAGTGATTTGATAATGCCATGTAACCCTTTTGGCAGTGGTTATGATAGCATTCTGAATTTCATACGTCACCACAGCTTAAGGTCTCATGTTATTAAGCGGTCATTAGATGATACGGCCATGACAATTACCGATTCTGGGTAAATGACACGGTAACATAACTGGACACTCATTGTTATACATTTTTATGTTGGCCTATGACAACTGCCACAGCAAGACTATGCCATGGTTACGCTAGTTTTGTGAAGCAGGGGTCAAGTTAAGTCCTACCACACACGCGGTACACAGTGCTTGTCTGAACGTGTTTGTTTTGGGTAAGAGGAGTCCAAAAACTCTTTGACTCTCTTCACCCATTTGAGTTAAGCAGAAAATCTGAGGTAGGTATTTGTTGTAAACAGAAAAAAAAAAAAAAAAAAAAAAAATATATATATAGCCTTCAACAACCCATAATATATCTAACCCCAATGGATGCAGTCCTGGACTGATTATGGGCCAATGGAGTCCAGGCATAATTCATCCAAAGGTCAGTTACAATTTAGGATGTTACCCTGTTTGTCCACCGGAGGGTGACATCACCTCAACATAGAGATTTTAACACTTTGTTTCTGTATTTAGAAAACACTACTGGATTCAGAGAACTACAGAACAATGTAAATATATATATATATATATATATATATATATATATATATATATATATATATATATATATATATATATATAGGTATAAGTATATATACTCTTTTGATATACACTACCAGTCAAAAGTTGGAGACACTTAGACATTTCCATTCCACTCCATTAAAGACAGAATACGAGCTAAGATCATTTGCATTGTTTTTTTAACCAGGGCAGCAGTTTTCAGAATACATGATGTGCTTACATAATTGCAAAAGGGTTCTTGACTGTTTTAGAAAGAAATGGCTGATCTTTAGTGCAATATCTACATTGCCCATTAACAGCAACTATTCATCCAGTGATGCAAAGGCATATTCTGTTTACTGAACTGATATAATTTAAAAAGGCTAACTGAGAAAACATTGGAGGACCCTTTTGCAATTATGTAAGCACATAATGTAAGCTGCCCTGAGTAAAAAAACAATTCAAATGAGCTCAGCTGGTATTCTGTCTATAATAGAGTGGAATGGAAATTTCTAAGTGTCTCCAAACTTTTGACTGATAGTGAAAGTGTGATATAAGTTCAGAGGTAGTTACTAACAAAAAAGAATACATCTGAAATAAAATCTGTTTGCATACATATACATATATATATGACTATATATTACACACAACAAAACATGTTTGCAGACAATGGCCAAAAATAGGACTACACTTTTGGTAACTCCCTGAGAGTAGTTGTTCCTCCTGAGAAGGTCTTGTGGAGAGCAGTTCACCAGATGCAGTGACCGCTACCACACACAGGGATTGACTTATGTTTGTGCAAGCGTACGACTGTGTTGCACATGGGCTGGCTACAACACACACACACACACTTAAATTCAAAAGCGCCACTGTCATATTATATATATATATATATATATATATATATATATATATATAAAAAGAAACAATAACTATAAGAAAAACACTTTGCTGCTTGGTCAGCTTTGATTGAGTTTTGTTGGCCATTTCCACAGTTTAAGAATACCCTTCAAGGACTCCATGTGAAATCATTGGTCTTTAAACGGTCGTAAATGTCTAACTGACAAGAGACTGAGTCACCCACTCTGCTTGGCCTACAACTGTCACCCCTTCAGGTTAGAGAGTGTCAAAGCCCTCCAGCACTTGGTCCATCATGACAGATGCTTCGATCCTGTTTCCAGCTTGTGCTGGTACATTTGATATGCTGACTAATTTGCCAGCTAGCTACACACACACACACACACACACACACACACACACACACACTGTGCATGACGCATGTGTTAGTCAGCTAGGGCAGGAGACTCGGCATGGACTGGATCCATGGTAACAGTGTGGGCATTTGCTTGGGGTTGGTGCAGGATGGGTAAGTAGAGCAGGGCGGCTTGTTCCAGTCGAGTCGGTGCTTGGCTGACGACAGAGCGATACATTCTGGGGCGCACTTGGGCTGAGTCAGGAGGTATTGGTTTCCAGTGTCTTATGACCGGACTGCACAAGACCTCTTGGTGCATCCTGTGCTCTCCGAGGGGGTGAAATTGGCGCCAGAGTCGTCGTCCTTTGGTTTCTGCCTAGCCTCTGCGCTGATTGTCTCACGCGTCGATAAAGAGTGCTTCAGGCAAACTGTGAGGATGATTTTAAGATCTTTGTTTGTTTTTCGTTAACCTCTGAGATTCTGCCCATGCACCCGTAATGGGTACGCTGGTATAAACAATAAGGAAATCACTTGGCGAAATCTAAGTAAGCAACACAACAGCTCAGGTCAAAGTTCAGGCAAGATGTTGGTTTGTTGCTTGTTTGTCATGACAAATCACTTTGCCTTGAGGTCTCCAGGAACATTCATATAGTCTGATATGCTTGTGGTATGAGTGAGACAGCAGTAGCAGTGTGAGTATTATTGTCATTGTTGGATATTCATGACAAACTGTGGAATCACTGGGAGGTAGATGTGTAGTGGGCTATGATCTATGGGCAGAAGGCAGAACAGATAGCACCTTCATGTATGTGGATGGGATTGTTGTGTGTGTGTGTGTGAGTGTAGGTGAGTGTGTGCATACACATGTGTGTGTGTGTGTGCGTGCGTATATGTGTTTGCGTCTGTGTGTGTGTTTAAGTTAGGCCAGGAGCAACCCTCTCCTCAGCACCTCCTCCTCCTCCTGTGGGCTGCTGCGGTGGAGGTCCTAGGCAGGCCCTCCTCAGGCGAGCTGGAGGACTTGCTGCTGGGGGAGGCCTCCTGTGAAGACTGGTGGGCGCTGGCCAGGGGCCCGGAGGTAGAGGTGTGGAGGTCAGTGCCGGCTCTTCCCTGAGTGCTTGTGGTGGTGGCGGTGGCAGCAGCAGCAGCAGCAGCAGGCATAGATGCCCGTTGGGGGCACTGGGCCACCATGTGTGACATGCTCTGGCAGTAGTGGCACTTCTTTGGCTGGGGTGGGAGACTGCACTCTTTGGCATGGTGGTCCAGACCTCCACAGTTATAGCATCTGAGAATGACAATATAATATGTCTTTTATTGGGCAATATTGGTCATAAATATTTAATGATTTAATATGTGTGATGCATTTCTATCTGCTAAATGTGATCCCTCGGCATTCAGTTATTTAGTGAATGGCAAAGTTGTACATACACCATATGAACAGCAGGTTTGGATGCATATTGACGTCACAATAGATGGACAACATTCATTATGCAATAACAATAATAATGTAAATAACAGCAGCAAGCTACGTTTTAAGGTCATACAATGAATTATACGTTAATTTGAATCCCTTCTGAATACAGATATTTGAGTTATCTCTGGCCAGCAATTGTCTGTTATTTATTATTTTTAGTAATTATTACTATTATTTAGTATTTCTTGTGCTTTCTAATAACGATTACATTTTTCAAAAACATGAATTCAGCCTCCAAAGGCATATACTGTGTAAGGAGACCTGTATATATAATAGCTAATAGCTTTAGTAAGTTTGAGCCTTAATGAAAAGGCTACAAAGCTAGTTTTTCGCATCAGTTTAAATGCTACGATGACAAGTTACACTACTATTTTGTCTGGGGTTACTGTCGCGCTGCATTTTCGTCAGCTGTTATTGAGGGAAACAAACTTTTCCGCATGGTTGAGCGAGAGGCTTGCAGGGGGTCCCTCTCGGTGGCATCTTCAATTAGACCATGTGAGGGTGGGGGCAGGGACACTGGAATTTGAGCTTCATCCGCAGTCGCCCGCCTTACCGCCTACCCCTCATGCACACTGGACCGTAATAAAGGTTTACCCAGGATTTTAGATCATTTGGATGGATAGATGGTTAAGAGGTGTGCTCATGTTTACATACCCTTGCAAAATGTGTACCATTATTTTAAGAAAACACAAGTGATCAGGCAAAACACAATATTTATTTGAATGTGATTATACCATAATGCATCAGAGAAAAGTATAATCATTAAACAAAACATAGCAATGAAGAACATAATGATGATGACCGATTAGATTCCTCTTCAAAAGTAAACATACCAAGTCCTTGGGGATAGTTGTGGATGAGTACCTTTATTTTCTTAGATGGTGAAGATACTCATACTTCTTGACAAAATGCCTACAGGTCAAATAAACTCTTTGGCTGTCTTGCATAAACTGCACGTTTGAGATCTCCCCAAAGTGGCTTAATGATGTTGAGGTCAGAAGAGTGATGGACACTCCAGAACCTTCAGATTCTGCTGTAGCCACTGAAGGGTCGACTTGACCATGTGATTCGAATCACGGTCATGTTGAAAACTCTGATGTCCAGCCTTCATGCTAACGAGTGCAAATTGTCCTCCTGTGAATTTGTAGCTGACATTCCACAAAAACATCGGAGATCCACCTCAGTGCTTTACAGCAGGGATGATGCACTTTTTGTAATCAATGTAGGCCTTGTTGACTCCTCTCCAAACATATTGTTTGCTGTGATCATAAAGTTCTAATTCTCTTCACTCCGAATAACTTTGTTCCACAAGTTATGAGGCGTGTCTAGGTGCTGTTTTATGCCACTGGCACAATAATGGGTTTTTTTTGCTGGCAACCAGACTGTGCAGCCCATTTTAGTTCGAGTGTCTCTTTACTGTGGGTCTTGAAAAAGTGGAACCACTTTCTTGCTGTAAAGCTAGTATTCCAGCCGGGAGGGCTTTTCTTTAAGTCTCAAAATATTTTCTTGCCATCTTCCTGAAATCTTTGTTGGCCTGCCTGGCTGTGGGTTGGGATTATACAAAATACTAATTCTCCACTTCTTTATCAGACTTTGAACACTACTTACTGGCATTGGATAATGGATATCTTGTTATATCCTTTTGCTGATTTATACAGTCAATTCTCTTTTCTTTCAAATCTTTTGACATCTCCTTTGTTTCCCCCCATTGTTTTCCTCAGTAGCCAGCAAAGTCAGTGCAGCCCTGGGTGAGATGTGCAGAGGTCTCACAAGAGCTTTGAAACTCACTGACTACTTACACAGTACACACACACTAATTATAATCAAACATGTCGGAGCTATGAAACTTACACAGTATACACACCCACTAATTACAATCAAACATGCCATGGGGTGGAAACCTCTGCTTAATAGCCAATGAAACCTAGGTGTGTCAGCTTGTGTATAATATTAAACCAAATACTTAGGTGTATCTAAACATTTGGATGATTTTAGTCGTCATTATCATATATAAAAAGGGCACACACACTGTGTGGTAATAAATGGCTTACAACCGCCCACTGCGGTCTTCTGATGAGCGTCTGTTATGTCGACCAGTCATACACACTAGGTCTAATTCAAGACTCTATTCCTCAATGGTTCCATGTTGGTGGAATGAGTTGCCCAGTGCTCTCCATTCCTGTGGTAGTTTTGGGTCATTTAATAGGGGTCTAAAGACATTCCTGTTCAACATGCACTTAGTTGTTTAAAGGTGCCATGTGTAGGAATTGAGGTAAAAATATCCAAAAAATGAGCTACACACATCAAAAGAATGAGAAGAAATAAGGGAGATGATGTCATTAAAAAAATGACAAGGTATAGTGCTGCAGAGATATCAACCTGAATTAGCATGCTAAATTACTAGCCACAGCCCGACAGGTGTGATTATACCAGTTTCGGCCATGGGAGGCGGTATGCGGGCAACATAACCGCCAGCCAAACTGCAATACACGTTTCTCGGTTGTTACTCTAGGGTAGACCAACTCACTTTCTGGAGGTATACTGCCCCCATCTTTTATGGAATGTGGAGTATGGATTGATTTTTTGGCGGACATTACACACATGGCACCTTTAAGCGCTTCTTATGCGTTATGGTTTGTATAATATTGTTTTATTTTTATTAGGCTGTTGATTAATTTAGCATTATTGTTTATTATTGATAATATCCTTAATGTAGTCTTACCATGTCATTGTTTTTTATATTATTGATTGAATTGACATTATTGTTTATTATTGCTTTTTCCCTCATTTTCATTGCTTATTTTATTAGGCTATTGATTGAATTGAATTGACATTGTTGTTTATTATTGCCATTCTCCTTATTATAGTTTGACCAACATTCTAATCTATTCCCTGTTCAATTTTAAATATTATGTTGTTTTTGTATTTGTGTGTCGCTTTGGAAAAAGGCGTCTGCCAAATCCCATAACAACTAGATGTACCGCAGAGCGGTACAAAATATGACCGCTGCCCAGTCCAGCAGATTTTTTCCACAAAAATAAATCACGCTGAAAGGCCTATATGATTCTAACTGTCTCACTAAACTGCATTATCCACACTCAATTCTCACTGGTATCTGCTACACAACAAGTAGCAAAACATGATTAGTTCATAGATTTCACATGTAAAATTCATTTTATACAACCTCACCCCCATCTTGCCTGTTTATAATTCTGAGAAATTCTTGAATTGTGTGCATGTGTGCGTGCACACGTTTATGTTTATGTGGGTGTGTGTGTGTGTGTGTGTGTGTGTGTGTTTGTCTGCGTATGTGTGTTTGTGCATGTGCATGCATGCGTACATATGTCTGCTGTGTGAGTATGTGTCATACGTATGATTACTGTGAATGTACGCGTGTGCGTGTGTATCTGTTTATGCACATGTGTGCACATGGAATGGGTTAACATGACCCTTGGAGGCAAACATACAGAAAAAATTGGTCATCCTAGACCCTACGGTTCTCAAGATATTCACAGAAAACTGTGTCTGCCCTACCCTCCTTTCGGGGGGTCCAGTCCAGCGGGGGGGGGGGGGGGGGCCTACAGATCAAAACGAAAAACGATGGTTCCATGCTATCCATGTGGGGTTACATGCCCACCAAGTTTCGTGTACCCCAGTCTTTCAGTGTCCCGGGAATCCTTGACGGAAATTTGGACATGCGGAAAAAATAAATAAATAAATAAATAAATAAATAAATAAATAATCTGACTAAACCTATATGACTGCCGCTTCGCTGCGCGGCAGTCATAATAACCATAACTATAGCTGGATAGGAGATGGATAGAGTTGGATAGTTCCTCTATTCATCTGCAAGGTAAATTAAAGGATCCAGTTATTATGACCGCCGCGCAGCGAAGCGGCGGTCATATAGGTTTAGTCAGATTTTTTTTTTTTTTTTTTCTTTTTCGCATGTCCAAATTTCCGTCAATGAGTCCCGGGACACTGAAAGACCGGGGTAGACGAAACTTGGTGGGCATGTAACCCCATATGGATAGCATGGAACCATCGTTTTTCGTTTTGATCTGTAGCCCCCCCGCTGGACTGCACCCCCCGAAAGGAGGGTAGGGCAGACACAGTTTTCTGTGAATATCTCGAGAACCGTAAGGTTTAGGAGGACCATTTTTTTTTTGTAAGTTGATCTCAAGGGGCCATGTCAACCCATTCCATAACCACTCATTTCATGTATAGCGCCACCTAGTTAAACACAAAAAAGTAAAAATGAGGTGTTGTAATCGCAGGTATCTGTGACCTAACATAGTCAAAACTGCACGAAATTGGAAGTGTATGATCATTATGACACCCTCTGAATGCACGCCAAGTTTCGTGGAATTCCGTTCATGGGGGGCCACACAATAAATTCATTTATGTTACTATACACCAACTGGCCTGTAGGTGGCCGGAGACAGTTTTCTGTGAATATCTCGAGAACCGTAGGGCCTAGGAGGTCCACCTTTTTTTTGTATGTTGATCTCAAGGGGCCATGTCAACCCATCCCATTACCACTTATTTCATGTATAGCGCCACCTAGTTAAAAATGAAAAAGCAAAAATGTAGGTGTTTTCATCACAATATCTCTGGCTGACATGGTCAAAACTGCACGAAATTGAAAGTGTAGGATCATTATGACACCCTCCGAATGCATGCCAAGTTTTGTGTACTTTCGTTCATGGGGGGCCTTACAATAAAATAATTTATGTGTACATTTAGTGACGTACACCAACAAGGATTCCCGGGACACTGAAAGACCGGGGTACACAAAACTTGGTGGGCATGTACCCCCACATGGATAGCATGGAACCGTCATTTTTCGTTTTGATCTGTAGCCCCCCCGCTGGACTGGACCCCCCGAAAGGAGGGTAGGCCAGACACAGTTCTCTGTGAATATCTTGAGAACTGTAGGGCCTAGAATGACCATTTTTTTTCCGTATATTTGCCTCCAGGGGTCATGTTAACCCATTTCATGTGCACACATGTGCACAAACAGATACACACACACACATTCACAGTAATCATACGTATGACATATACTCACACAGTAGACATATGTACGCTTCCATGCACAGGCACATACGCAGGCACACACACAAGCACGCACACACACACACACACACTCACACACACACACACACACACACACATAACATAAACATAACACAAACAATCAAGAATTTCTCAGAATTATGAACAGGCAAGATGGAGGTGGGGTTGTATAAAATGAATTTTACATGTGAAATCTATGAACTAATCATGTTTTGGGACTTGTTGTCTAGCAGATACCAGTGAGAATTGAGTGTGGATAATGCAATTTAGTGAGACAGTTAGAATCATATAGGCCTTTCAGCGTGATTTCTTTTTGTGGAAAAAATGTGCTGGACTGGGCGGCGGTCATATTTTGTACCGCTCTGCGGTACATCTAGTTTGACACAGAATGACTGACTGTTTTTCTTGGTCTGTATGTGCGTAAGGGTGGCAAAACAAAGTATATCCATCAGATTTCTGATTCCAGGCAGGGAACTGACACTGGATGAAGACAAGGGGAATGAATCCTTCGTTATGATTAGTTGAAGCCAGCAAGCCAGCATGATTAGCTGAACTCTTTTCCGCAGACTAAAAGCTCATTGGCAAGCTACTATGCACCAGAGACCATTGACCGTGTCAAAATGCATACAGGTTGGCAGGTCTGACACTTAAAAAAAAAACCCAAAAAGTCATGCTCCGAATCAAATTTAATGTCTGCCCTTCTACAATTATAGACATTCTAGGCCTTAAATTATAAAAATGCCTTATGCCATCCTTATACCAGAAGACTTTCACAAGATTTGGGAAAGATTCTTGAAAGACTAGTCTTTTGAGTAAAGCTTGAATGGGGGACATTAGTTAAAACACTCCAATCTTTTAAGAATCTTTCCCAAATCTTGTCCAAGTCTTCTGATGTATGGGTAGCATTAAACATCTTAAATTTAGTTTAAAAGTATAGCTCTAACTAATAAGCCTGGTATAGTCTTTTAGTCTCTTAGTTGGGTGCGTGACGAGAATTGCGTCATCAACGTGGCATGCGAGGGAATGTCGCATGCCGTGCCTTGACCGTGCGTCAATGCGTGCAAATGTGCATACCACTTCCTTAAGTCTTCAACTGTAGCAAAACGCACACATCCGTGCATTAGAATGTTCACAATGTGCTTGATCTAATCTGTATTTTTAAGAACTGATCTGCAGAATCTCACATCAACCGCATGGCAAGATGCTACATGTTATTATGGCTTTATTATACAAGGCATCTCTTCAGGTTCATTTAATCTGTAAAGCAATTCAACATTGTGATACAGAGAGAGAGTGTGACGGCAAGCCATAAATCAAGGTGGAGTTCAATGTAGCAAGACAAGCAAACTTATTTAGGTAAGACACCTTCACCACCTGCTCACCCAGAAGGAACACACAAACTGTTTCCTCTTACCATCATGGACAGGCTGCAGGAAAAGCTGCCATAGGTGCATCAGCCTTCTGTAGGCTACTACACGACAACAAGGCACCAGAACAAAGCTAGACATCCAAACACGCTTCTGATTGAAATTCCACCTCACAGCCTGACACTAATCTTGGTAAACTATATATAATTGAGAGTGATTCTGACACTGCAATTAACCATAATTGTCTGGGACCAGGAAAAAAAAAAGACAACTTAATGGGTACATTTTTTGCTACACATAGAAACACCTTGCACTTGCAGCAATGTGTTGGGATGGGCTGCAATCATTCTACCATCTGGATTATCTCTCTATTTCCGCCATTAACCCATCCTGCATAGGTGGAGACCAATGCTGTGGGGATAGTGCTAAAATAAACAGCAACAGCTGAGACCTGTGCACCAGCGCCTCCGAAAAAGCCCCCTGAAATAGCAGCAATTTGCCAATGGGGGGTTTGGGCTGAGAGAGCTGGCTCGAACAATGTTGCAAGAAAACCATGGCAACCAGCATCAACCCTAATGTGTGGAAGAGTCTGATCGCTGTTGCCATGTCCACACATTCTCTGCAATGCAAATTTTTGCACACACACACACACCGTGTGGTTACCTGACCATCAAAAAAGCTGGGTAAAACAAGCATCGTGGCATTGAACAAGAACAGATGCAGAAATGAAATACCAAGAGCTACATCCATCTCCGCACATCCTCTGAATGTTACTGCCAGCACACACACACACTGCACTTCCATCTCAAAAGAGCCAGTCATTTTGGTACAGCAGTTAGAAAACGTTATGAAGAAATGCGATCACCAACACTGTAACGCATTAAGAAACATAGCATATGAGGAACAATCATCCACAGGTTTTGAAAAATTACACAAAATGCTGTAATGTGGGTAATGTGGTTGTATAATTTGGTATGGTTAATAGCCAGAAAATTGCGGGTCAATAACAGCAACAATTTGTATATTGCCATTCTCATCTCTCATTCTGTTCCGGTGGTCCCTTCAATCCTGGTTTAATTCAATTTGATTAAAGATGCAGTCTGCGATTGTGCAGGAAGTCACGTTTGTTTATCTTGATGTTTATATTCACATTTGTTAGCTTTTGTCCAAAACAACATACATTATATTTTAACCAAGGGCCAAATGAAACACCAGAGAGGTAGCTCACCCCTCACTTCAGCATTCCCAGAGAAACTCCACACAGGGTTTTGTTTTTGTGTAGGGGACAAGCTGTCCCTACTTGGTTTGCAGTTTTCAGAGCCTGGATTGACTACAGAGAACAGTGTTTTTTAACAGTGTACTAATGGATTGGGCAGCTAGCAAATCATGAGAGATAATTGCTGAATGTGACAAAAAATATGTTACGGGCTTGAAATTGCATACGATTGCTGACCGCACTTTTAATTGTCAAATAATAAATTAATCGCCAACTATTTTGGTACTTGATTAATCATTTTGTGTCATTTATTTTAAGGAAAAAAGCAAAACAATTCTGCTTTTTTTAGCTTTACTTACTCCTCTAGAACAATAAACTAAATATCTTTGGTATGTGGACAAATCAAGGCATTTGAGGACATGAACCTGGGCTTTGGGGAAACCCTGATATATAGATTTTCACCATTTTACAGATCAAACAACTATTCAAACTAAAAAGATTCAGATTAAATCAACTATGACAATAATTGTTAGTTGCAGCCCTATAGTAGCCTGTGCACACACGCGCACATACACACACACACACACACAAACACACACACACACAGACAGGCAGACCCAAAGGGAGGCTTTAGTAATAGCTTGCTCACCGATCTCCTTTTGGCTTCCGTTTGTACAGCACAATCTTCCCTTTGGGTCTCCTCTCGCTGCCCACACAGGGTGCTCCTCCTGGCCCCGTGACCTGCACGGACTCCAGGCCCTTGGAGGACTTCTTGAAGGTGAACTCCACGGCCTCCCCCTCCTTCAGGCTGCGGAAGCCCTCCATGTGCAGCTTGCTCTGACAAAAGCAGACCAGTGACAGACAGATAGTGGTACATATATACACAAGGAGAGATGGATAGAAAGACGGGTAGAAAGGTGAAAGATTTAAACGAGAGGAGAAAACAATGAGGACATTAGATATTAGCTTCACATTCCTTTCTGTTTATTTCTGAAAAGAGGAAATACTTGTTTTTAACAGAAGAGGATTTATATTTAATAAAACAAATATATCTAAAGGCTAGAATAAACAAACTCATCACCACAACAAAGAATGGAGTGAAACACACATTTGGTCCAGACATTGTTGTAAGGCTACTCTCCGTATAAGAGGCAGCATCCATGTAATGTACCAGTGTTCAGAAAACCATTTTCTACATTTGCTTGCCACCAAAAAGGCTGACTTTCACTATCTAAAAAAAAAAAAAATGTTTGCTGACAGGGAAAAAAAACAGTATGTTAGCCTATGAAACCTGACTGAATGCCTACACAAGGACAGAGGAGGAAAAGGAGAAAGTAGAGACTCGGGAGAACGGAGAAGATGCTCTTAGTCTTGCAGGTTTATAAATAGCCAGCCGTGTACACATTTCAAACCCCCCCAATGGCCATAATGAGACAGCTTTATTCCATTCTGGTGCTAACCCCAGCACACCCACGTGCACACTGCTTCTCTTTCCCTCCTGTTGATGTTGTGCAGAGTAGAGCGGCCACTCATTTTCCGGTGGGGCATCCTTGTGCCCAGGGGACTGAAGCCTCAGAGAGGCATGGCAAACACAGCTGATGTTGGACGCTGTTCTGTCAGACAATTATTTTATGTTACAGACTGTACTGGAGTATAGAGATAGATGCAAACATTGCTTATATCCGTACAATCATAAAACATATCTATCTTTCCTTCTCTCTCTCTCTCTTTATCCATTTCTCTCTCTATTAGTCGATCATACCAATAATGCTTCTGTATGACAACTGCACTTAATGAGATTTATGGGGACTACAATATTCTACAATATTCTTCACAAGGGCTTTTCCCTTTTTTATAATTCTTTGTTTTCTAATAAACAAGACTAGACTTTTCCAAATGGAAATCTAGTTCCATTACTGAGGAAATTATGTTTTTCTTTCCAGTTTTAGATTAGATTAAATTAGATTCAACCTTAGTCATTGTGCAGAGTACAAGTACAAACAGTTGTGAGGGAAGAGGTTATTAAAACTGCTAGATATTTATTTACAGTAAAATTACAAAGATCTGAATAGTATCTTAGATATTTCTATTGTTTTGAAAGGTTCATTATCTTTAGTAAACTTATTTAAAACCGATTTGTTGTCTTAATTAAACTAAATAAAAGTATTTTCTGGTATATTGCTGCAAAATAAATGTAATGTCAAAGCAATACTGGAACTTGACCATTCTATTTCATTTCATACATTGGCTTAAAATCTCATTTGAACTCAAATGGATACTATATTAACAGTAATCAAGATGCAATTTAAGATTAAGATGCATATTATTAAGTAGGGGTGAACGATTTTGGAAAAAAATCTAATTGCGATTTTTCTCACCAATATTGCGATTGCGATGCGATATGCGATTATTTTTAAGCTCTTTATCTTCTGTCTTATTCAACAAAGACAAGCAATATATTATTCTATAGTATGACCAACACAAAATTAGATAAGTTAAACATAAACTGTTCTTTCCTGGAGCCCAGGCCTATGTTATGATGACATTAGGTCATTGAATAAGATTGATGAATGAAATATTTTTTATTTAACTACTTTAATCACATTAGTAGACCTATATTTGTTGAACTTCCAGCCTTGTAAACATTTAATGATTCTGATTAGTTTCTATTTCATGTAGATATGACCTTCTTTCGTTAGTTCACAAATAGGTCTACATGTAGTGGCACTGACACGGCTTCTCCTTGTCCTGTGCTCTCCATACACGCGCGCGCGCGCACGCACACACACACACACACACACAGACCCGCTCCTCTCCTCTCCTCTGTAGGCTACTTGCACATGAATCGGAACAAACTACTGTAGATTGTTGTAGCGCAAATAAATGCGGCCGAATGACCGTTCGGCTCGGCGTTAACTAAAGGTTAGCATCATCAACACCGCAGCGCAATACGCATGCATGCAAATTAACTAGTTTGTTCATATCACAACAAAGCCAATCGCGGAGACAAAACTCTTTAAAGAGGCAAAGTTATCAGCAGTTAGCAGCATGTATGTAGCCTAGAGCCTTAGCTGGTAAGCTAATGTTAGAACAGCTGGGTTTTTGGTGGTTAGCTGTGTCAACTACTTGCGGATAACATTGCATCAATTCCTGTGAGATGAAATGTTTGTGCCGCCAACCCCCTTGGATATCGCAAATTTCCCCACTGTCACTGTACTCCAGTAAACAAAGTCCCCAGTGCACAGGTGAATGGCCTAAACGGTCGTGGAGTTTTAATCGTCAGCTGGACAAGTGAACAAAGTTACCAGCCAGGGACATGGTGGGTTCGAGCAAAAGGTAATGAAGAGGTTTATTTTTAACCAAAGTAGCTCTACTGATCAGACCTTTCTTTACACTGTTAGCTGGTCCTCTTGTTTACGTTTTTTGCTTCTTCAGTGGTCGGTGAGAAGAGTCATTGGCGCGTCGGCAAGCGCAAGTATAAATGCGTTTTGGTGATATATAAAAGCTAATTATAACACAATTTCCTAAAGAGGCAGCTATTCAACTTCTCTCTTGCTCACACTAAAACGGTATTCTTTCTATAAAACCCTGTCTCTAAGGCTACTTCCACACTACACTGCTTTGGTTTTAAAACCCGTGTGTATGGACGCAGCCTTAGTTCAGCTCCAGCTTCACTCTCATCCACATCAGAGTATTCTTTCATAAAAGCCCTTGACTTAATTCAGCCTGCGTGCCAAACCCACAGGCTAAATGCCTGGATCCTGGATCTACACTGAGAGGGGGCCACATGCAACAACCTTGTGTGACTACAATAGCAGCTGTGCGTGTTTGATTTGGAGGGAGTGGTGGGCATAGCTGTTTTCAGTGTGCTCTGGGTGATGGGATTAAATTAGCTCAAGGAATATAACTGCGTGCTGATGACTCCGAGGAAGATGAAAAAGTGAATACAGCAATACAGCAGCAGCTCTTCCGAGACTTGTTTAAAGCACCTGGATCGAGCCAGTATATACTGTATATCAAGAGAATTTAAGTGCATAGACTACCCAATTATCTGATGCATTGAAAATACACAAAATTGATACATTTAATATTAGTTTATCTCTAGCAAATTTGTTAATGAGGTAAAGGTTTACTATTGATAGAAGGCTAGTATTTCGATCTAAATAAATAAAACATCCAAAAATCTATTGTGTGAGACTGTTTTCATGCTTAATGTTAAACCTGAAAATTATTTCTATAATTATTTGTACATCAAAACACATGCCACTTCACTGTGACAAAATGTTATTTTACAGCTTTTATTCAAAATCCTACTTCCTTGTGGTTCATAACGAATAATCTAAAGCAGTTGTTCAGCGCCCAGAATGAGGAAGTTGGGGTCTCTGAGATGGCCAGACTGCTCTTCTCAGTCCTGGCTAGCCTCTGGTGAGCTCTGCTGCTGAACCTTCAAGCCATGGGATAGTGGTTGTGTGATATAAGCGGCCATTTTGCCCGATTTGGGTTGGGTGGGGGTGCGGGGGGAGGAGACAGAGGTTTCAATGGAAAAGAGGGGAGAAACAGGGGAAGCCCAGAGCCTTTGTTGAAATAGGAGAAATGTACTAATCTTTAAAGCAAACAACTAATGGAATATTTTGGAGCATATTCATTTCCTCTATGACAAGACATTTGTTATTCATTCCAGAGAAAGACAAGGAGGCTCTTAAAAACAGAGAAAATAAAGGCTTTAACAATCTGAATAAACTCTACATTTATTCTGAATATTATTACTGTCGTAGTACTTCATTTTCAGTCTGTAGAATGACCGCACATGTTCTTTCATGCAACAAGCACATAACCAAACGCTTGATAAAAAAAATCAAGGTTGTTAAGGAAAATGTTAAGCCTTCCGCCAGATTTCTTTACACTCAACTGTTTAACAATTTGTATAGTAAATTACTTAGACATTATTATTAGGAGTATATTGTGCACATACTGTAGAAAAAATGTCTGTGTCCCCTTGCTATCCCTTGTCTTTCTTTGCAAGTTTATGACATGCAAATACAAAAACACATAAATTACCATACATCACAGATCTCATCGCAACACATCCATGTTAAGAAAGGCTTCTATTTTTGTACATCTCCAGCAGCAAACATTACAGCATTTTGAAAAATGGTTGCTTATAAAAAAAAACAAATGTGTCAAGTCTCTAAAAGGAATGTGCTTGGTGTGCTCAGGGAAAATGTGTGTATAGATGTTAGTCTCAGATGTCTTTTATTAAAATGAATGCCTAACGAACTTGCAAATTAGAACATGTGTGACTTCAAATAAAATAATATAATGGCAGTGCAAACAACAACAAACAAAAACTGAAGATGCAAGAAGGAATGAAAAGACTCAGATGAAAACCCATGAGGATTTTTGAGGATTTTGATGAGATTAATACTTAAGACGTGGAAGTACTTTTAAAAACAAAGATGATGTCAGTAAACAAACCAGATCAGTAAGAAACAGTCCTTTAGATGTCTGTAGTAATACTCACTGCAATATGCTACACAACCCAGTAGCATTCACTAGTAGTCCTTCAGGTCATATGCATGTCTGCAGCTTACTATAGAACCCATTCCAAGCATCTATGGATGACTCACAGGAGGAAGTCATGTGATGTGAGCACTAGGTATTTTCCCCTTTCTCTCCTCCTTTTTCTGAAGGAAAGGGAAAAAAGCCCAGGAGCAAGAGAAACAAAGCCCGGCATTAGCTGGGAAGGGTGGAGCCAGCATGCCAAACGGTGAAATGGCCTGATGGTTAATCTTACTAGAGGCCCACTTTAACGTCGCCATGCACCAACAAAAGCCCTAAACTTGGCCTTGGCCTGGCCTTATGGGAGAAAACCAACACACACACACACACACACAGTTTAAATCTAAAAACTAGGGATCGACCAATTATCGGCCGGGCCGATTATTAGGGCCGATATTTAGCATTTTTATAATAATTGGTATCGGTCATTTTTTCCACCGATAAGCCGATACTGAAATGGATAAAGAATGAAACGCGCTACTTTGTCTGTAAAGCGTCTCTCACTCCCTGCATTTGCTACTCTGTGGTAGAGAGCATTGTCCCGCCCACTACACCGTCTGATTTGTTAGTTAGCACGAATGCAGCCAATCAGGATTGAAGACTGAACACAGAGAAAGTTTAGAATTCTCACTGAGGCATATTGTAGACTGGGCTTCAGCTGTACGGAGCTATTTTTCGAAGGTAAGGAAGGTAGGCCTACCTTACATTGCTGAAGTTGCAATGTGAATCACAATCATCTACACTGAAGTTACAAAAACACCACTTTGTAAGCTATTGTCTCTTTGATCCGGATCAATAAGTAGCCTAAAGCACCCACCTCCTTCATTTAGCGAATTCCCGATTGATGCACGTTAGTGATATAGCCTACCGTTTACTAGTTGGCCTACAAACTCGGGTGCTTCGCGTCGGGAGTTCTTTGCATCCGCCTCGTCCATTAATTGTTAATAATGGGACACCTCGGCGGACGTTATCCCTTAGGCCTACATAGTAGACAAGTCCTAAATTATGCGATAGCGAACGTCTAAAAGTCTAGTTGCTGCTTTTTGACGGACTGTCAGAAAAGACTACAGGCACCCAGGGTCAGCCATAATTTAATCCGACCTGAATTAAATTGCATCCTGAGCTGGCTATTACGTGCCTTTTAGGCTCACAGAAGTGTAGCTTATAGCCTACATATGGACACAAATTGCATGCTTAAATAGCCTAAGAACTATTTTAAAAATGGTTTGTTAAACTATTCAACCGTAACACTTGCCATCACGCATGCACCTCTTCCTCTCCCTTTCCCTCTCTCGTGCACTCACACACACGATGGCAAAGCATCCTCTTTGTCACTGGTCCCTTACAAGCACATATCCCATTGTGTATGCCTATGAAAATAATTGCTATCACTCAGCTCTTGGATTAACATGATACACAGGATTTACACTTGTGCAAGTTGATACAATTGTGTATCAAAAGAAGAAAGAAAAGTTAGCTTTTCTTTTGAATTAAAATTTTCAGCATATCGCCATAGCTTAGGCTACTATCTACCCCCCTTTTTGACAACTGAAATATCGGTTTTACATATCAGTTATCGGCCTCCTGTTTTGGTAATAATTGATATCGGTATCGGCCCTGAAAAAACCATATCGGTCGATCCCTACTAAAAACTGTGAATTCCCAGTGAAGCCAACAGACAGTGATCAACAGACAGCCAACAGTGGTCAACCACTTTCAGTGAGTGTGGCCAGTGCCTCTTTGCTTTTGTCTCTGCAGTATCACCTAGAGAATAGCCCCCCAAGTGGCCCCTTCCCCCACTCCCTCTGGACATACGACCACAACATGGCCACCCCACAAAAAAAATCTTTCCTGATCAGCCAGTGTGATTTTAAAAACACTAAAAGCAGAGCTTCATGCTTCCATGCTGGACAACATGTAAGTACGGATGGATGGTACTCTGGCTGCACACTCGACATGGGCATGGGCACCAGGCTAGATGGAGGCAGGCCATCAGGAATGCAGCATTAGCCAACTGGCCTTGGATTCAACAGAGCGTGTGTCAAGGAGGCAAAATAGGGGCCGCGTCTCCCATGTAAATATTACCATCGGCTCACGCTCATCTCCACTTACAATTCACAGACTTGTGCGCTAACACACATACACACCCCAAGGTCTCCCAAGTGAGGTGTCCAAACGCTTGATCAGAGGGGTCAACACCCTCGATCCACATATGGTGGCCCTTTCCACAGATGCTGAAATAAACCTGTGCAATGCAACTGGAAGGGTCACCCAAGGGGAAGGTAATTGCAAAAGGGTTCTTGACTGTTGAAAAAGAAATGGCTGATTTTAATGCAATATCTACATTGCCCAACATCAACCATTCATTCAATGTTCCAAAGGCACATTCTGTTTACTAATCTGATATAATTTTAAAAGGCTAACTGAGAAAACATTGGAGAACCCTTTTGCAATTATGTAAGCACATAATGTAATCTAAAAAAACTGCAGCCCTGATTTAAAAAAAAAAAAATACAACTGATCTCAGCTGTCTTTAATCCTGATTAAAATCTGGCAGTAGACCTATATTCCGGCAGCTACTAACATAGGCTAATGACTGGAATTAAACAATATCAATCACCTGGCTATTGGTGGGAGCATATAGTGATAACGCAAAGAAAAGACAATATGACAATTGTCTATGGCATGTCTATCACATGTTATGGATGTGACAGTTTTGCGTGGAATTTCCCTACTAGTGTACACATTAGGCCTACTTTAGCAGGCCTTTATAACCTATGTGGGCCTGTTTGTGGACAACACGTTCGCAAACAGAAACGGATATAAATGTATCAGGACTCGTCTTGAGTTGCTAGAACAAGCAACAAGTCCCGAACAAGAGCCTTGCACTGCTACAATGACCTATCTGGGGTGTCCACACATGGCTGACGACAAAACGTAGGCTATAGGCCTAAACATTTTCAAGCGGTTAAAACACGTTACGACTGCACTTTTGAGTCATATCGGTACCAAGGTGAGGCGCACATGTTCCTTCGTAAGAAGCTAAATACAAAACAACTTCACACTTAAAGTAGGCCTGTGGGCCATGCAACACTAATTACAGCGACACATTTGAAACTTGACATTTGTAAATGTATAATGCACACATTATTACCTACACAGGGCTCAAATAGTCTGAAGTAAAACAATAAACAAACGCAACAAAACAACACTAAAGTATAGAGCTAAGTGTATCTTTTCGTGGGCATAAGGCACGATTCAGTCAAATTCACGCCATCTCACTAAGTGAAACAAACATGTGCAAATCTCACTAAGTGAAACAAATATGTGCAAAAGACGCATTAACCGGATTGCCAACCCAAACTATTGTTACAAATGTTGCTACACCCCGACCACTTGAGCAACGCTGTAGCCTCTCACCAAAAGCTTTGCATCCAGTGCCGCTACAGCGGATGTGTTCGTATGATGGAACTGGCACTGTGCTTATGTTGATACAAAACAACTTACTTGGTGTACAAATACATCCAGGGGAGGATCAACAGGATATCCTCCACGACTGGTCATCGATATAAATCCGAAGCCCATCCGCACGTTGAACCACTTGCAGTGGCCTGCTCCGCACATGCTGTGGGCTTGTGTACTGTCTTCCGGCTCGGACAGAGTCCCAGGTTCTCCGTCGCCTTTGCCCTCACCACCTTCGAAAAATTAAGGAAGAAAATGTAAATTACACGTTTCCAGAAGCTCAGTAGGCTATATCCTAAAGTTACTCGCCTATCGACCATTAGCTCTGTGGCTATAGGCTACAACATTCACGAGTTGCCATCATTACACGAAAAGCTTTAGTCCAGCCTAGACACTGACTGTACATTTGAGAACATTTTAATGTATATAAAATATACAGCCGGTTAGTTATCCCCTGTGCACAGCACCATCCCAGCTACTCATGCTAAACGCATGCTGCAGCCCAGAAAATCTGAAAAATGATGTCCCCTCTGTTAAACTAAAAAAAGGCAGGTGTGTACATTTAGCCCGTGCAGCCCGCTACAAGTTACACAATCGCATTGTATATGCATTAAAACAAGTGCCTTGAATACACGAAATTTCAAACAGTGGCAACTACTTTCTTTTGCCACAGACCTCCTCCCCTTTCAAAAACCAGGCTCGGAGGGAAGCCTTCAGAGACGGTCTGAACAGATACAGAATATTGGATAACCTTCGGCCATGTTTCTCCGCCGAACCTCCGTGCCAAACTTCGGAGATGGAAACTTTGTCTTGAAAATCGTCTGCTCCTCTGCATTAATCCAACATTCCGATTTTGAACAACCATAATTTAGCTTGCATGGTCTTGCGTTCCTTCCTCCCCTGTTCTTGGTCTCCCACCTCCTTGTCTTCTGTTAGCGCTATAGCGGCGGTTCACACGTGACATTGTCAATTACATGCTTTCTCGCGACTAATTTCTGTTCGAATCGTGGCCGAAAGAGGGAGGGGACAGTCAAGAAAGTGGGAACAGAGTCAACCAATCGTCGTTGAACGAACCCACCTCAGAGTCAATTCAGAAAATCTACTAAATTCATCAAGACAACTCAATGCTGACAACGACAGAGTATTAAACTAAAAGGCTACGGTTAATCAACTTTCAATAATTCTTTACATCAGGCACAAGTATGACACTGACAAGGGAAATGTATTTATATAACAAGCCTGAAAACATTTTTAATGCGTCTACAGTAAGTTGCTTAATTAGGCTGCATTACTGATATTAAGGTAGGCTACTGTTCAGAAATTACGCAATATTGTGGCCTATGTCAACAGGTAGCCTAAACCTCTGGCGTAAATATGTCCAACAGCAGACCGTATCAGCATGCTTAAAACATGGATTGCTTTATTCACAAATATAATGATATTTTAGGTGAATGTGTTTTAAAAAAATATTTCAAATGCTGAGATAGAATTTTAAATACATTACAAAGTAATTGATAATATTTGGTGGTCTTACTTTATACATTTCACATTCAAACTAAATAGCCAGATTATGTGCCATCCCTAAACCACAATTTAAATGAGTGTTATGAATTCACAGCTGTGCCTTGCCCTTTCAAGGCAAATTGTTAATTGTGATGAACAGCCTCTCGATCATTTAAGCTATTCATGTTGTCTTTGGCGCCTGAAGATATAGGCTAGCCTAAAGGTGCTTGGTTTGACCATTTTTGACAATAATGTTAAACAACCAGCCGTCGCATTCGTGATGGTCCTTCCATTTGATCTTGAAAGGGCGTGTAATAGGAAGGACCCCTGAGACAAGAATGAAACCGGTAAAAAGAAACCAAAAACATGCCAGCAACTGGAGCAGAAGTTCTGAGTCCTGACATTCCTTTGCCGTCTTCAACCGTAAATGTCCAATAGGTTATTTCAACAAAGCCAGAGAACAGGTCACGTCAGCAAATACAACCTCTAAGGTCAAAAATCGGAGCGGCATCATCATACATGCTCAAAACGCTGGAAAAATTTTAACTTCAACAATTTCAACTATTCAAACTTTATTTAGACTGAACGTATTTAAAAAGCCAATAAAGCTCCCCAACAAGGGAGCTTTTCACGTCAATCGTAGGCTATGTGTCTAAGAGAAACTGAAAAATAACAAACAACTATTTTCAAGATAACTAATTTTAACCAGCAGAATCCACTGTCCTATTCACACAAACCCACCCTGTTGAGTTCCTCTGTGTGGCCCTGCCCCCAACCTTTTACCATGATGTTTTTTTTTCCAATCTGGTTCAAGGGTCGCATAGTTTCACCATCATCCATACCATGCCATTCATCCCACCAATTTATTCCATTTCATTTACATAACATGTTCAATGTTAACAGGCTTCTAAAATCCAGGAAAGCAAACTAACATAATCTTGCAGGCATGACAGAGACCCATGGTTGTTAAACAGACAGTAAAATAACTCGACATAACTTTAATTAGAATGTTAGGAGTGTTTGTCACAACTTGAAGCACAGTCTGCTTCGTGTAAACAATCTTTTATGGTAATACAATGTTTGTATCTGCGTGTCATATTATTACTTCCGAAAGACATAATTCATGAGTCTGCCATGGTCATTCATTAATTGAAGAATGCGTGACTTGTGAAAAATCACGTCCTGCCACGCAGGCGGAGCTTGGTGATGACTTGGGTTATCCAAGGCCACCCAAGATTAGAACATTCTCTTTAGTTCATCGGGTTCAAGGAAGAGGTCAAAATTACCTCGTTTTCAGGACTTCTTTTTGCTTCTAGCATTAAAATACACATTTAGTTACATTCTGTCTGGACAACATTCCCTGAAGTACGTGTCCTGTTTGTGTTTGAAAGTGGTTCAAGAAGACCTCAAGGGTAACATAGTCAGCTATACAATCTACAATCTTCACAATTTTGTGTGACATATAACATACGTATAACAGAAGAGACATCCTAGGAGGAGGAACATTTAGCTTTTCTTCAACTCAAATATCTGTGAGTGGGGGCAGGGAGGAAAGTTTGGAGCATTGTTCTGGCTTTCGTTAGCTGGCGACTGCTCATTCAAAGAGAACTTTCATCAGGGCAAGGCATGTTCTTGCACTATTAGACTCCAATCTGTTTGATTTATTTCAAAACCAGTCTTAAAGGTAAATAAAGTTATTTAATTGTAATTTGTTCCACATCATCTTCTCGGGCTACTGTCTCAAATGTACTTGTTCTATATATCTTAAATTACACATTGGTTATCTTGAGTATAGCCTATTTTAACTTTCATTCGCAATAGACAACATTCTCACGATTTTTTTGCAACAGAGTGCATTCATTAAAGGTTTGGGAATATACCATTTAAGTGATACAAATATATAAACCCCCTCATAAGCTTTGAATTGACTTTAATTGAATTGGCTACATCTGATAGTCCATGGATTTGCAAGAACATTTTTTTACAGCGAAATACTGTTTTTATATTTTTAATTCGAATAACCATTGTGTCGGGATAGATTTTTTGGTAAAAAAATCTAAAAACATTCAAAAATGATACTATTTATCAAGGCTAAACACAACACTAACTAAAATTACTCATGAAAGTAGGTCTAAACAAACTATTATTTTGCAAACATTGACCTAGGCTCCTAGGTTTAAGGAAATAACCTTGCCAACGGGATAGGCGTTTGAATTTGCTCATATAATAGAATGCATACAAAACAGATTAAGAGACTTGTCGAAAGAATCCAAATGTGGATATGCTACATTTTTAAATTTCATAATGTTATTTAAGATAAAAACTGGCAGGCGCGGAAAAAACTGAAACTCAGACAATTTCTAAATAGGACACCAGGACATAGTTCTTAGCAAAGAATTATGCGCTGGTCTTTGGTATACGCTGTTGACATCACCAACTGCTATACCTACGTCAGAGAAGTCGCTCTTGGGGCGCAGCCTGACCAGGATACTGAAGTGCACTGATCTTTCTATGAAAAACTCCCGAATGTCTGTGTCAGTCGCTGAAAAAACAGCACATTCTCACGCATCCTATAAACACTGATTTGCACACAGGCGAAAAAAGGACAAATCATTCATGACAATCGCACGTTGAAACCATAAATAGCTTCCTCAAAAATTGCAGCCTGATCTAACTTCTCGTTGGTGTGGCACTGTTACATACACCACAGCACATGACTGACATGAATATCACCAAACAAAAAACTTGCAAATAAACTCAAGCTATATGCGCAAAGCAAATAGGTTGCTAGCCTAAATGTCAGTCCAGCACGCACTGACCTGGGACTGCCGAGGTGAGCTTCTGTGTTGTCATGCTCCCATCAGTAACCTGTAAAACAGGGGGAGAGGGGGAGCATACGGAGACACATACAACATGGGTCTTTAGCACTGCAACTCAAACGCCCCCGGCTTGATTAATATTTAATAGCCTACCCTATCTAATTTAATATCAATGCAACACGACCTGGTGACCTCTCTTACACACATTGACACTAAAACCCTGGTAGTCACATTGCCCACAGGACGTACAAAAATAGACATGCTTTTTGTACCAGGCTGTACGACATGTATGTCCTTTATAGAAAGAGAATAGAGTATTTTTGCCTTTGCTACAAAGTTTGTGGTCTGACCATTGCCAAATGTTAACCTAATAATTACATTTTAAAAAGGTAAACACGCAAAGCTTACGCGTTTTAAAAAAACTGTCTTACTAGAGAACGCTACACAAAACTTAACACAAATAATTCAGCTTGACATGGCTTTAGTCTGCATGAAGGAAACTATGAATTGTACCCAGCGGAGACAACTTGTGTGGGATATACATTTTTACATCATTGTATGCCCCCTCGCGTTCATATTTGGCAACCACTGATCAGAGATGGCTATGAATATTCTGTCATATGCTGTCATAACGGACTATCTTTCAATCGAGTGAAAACCACTTACTCTTTACTTTTCACTCGTCTACATATAGTTATAGTGCTACATATAGTGTTATAGCCTATACATCGCAAAATTGCACATGAACCTGCTCGAGAGCTCATGAATGAACACCCTGTTGGATTCCAGCCAAAGAAACCATGCTGCAACCTACGTATGAACCCGGAAGAGCATGGAAGAACCACCATATTGCACATCTGTAGAGTAAATGTTAAATGATGAGGATTTCACAACAGCCCGAAGACATCCTTTTTTCCACAAAGCTCAGTGTACAGCAAGCTGGAACATGCTCACCAGAGGAGGGATAAATGCTCGAGGTTATAGGGGACACATAGACGACACGATTGTTGCTTACCAAACAGTCCCCATTGCCAACAGGAAAATAATCTCATCACACTGTTGTGTTACAGTTATGAATCACAATTTTGACGCAGAAGGACAGTCGATGGTGGCGTTCTTCTGTTGAAGCCTGCTGCTGCTTGCCTTGCGCGAGGCTATAGCCATAACGGCGCGGTCCTCTCGCATCCACGCAGCCTCACCTGCTCTTTGCAACACAATGCGAACGATTGGTCGCTCCGTTAAACAGCGCCAAATTGGAACAATGTTGAAGGGGTTTCCCTTTCATTTTGTTCCAACACCACTGTCTTTCTGTTTCATACTCTATGTTACTCATACACTATGTATATGAAATGTGTCGATTCTGTTTGTGCTTGGCGCACAGTGGATGTGAGAGATTTGCAACTTAATAGTTGTAGGCTATCGAGGGGAAGGTGGCTGGCGGCTCTTTTCTGGAGAACTATCCTCATTCGATTTTGCATTAACCTAAAACGCCCCCCCCCCCCCCCCCCATGGAATAACCATACCAATCATGAAAACGATTACATTCAAACTTAAAGCCACATATATATATAACATATATATAATCACAATCAACAGATAAAGCTACACAGGTGTGATAATTTCGTAAACGAAGTCTACTTGATTTTTCCAACTTGCAAGACCACTCTGCCATCTAGAGGTGATGCTGTATAATGCTATATAAGACGTTTGTAAGTCCAAGTCAAGACCAAGCCCAAGATGAAAGAGGCAGTCGAGAGAGAGAGTTTGTTTGTTTGTTTGTTTACTTTTTTGTAATTATTATTATTCCTGTGAACCCTTTGGCAATGCATCATTTGATTTGTTGTGCCAATAAAGCATATTTGAATTGAATTGAGAGAGAGAGAGAGAAGAACTCTGGTCGAGACCAGACCACTATCTACTATTTACAGTTTTTTTGCGATGTTAGCTGTTAGATTGGAGTTAAATCTAGATGCACATCTAATTCTATTTACACTGTTAGGTCATAATACTGTTATAGCCATTTCCCTTAAGGTGAGATCACTAGCTCTGCCAAGGTCATTTCTGTTGTGTAGTACTGTTATGCAGTGGACAAATAGATAGATAGCTAGCTAGATAGACAGATAGATAGATAGACAGATAGATAGATAGATAGATAGATAGATACTTTATTGATCCCCAGGAGAAAATTCATGGTCCCAGTAGCTCAAGACATCACACACAACATACACTACAACATAGACAGGATGACAAACAAATAACAAATCCACATTAGGCTACTAATAAGGACAGTAAAAGATACTAAATCAAGAATCCACATGAATGTGCTAAGGATGTATAAGCATGAGGCACTTGCAGTGACAGACCCTGTGTGCTTTATGAGGTGTGCGTCTTAGTGCAAAGAACAGTGCAGCAGCGCAGGGACCAGCAATACATTTGGACGAAGTGAGGAAGTTGATACAATTTGTGAGGAAGTGAGGAAGTTGATACAATTTGTGAGGAAGTGAGGAAGTTGATACAATTTCTGATACAATATAATAATATCTTTTTTTAGGAGTGGGACAGAAAGTTGACACAGTGATGTATCTTAAGTAGATATCTTAGGCCTAGTCCTATGCTGGCAGTACATGCTAATTGTGACAAAACCAAATACTGATGTTTTGTTTTTAAAACTCAAGACACTTTCTGGTTTCTCAAGACGCATTCTGGTTTTCAATAAAATCTCCATTCTTCACCTCCATGTCCAAAGATGTCTATCTGCATTTGGCACCACAAGTGAATAACTACATACATCTTGCAATGAATTTAAGTATCACATAATCACTGCACATGATACTAACATTATCATGGGCATGTATTGTGATAGTACTGTATCATGATTTACTCTGTGACATACATATGTATAATCCTATTTGTTATCTGTTAAAAAGGGGACATGTCAATAGGAGTATAGACATGTCTTTTTAATATACTGTACATATAAACACAAATGTCTATGTTTTAAACGTTTTCGTCATCCCTACATGTCCATGTGTTATTATACCCTTGTTTGATGTTTGCAGAGTTGAGTGCCACCCAGACACAGGAGCAGGAGGGCCAAGATTGCAGACACCACTCTGCTTTAATGTGTTTAATCTATCTGTCACTATTTAATAAAACGACACAGCATCGTCTTTTTTCTTCTAAATGCACATACGGTTGTTGGACATAGACCTATTGTTTGTGGGCCAGGGGGTATTTCAAAATAACAAATATGAGAGGCTCAACACAGTAAAAGTAGGCTAATGAACAATAGGGTATTTGTTGGACAAGGCTGGTGGGCATCAGAGGTAGTGGAGGAACATTCCTACTGCAGATAAAACTGGAGCTGGCTGCTATTGCCCATACCAAATATCAAAAGAAATGTAAATATGTGAATATATATGTAAATATGTAATATATCTTTTTGGAAACGAACATGAAATACTATAGGTTATTCACAATTTAGGGAATTTTCGGATGATTATCAATTTAAGGTTTTGCTACATATTCATTTTATATAGCATAAGTTTGTGCCAGTAGGCTGATATGATAAATAGGTTTATGTTGTACATCTCCTACAAATATCCTGTCGAGGCACCGAAAACTACTATTCCCAGACTTCCTCTGTGTCTACGCGCAAGGGATTTCGTAAAAACAGGAAGGAGAACGAGGAAATAATGCTGAATGAATCATAGGGCAGGCTGGCGTCCTGCGGTTGAACACTGGACTCCGAATACATTCCCTAGCCGCCAGCTAGATGGATGACACGGGGACCCAAGACAACTCGGTTCAGTGAGAGCAGGGGTGCTTGATGCTCAATTTCCTCGTTTCATCCGAGTATTTTGTACACATATGATGGAACGGGCGATGGAGCAGTTAAATGTACAGCTGAATCGGCTGACGCGTTCTCTACGCCGCGCCAGGACTGTGGAACTCCCGGAAGGTAAAAGAGACCAAGCGAGCTCAAATCTCTTTTTTTCTCAAATGGCTGCGTAATTGAATTATTCCATAATGTGATGTTAAATGATAGGCGGACATACGAGCAAATGTTGTGTCGTTGAGACACCCTGAAAATATTTTCCTGATTACAAGATGACTATCTAAATATAGCTTAGCGATTGTCCTAACATAAATGTTTACTTACAGTAACCAATCAGGCCTAGTTTTCAATGACCACATATTATGCGCAAAGAGGAATGAATACCTCTGAAATGTGTTTAAGATGCATTTTTTATTTAGGATCACATCCAGATTGTATTGTTCATTTTCAAGCCTAAAGTGGCTTAAAATAATGTTCAAGCTGTTTCACTTGAGAAAGCCAAGGAAATGTAGGGGAATGACAAGTTATCTGTATATCTTTGAAGTCGAAGTTGTTTACAGCCGTGCGTAACTGTGAGGTACAGCCCTAACCTCTTGGTCGTCTTGTGTCATAATAACAGACAATGAGACAGCAGTATACACACTCATGCCCATGGTGATGGCTGACCAACACAGGTATGTCAGAAAAGAAGTGTGCTGTCCAGCTGTGATAAGATCATAACAGTCTACCTCCTCATTCTCAGTCAGTAATGTTTTTGATGTCATGTTGGGTGTTATAATACCACTAGCTGAAAAAGGAAACGGGGTGTATTCCAAGTGTGTGGTTTAAGTGACTAAGCCAGGTACGTTGACTCAGAGTAGCCTAGTGAACATCCCTAGAGAAGAGCCCGATTGCTTTGTTTTCATTGGATAATGAGGCCATAGTAGAGCTTTCCCATGATTAGTTCTGTTGCTTACTCTGAGTTAACTGATGCGGTTAGACGCTAAATCATGGAATATCTCCCAGATCTGTCAGTGTGAAAAACAAAAAACAAAAGTATTGTTTGACAAGGCAAAGGGCTGGTGACGTACTTCATTTATTTATGTTTGCCTCTATGTTTAATAATAACCATCTGTGAAAACCTGGTTCTCAAAAGTTCACTCTGAATTCTTTCTAATTTCATTACTAAGATCAGTAGCTGAACTACTCTTGAATTCTAAGTTTGATGTCAACTATGCCTTTGGTCGAGTGAAGAGAAGTCTCCTTCATATTGCTGCCAAGTAAGCTTTTTGATTGTTCACACTCCACCAAGGCTTTCATGTCTTATGGTCTGGCTTAGTAAACAGAGGATTGTCAAGAAAAATATTGCAACGTACTCTGTTGTTGTTGGTTTGTCTCTGCTCATTTCTTAATGGTGACATCATCAGACTTGGGTGGGAAATGGTCATGTGGATTATGTTCTCTTTCTTTCTTTATTCCTGAAGTGATCCCTTCATTATCATTCCTTTATTTAGCAGATGAAATTTACACAACAGTACCCAAAACCACTAAAAGTGATATTAATTGGAATTGGAAATGTATTTATTTAAAACTGGGACAATGCACAAATAAACATTAATCTTGTGATACAGGATAATATGTGCTTGGCCAGGTTATAGCAACAATTGCTAATTTCCACCTGTAGTCCCTGGGCAGGTATGACAATGTAAAAGTAACAATTTTAATTAATAGCCCCCACAGTGTCCCCGTAAATTATTTTGCTGTTGCTTATTAGCAAGAGTGCTTGTGGGGGATTGGGGTTGTGATTAGGGTTGTATTATCCTGTGTGTTTTTCTTTGGCAGTTGTGGATCAGTGGAGTGCCTGGTTCTGCTGCTGAAGAGAGGTGCCAATCCAAACTATCAGGATATATCTGGCTGCACCCCCCTCCATCTGGCTGCCAGGAATGGGTAAGCTCTCAGGGATACTCACGTTCAGTAATTTAGTCGGATGGTTTTGCTTTTAAGCCAGACATTCTCAACCTTTTTGGGTGCTAAGACACACCAAAGGTGAAACGAAAGCGCCAAGGCACATCAACATATGGTTACTGATTATGATGAATTTTACACACGTTATTATAGGCCAGGGGGGTGGTCATTCTCATACATATTTCTATACATACAGTGTCCATGAGCTGACCACAAAAGAAAGCCAAGTAATGACATTCAAACACTGGGAAAGGTCAGTGTTTCCCATACATTGACTTATTTGTGGCGGCCCACCACAGTATCAACATTGACCACCACACAATGATTTTCCAGGTTGTGCTAAATTGTGCTTAAATCTGGTTAGCATCATAACCATGCTGCGCTAATTTGTTAAAAACTGTTGCATTCAAGTTAATTCTGCAAACCGACCACCACAAATATAATTTAATTCTGTGGGAAACACTGAAGGTGATTGTATTCTGTTGCTCAACAAAGGAAAGGGTGCTGTCAAAGTTGTGGGAGTCCTCAGATTGGTCAGTAGAAGACGTTTTTTTGTTGTCACTAGAGCAGGCATGTGAAAAAAGTTGTTAGGTCTTGCATCTGCAACATATCCTAACAGCCATGCTTATAAGTATAAGTAAGTATATATACTCTTTTGATCCTGTGAGGGAAATGTGGTCTGTGCATTTATCCCAAACTGTGAATGAGTGAAACACACTCAGCACACAGTGAACACACAGTGAGGTGAAGCACACACTAATCCCGGCGCAATGAGCTGCCTGCAACAACAGCGGCGCTCGGGGAGCAGTGAGGGGTTAGGTGCCTTGCTCAAGGGCACTTCAGCCGTGCCTACTGGTCGGGGTTCGAACCGGCAACCCTCCGGTTACAAGTCCGAAACGCTAACCCAGGCCACGGCTGCCCCCAAATAGGGAGGGAAAGTGAAAACTAGTGCCCCCAGTTGTTCCATTCCTATCGAAGATCAGCTCCAATGTTAAGTCCCATAGACCTAGTTTTCAAAAAAATATTATGAAGCCAGATCAGCGAAGTTATCCATCAAAAGATATTTTTCAGTGTGTAAACAGTAATACGTAATCTACTAACTGTACAAATTTCTGACTCTATTTTGCCTTCTTTTGAAACAACCAAATTGCTCCTTTCGTTTCATAAACAGACTACAACTAGAGATCATGTGACTTTACCCTTTGACGTTACTCACCATATCATGGTTTGTTTATTAGCCTGGTTGGCCTTGACACTTAACACATACTGCCAGCTCTTCATGTGAGGAGGAGCACAACACAAATTACTCTAACATAAAGGTAATTACCACGCGGTTTATTATATTTTTTCTACACAAAAATCCCATAAACTCCGCTAAACTCTAGGAACGCAACCAGTAGGGGGCAATGAGATGGTTGGTAAACTATTGTGAGGAACTTGCTTAGAAGGAGGAAGTTGTAAATCTCTGACTTCCTAAAATTATTTTAAATTAAGAAGCTGTGTCATTGATTCATTTATACCCTTCTAGCCTATTTCATGAACCTGTACAAAACCACATTGGGTTCCTCAAAAATCCACGGCCTTGGCACACCAGTGTAGAACCAGTGCTCTAAGCTTACTAATAGTACACTTTTCGCTTTTCCCTGAAACATAGAACTCCAGACCTTGGCGCTAACACCTTGCTTTTGGACGTAGGCTGGTACAGATGGCACGTCTGGTGCTTTGCATACAGCATTCTTTGCATACAGAAACTGTGCGTTTCGGCGCAGTGCCTTCTTGAGTGTTCCCAGTGCCTAGTCCCCTTTCTGATCACTCGGTAGTCTGGCCCAGCAATTTTAGACACTGAGTGAAATATGCTCCTACCCTAGAAAAGTCTGGTGCTTTTCCATATGTGTTCTGATGAAGCATAAATGTCTGACAGAGTCTTTGTAAATTATTCTACCTTGTGTCTTTTATTTGTTTTTTTTATTTACATTTTTAAATTATTTTACCTTGTGCGTTTTATGTTTTCTTTTTTTATTATGATCTTTACCTTTTAAATGATTTTTTGACTATTGTCTTTCCATGCATTATTTGCTATTATTGTTTGCTTTTGTTTATGTAAAGCACATTGAATGATCTCTGTATGAAATGCGCTATATAAATAAACTTGACTTGACTTGACTTTAACTGAAAACTTAATACTAGGTTACAAATGTACATATGCACACCAAGTGGTGCAAGCTGACATATGTTGTTATGCTTTTTATGTTTCCTGCCCATTTAAATGAAGGTTTATTTTGTCACTAGACATTTGTCCATAGACTTTGGGCTGTATTTTGCACACTGGCGCATGGCGTAAAACTCGTTTTCCACCCGGCGCCAAGTTTAATTTGGTATTTTGCACGTTTATTTTTTTAACAATGCACCCAGGGGTGTGGCAATTAACAACCTAGGGAGTGGCCTGGCGCATTGTCTAAAAATCGTAATTGTACACCTGGTCAGAAGTCTATGGCGAGTTGTTTACATGTTATTTTAAGAGCGCATTGTCAACAGTCATATTGGCAGGTGCACGCACCATCCTTCTATCATTCATGAACGCACACCAGCGCACGTCCATGCAAAACATTACAAATTGCACGATTACAATGGGAAACATAATTAGAATAAAGATATTACGAAATACTGTACATCTCATGATGAGTAGTTATTCACCATCATTTGCAAATTGGTAATGGCGGTTAAAAGTGATTTGGGGAGAGGCGAGAGACACGTATGGAGCACAGCTGAAGACGCACTGTCACGAGATATAAGCAACTCCTCTGCAGGATAAATGTTTTTTATTCAGTCATTTGAGCAATATTAGGGTAAGTGGTGCTTTTTCCAGCCTATGTTTTCGATGGTAACCCATTGTCAGTCAATAGTCAAAGTAACTGCATATAACTGTCTTGTCGTTGACTGACACCATGGTGAAGTTAGTTTCACTCTGACAATGAGTTCAAATAATAGAGGAGTGCAAATGTGTGAGGACTATGCTAGGTTTTAGTAAAGCATGGTTTAGTGGAATGACTATTCCATACGGTCTCGCCAGCAGCCTCCTTCAAATGTGCCGTTGAATGTCAAAATACCGATGCATTTATTTGACATCGCACTTTGCGCCGTTAAAGGGAATGACGGATGTCATTCTCATTGGTTTAAATGATGTTACGCCCCAAACACACCCATATGACTGATTAAAAAACCTAGCAACACCTTGTTGCACCATGCGCTCGACGTTTGATAACAAAACCCCTCGCAATGTGGACTGGACATCCTAGTAAATTTGAATAAGCCTTTGACGAGTGACGATGCGCTTTTGACTGTCATGATAGGGCCCTTTGCCTTTTATTATTCCACTAGACATGGTCAGGCACTGCCACCTACAGACCTCTTTATCCATTACAGTGTATTCACATGTATTGATCTGGCAGAGACTGTTACCTAAAGTGCATTCCAAGTGATGTTGAAATCAAGCCAAGTCATGTAACCAAAAGGTTGCTCTTAGCCAGATTAGTTCTGGTGTAAGAACCAGGTCTAGGTTTGGTGGAATTTGCCATTTCACGAGACATAAAGCCAAAGCAAAGGTCCAACGTTTGGCAAATTTGAAGGACAAAATGGTACAATGATTAGTTCCATTAAGTCCCATTGACATATACGGCAACCAGTGACAAGACACCGTGTAACGTAAGTGTAATTCAGTGATTTCAGGCAAAATAACCACTGGCGACGTGAGATGTTGCACGTCTAAGTTAAAATAATTTCAACTCTTGAGGTGATGAGCAAGGAGCAAATCACTGCATGTGAACGGGGCTTAAGCTACATTTTGACTCATTGAAACAGTTTTGATATAGAATGTGATTTCGGCCCTGTCCTGTATATGGCCGCTGCCGTTCCTGTCCTGTAGAGATTCCCCATTTTGTCAGTCATGTCATCTGTTTTCCCCCTCAGACAGAAGAAATGTATGGGAAGGCTGCTGGAATACAACGCAGATGTCAACATTTGCAACAATGAGGGACTGACAGCTGTGAGTTTTATCCTTGTGTAACGGAGGCGAACTCATAGAGCTGTGACTAATGCCTACTATAGCTTTCATGGATTACGGCAGTTGTTTGTTGCTTTAAATTGCATATAACCAGTGATGACAAAAACATAATAATGACCGCAAACACATGGCAGTTTCCCCCCAAACCTATGGGCATAATGTTTCCCTCTGTGTTACACTTCTCACCATCCTGCACCAGATCCATTGGCTGGCTGTGAATGGCCGCACTGAGTTACTGCACGACCTGGTGCAGCACGTTACCAACGTGGACGTGGAGGACGCCATGGGCCAGACTGCTCTGCACGTGGCCTGCCAGAACGGACACAAGACGGTAAGTAATCACACCATCCTCTTTCAACAGACACGCTTCCTCATCACAGGAACCGGACACAGGACTGTAGATCTCACCAAACCAATGTAGCTACATACAAAGCTATATGCAGTAGGCAATGGCCAGGAATGTTTTGGTTCTTGAAAAATTATAGAAAAAGGAATAACGCCATCGTTTTGGTAGCTGAGGTTAATCAGTTTGCTGTGTGTAAATGAAGTTATGTCACCGTAATGGATGGGTACTAAAGTGAGCCAAATTGAAGTGAAAACATTAGAGGCTAATTTTCACTGTCTGCTGTTAATGGAAAGATGGATTTGAGTGGAAGCTGAAGTTTTTGATGATGCTGATGATGACCCTCTTTTGCCTGTCTCTTTTGTAGACCGTGCTTTGCTTGCTGGACAGTGGTGCAGACATCAACAGGCCCAATGTCTCTGGAGCGACGCCGCTCTACTTTGCTTGCAGGTAATTGGTCACCATCATGCCGCCACCACTGCAGCTATCATCATCAACCTTCATGCAGAGGATGCGGCCTTTTTATAAGGAATGAGACAGATCAGGACCATATGAGGACCAGACGAGGATCAGCTTAGGGCCATATGAGAACCAGATCAGGGCCATTATGAGAACCAGATCAGGGCCATATGAGGACCAGCTCAGGGCCATATGATGACCAGCTCAGATGAGAACCAGTTCAGGACCAGTTCAGGACCAGATGAGGCCCAGATGAGGTCCAGCTCAGGGCTAGTCTAGTGTAGTCTAGTAGTATTCTAGTAGTCTAGAGAAGATCAGTGTGTGAGGGTCATTTCAGTCAGCTGTCTAAAGGAGATGAAGGCAGTTTATGTTTCAGAGCCTTGCAAATATGGATTCCTATGCTGCACATATTGATGCCATAGTTGCGGTGTTGTGTGGCTGAGGTGTTAATCGTAACCGTAACTGAGTCTTTGTCTGCCATGCGTTTCCTCTCTTCTCTTGAGCAGTCACGGCCAGAGGGACACTGCCCAGATTCTGCTCTCCAGAGGGGCCAAGTATCTAGCAGACAAGAATGGGGTCACGCCACTGGACCTGTGTGTGCAGGTTAGATGCGTATGGACACACACACACACACACAGACATGCATACAATGACAACTGGCATACAACATGCAAACATACATTCACACAAAAGTGTACAGACGCACTCTAGATGTGTTTTCTCACTTTTATGCCCTTTTGTTTGAATTGTCTACTCTTAAGAAAATGGGGTAACACTCATGACACATGAACCCTAACCCTAACCCTAACTCTAACTCTAACTCTAACCCTAACCCTAAACCTAACCCTAACCCTAACCCTAACTCTAATCCTAACCCTAATTTATGACAAAAAACCAAATGACACTTAATAACAGAAGCGTTATGTCATAAACGTCATGTCACTCTTATGTCGATACTGTCAAGTAAAGTGTAACCGAAAATGGTGATAAAAGGCTACGCCACGCTCTGGACTCTGCAGTGCACCATGGCAGGATATTTCTTTACACCTGATCCCCTGGAGTCTAAATGATTCATGTATTAAAGTAAAAGCTCTAATATTAAACAAGTGGTTCCAGCCCATGATAAGCTGCATTGGAAGCGGTTGTAATATACTTTGCTGTCATACACCTGTGATGGCCATTACATCTAACTGCAGCATACCAAAACTGTGCTGCTACTTCTATTTGTTGCTTGGCAACCCTTGTCAGCAAAGAACTACATTGCGTTGTGGAAGAATGATGACAAATTATTGTGCTTTCATTGCTGTTTGTTTATTTTATGAAACCTTGTCATATCCTCCTAATACACCACACACACACACACACACACACACACACACACACACACACACACACACACATACACACAGACACACACTGCACATAAATACTCTGAATACTCAAATCTGCAGTCCTACAGTTCCATTTGTGTTGTCCTTCGCGTTCCTTCCTGTAGGGTGGCTATGGAGAGACCTGTGAGATTCTCATTCAGCACCACGGCAGGCTCTTCCAGACCCTCATCCAGATGACTCAGAACGACGAGCTCAAAGAGAGCATGGTACGCCCCTCTTCTTCTGCTAAACATTCTGCTAAAATTAAACACCAAAATTACAGGGTTGCTTTTTTTAGTGTATTTGTGCATGCATATAGTGCAACTGGAAAGTTTTCCGACCCTTTTAAGTTTTCCACATTTTGCTTTGTTTCAGACTCATCTTAAACTGGATTCAATAATTTTTTTCCCTCATCAATCTGCACACAATGCCCAACAAAAGCAGGTGTTTGGAGTCTTTTGTAAATGTATAAAAAATAAAAGACTGAAATATTTAATTTACATAAGTATTCAGACCTTTTAATTTAGGCACAGGTGGACTCCAATCAAGTTGTAGAAGCATCTCAAGGACCATTGATAAAAGTAGGATGCACAATAGCTCAATTACAAGTATCTTGTAAATGGAATATTTCAGTCTTTTTTTTATTTTTTTATAAATTTACAAAACACTCCAAACACCTGTTTTTGTGTGGAGTGTGGGAGTATTGTGTGTAGATTGATGAGAACAAAAATGAATTGAATCCATTTTAAGATGAATCTGAAACATAACAAAATGTGGAAAACTTGAAAGTGTCTGAAAACTTTCCAGTTGCACTGTACATGTGTTTCAGGGCAGGAGGACTGTGTATTATCATGAATATTAATTGTGTGTGTTTATGTGTTTTGTTTTTGTGTGTGCAGCTCAGGCAGGTTCTGGAACACGTCTCGCAGCAGAGTGACTCTCATTACCAGCGCATTCTTACCAGTCTGGCTGAGGTTGCCACCACCAATGGACACAAGCTTCTCAGGTACACACACACACACACACACACACACACACACACACACATACCTCACACTGCTTCCTCACACACATACCTCACACTGCTTCCTCACACACAAACTCACCTCCCTTAATACACACACAAACAATTTCAGAGTTTGCAGTGGTAGCCAAACAAACAGGCAATAATAATGCACCCTCACATACACAAATATGCACATAACACGCATATAACATTTCTAGTTCTTACAATATCCTTCTCTCTCTTCAACATCTTCCCTTAATATCCCCTTAAAAGTTTGTCCAGTAGCTACGAAGCTCAGATGAAGAGCCTTCTACGCATCGTCCGCATCTTCTGTCACGTGTTCCGCCTTGGCCCATCCTCGCCCAGCAACGGCAACGACATGGGCTACAACGGCAACAAGACACCCCGCAGCCAGGTCTTCAAGGTCAGCAGGCACCAGAGCGTTCAAATGTGGAGGGCGGACGCCATCAGAGTAAACAAACACACATCGCCCGACGCTTTACCCCTTCCGCTCTTTACTGCTGCGCTGTTCTACACACATGCACACACACATGCACACACACATGCAGACACACACACATGCAGGCACACACAAATGCAGACACACACATATGCAGACACACACACACGCACCACACACACATGCACACACGTGCACACATACACACACCACATACATGCAAACACACTCTCACACACACACACACACACACACACACACACACACACACACACACACACACACACACACACACACACACACACACACACACACACACACATAACAAGCATTAAGTATTCATAAGTTACTTTTAGGTATACTTAAAATAAAAAGTGTGGGCTTTTTTTTAGAAACTTTTTGGTTGCGCTGCCTGACATTTTTTGGGTGTTGAAATTGCAAATACAGTCTAAAAATGTACTAAAATACCTGTACATAGACTTGTTTAAACACAGTCTTTTATTTTAGTGTGTAAACAATCGTAAAAAACTGTAAAAACTCAAGGCTCTAATATATGGTAGCCTACCACAGAAAAAGAATCTGACTAGAACCGCTTCAGAATCTCTACTCGGTTCCACTCAGTGGAGGTCAATCATCTGTTCTCTACTTATCCATGCCCCTGTGGGTTTATATATAAATGCTTAATCGCTTTGACATTGAAACCTGCAAAGAAACCCATGCATTAGGCCTTCAGTAGCACACAGCAGTCTCCACCATGCAAATAAAAGGGACGTGGGTATGCATATGCGAGGGAACAGCCTTACAAAGGCTATGGATAGGCTGCTGATGGTGAAGGCCATTGCGGGGGCAACTGCTCCTCTTATCCCTGCCCTTGGTTTTGAGGGTTTTGTAATAGACTTTCCTCTCCTCATTCCTCTCCTGGCTCTGGGTCAGTAAAGGGGGCTGTGCTTGTCCTTTGCTTAGCGTGTCCACCAGGGGGTGTTAGAGGATAGCCGGCCATCTCCTATTTATGAGGCTGAGAGATACATAGATACTGTATGCACTTTCCCTCCCTCCCCTTCTCTTTAGCAGTGGGGGGACAGCAGACCTTAATACACATCTGTGTGGACACATACAATCTTCGAGTAATGGATATGAGGAGCAGATATGAAACATGCACATTTAGGTGCGGCTCAGCTGATCTGAGACCACTCACTCAAAGATGAAAAAGTGGAGAAATGAAAGAGAAGCTCTGACCTGCGTGGTGTAGATTTGCACAGTGACATACTATTGAGGATAACATCCCAGAAAATAGGAAGAATGTGGCGTTTTGCCTTTCAGAAGTAATCTCTTTGAATATCTATATGTGTCACAGAGACATGCGTAGTCTGACACACACACACACACACACACACACACACACACACACACACACACACAGTAATACCTGTGAAGAATGATGCCCCCCGTGTGCCGGTGCTGTGAGCTAGAACGGCTAATCATTTGAGGTGGAGTGGCGGGGCTGCTGGTGAAAGGTGGGATTTGGGGCTGGCGTGGAGCCCTAAGCCCTGGGGAGCGGAGCGCCAGCTGAGCATGTCCCGGTCTCCACAATGGTCCACAGCGCTCCACAGCCCTCACCGGCCATCTGGGGCATGGAGTTAGCCACAAGGTCAAAAGAGGGATTTTAAAGTCTCACTCCCTCCTACCAACTCTTGTTCTTTTACATGTCTTTCTTTCTTTCTTTCTTTCTTTCTTTCTTTTGTTCTTTCTTTCTTTCTATCTCATCACACATCCCACCTACATACCTCCTCTGGCTTCATCTCTATTTTGCATCATGCATCTTTATATATTTTCTACATGACTTATAAATGTTCTATTTTACATGTGTCTATTGTATTATCCCTTCTCTCTCTCTCCTCCTCTTTTCATCCCACCTGTCACCTCCTCTGTTCCTCTTTTCTCAACCCCCCTCTCTTCCTCTGTCTCTCTTTCTCTCTTCATCTCTCTATCCCTCTTCCTCCCTCTCTCTCTCTTCCTCCCTCTGTCTCTTTCTCTCTCTCCCCTCTCCATCCCTCTCTCTCTTCCTCCCTCTGTCTCTCTCTCTCCCCCCCTCTCCCTCTCTATCCCTCTCTCTCTCTCTCTATCCCTCTCTCTCTCTCTCTCTCTCTCTCTCTCTATCCCTCTCTCTCTCTCTCTCTCTCTCCCCCTCTCTCTCTTACAGCCCCTGGAGTTGCTGTGGCACTCTCTGGACGAGTGGCTAGTGCTCATCTCCACCGAGCTGGAGCGGACGCAACGTGACCCTTCTTCCTCGTCCGGCACGTCTGACATCGCCTCCCTCCTGAGGAAGCAGCACGAGGTCGAGCCTCGCCCCTCCTCCCCCCCTTTCCTCCCGTCCTCCTCCTCCTCCCCCTCTGCCTCCCCTTCCCTCATGTCCTCCTCCCCAGCTTTCTCCCCACCACCCTCCGTCGCCGTGGAAACGGCTGAATCACCTGCGCTGATGTCCCTCCCCCCGTCGCTGGACGCCGAGTCGGTGGGAGTGAAGCCGGCGGACATGTGCGCAGACGGCCAGGATGTCATCGCCATGACGGCCAACCGCCTCAGCGCCGTCATCCAGGCCTTCTACATGTGCTGCTCCTGTCAGATGCCCCAAGGGTGAGCAACGCGACCTCTGACCTCACTCTGACCCTCCTGACCCTCCTCAATCACACACCTGATTCCCCTGAATAATGCATACAGAACACTCCGGAACAGACAGGCTGACAGAGCATGATCACAGTAAACCAAGTTCATGGTCGTGTCCAAGGCTAGTCAGATTAAATCGTCATCATGTTCCCTGCCACTCACACACTGTGATATCATCATATCTGTTCGTTACACAGCCACACAGTCACAACTGGTATCAAGACAATAATGCTAATCCCTTTCATAAAAGGTAGTCCCGACATCATGCGTGGCGTAGCCTTGTGTAGCCGAGGTAGTCCTGGCATCATGCGTGGTGTAGCCTTGTGTAGCCGAGGTAGTCCTGGCATCATGCGTGGTGTTGCCCTGTGTAGCCGAGGTATTCCTGGCATCATGCATGGTGTTGCCAAGGTAGTCCTGGTATTATATGTGGTGTAGCGGAGGTCCTCCTGGCATCATGCCTGGTGTTGTTCTGTGTTGCCGAGGTAGACTTGGCATCATGCATAGTGTTGCTTTCTCCACAGAAGCACTGTGTTGCATTCTAGTGTTGCAGAGGATTAGAACTACTCCGAGAACAGCTTGATGCTGTTTTTTACTTTATCAAGGAAAACTACAAATCTGCCCAGAAAGGATTATTAGAACACCCCCCATGTTGCCTTTGTGTGGGTTTCGCCACAGGGAAAGAGAGGCTAACATTGCCTCTTAGAGAGAGGAGATGGTCTGCACACTGTATATGGGCTCCAAGAAATACTTTATTTATTCTTAAAAGGCAACGTTTTGATCTCAACAGATCTTCATCAGGCAAATTAGAACTTGCCTCTTGCCATGCTGTGGGGAGCTGCCTCCAGTCTGGTTTTCAGTGTATGCACAACAGCAGGCTGTGGCTCTGGGATCTCTAGAGACCATTTCAGTTGTTATAGGCAGTTTCTAGAGAGTTCCATTATCAGCATCATAGTTGTTCCCACAAGGCTTCCGTTTTAACATTCCATATGTTATCTTAATGAAGCGGAAGTAGTTTGGGAACAAAATAGAACATTCAAGCATTGTTTTTGTTTTTCTTGTTGAAAGGGTCTATAGGCACTATATGAACTAAATCAGATTAAATTGCGATAGGGTCTGGTATAGTAACGCATGTGGCCCAGGTCCGACTGAGCTCGCGGTCCTGATCTGGGCATCCACGCCAAAATACCCCTCCCAACCCCACAACAGGACCAGGGCAGACAAACAAGCTCGTAATGCCTGCTCGTTTTCTTCTTCGTAAGACACCCCCGAAACCTTCCAATTATGTGTAATTAGATCATTAAACCAATACTTAATTAACAAGGAGTAGAATGGCTCATATTGGCAAGTTGAAGTTGGATGTCTTTCTCTTGGCCTCCATCCCTCTCTCTGTCTCTCTCTGTCTGTCTCTCTCTCTGTCTCTCTCTCTTTCTCTCACTCTCTCTTTTCTATTTCTCAGGCTTGTTTTTCATGAGGACCTCAGAAACATAGTTGCTCTCCCATTGGAAAAGTGTTTAGGATTAGAAGGAGAATGACACAGTGGCCGTTGGCTGAGGTGTCTCTGTACAGCCTTGCTTCCCTGGTTGTTTTCCTCCTACCTTTTCAGTGAAATAATAATCTGTCCTCTCCTTGTTGTTTTGTATTGTGTATGTGTGTGTGTGTGTGTGTGTGTGTGTGTCTGTCTCAGGATGACCTCGCCACGCTTCATAGAGTTTGTGTGTCGACATGATGAGGTTTTGAAGTGTTTTGTAACCAGGTAAGCTCACAGTGTCTAAGTGATGTGAGATGATAAGCTGCTTTAATGTGTGATTTGCTCAGAAACAGTCTCACTTCATTTTGGCAGCCCATTTTTCAAAACTGTTTCCTTTTGTAGGAATCCCAAGATCATTTTTAACCATTTCCACTTCCTGTTAGAATGTCCAGAGCTCATGTCCCGCTTCATGCACATCATCAAAGGCCAGGTAAGGTGTTAGACACATGTGCGCGCACACACACACACACACACAAACACTCCACTCCTGTTCTCTCTCTTTCTCTTTCTCTCACACTCATTATCTCTCTCTTTCTAACTCTCTCTCTCACACACACACACCCACACACCTCTACATCAACACACTTACTGTTGCATACACGCGCACACACACACGCGCTCTCGCACGCACACACACTTTGCCTCTTCACCACCCTGAGCCAGGTTTACATCAGGTCTCTGTCAGACTCTCCTGTCTTTTTCTCTCATACCCTCTCTCTGTCTGTCTATCTCTCTCTCTCCTCCAACCCTCTATAAATAACGCTCACTATCCTGAAGCAGCTCTTTGTCACACTGGTGTGTGTGTCTGTGTGTGTGTGTGTGTGTGTGTGTGTGTGTGTGTGTCTGTGTCTGTGTCTGTGTGTGTGTGTGTGTGTGTGTGTCTGTGTCTGTGTCTGTGTCTGTGTCTGTGTCTGTGTCTGTGTCTGTGTCTGTGTCTGTGTCTGTGTCTGTGTCTGTGTCTGTGTCTGTGTCTGTGTCTGTGTCTGTGTCTGTGTCTGTGTATGAGCATCGTCACTGGGGTCTCGTGCTAAAGTGACTTTGAAATGCCCGTGCCCGGCAGCCGCCAGCTCTTAACGGGGGCCCGTTACGGCGCTGACAACACTTGTCTTAAGTCCCGTTTATATGGCCGCATAAACTTCACGAGTCCCCGCTTCCAGTGCTCAGCGCTGCCTCTGCACTATGGACTCCCTCCCTCCCTCCCTCTCTCTCTCTCTCTCTCTCTCTCTCTCTCTCTCTCTCTCTCTCTCTCTCTCTCTCTCTCTCTCTCTCTCTCTCTCTCTCTCTCTCTCTCTCTCTCTCTCTCTCTCTCTCTCTCCCTCTCCCTCTCTCTCTCCCTCCCATTCATCCTCGCGCTGCCTGCACTCCGAGCCTCGTTAGCTTCGGATTACGGTCCGCCTGGGAATGCGGCGCAGTTTTAATTACAGATCGTTTTTTTAACCTGCTGCCGATTCCATCTTCTGATCTGCCTTTCTGTGTGCGTCGCCAAGCTACCCCCCCCCCCCCCCCAACACTCCATTCCACCCCTGGGGAAAAAGGGTTCCTCTTGCGCAGATTAAATTCTCCCTCTTTTCTTCCCCACGTGTTCTTTTCCCTCCTTCCTTCAAGAACAAAGCCATTCAAGTATTATGCAAATGGCTGCCGGCTGCCATATCACTTCTATCTCTCCCGCTGTCTCCCCCACTCCTCCTCTCTCCTACCCCCTCCCCTTCCCTACCCCTTCTCGCTCTCTTTCCCTTCTTCTCTCTATTTTTCTGTCTACCCACCCTCCCTCTCTCACTTGCATTGTCTCTTTCTATCTTCTCTCTTTATCTCTGTATCACTCTTTCTGTCTCCAGCTCTCCTCTCTCTCTCTCTCTCACTCTCTCTTTGTTTTCAGCTCAGCTATCAGCCGGTAATTCACCTTTTGTACTGAGGAGTTTTAAGAGCGTACTTGCACACCTATGGCATCCGTGCCGTACCCGAGTACGTTTGCACCCCAAAGTCCGATTCGTTTGACCAGTGTGATCGCTCCGTACTGTACCCGGCACCCGGGCACGGTACGCTTATCTGTGGCCGAGTCCGCTTGAGGAGGTGGACTCGGGCGCGGTACGGTTGGGTTTCTGATCGCGCTTATGCAAAGATTCTACAGCACAGCAGTTCAACCATGCCTGGGTACAGTTTGATAATATGCAGTGTGAGTGCGGACCAAGAACAGGAGAGAACCGTACTCCGGCACGGTACAAGTGAACCATGCCCAGTGTGAGTACGCCTTAAGAAGTCAGACAGTTAGTAGAACTCCACCTCCAGCTCAAGCAGAGATGCAGCACCAGGTACCACAGGCCTGGCTGCACTGAATCACATGTGACTGATGCTCTCTCTCTCTGGGCTTCTCCCTGGCAGCCCTTTAAGGACCGCTGCGAGTGGTTCTATGAGCACCTGCTGGCTGGGCAGCCGGACTCGGATATGGTGCACCGGCCGGTCAACGAGAATGACATCCTGCTGATTCACAGAGGTAGGACCCCTGAGCCAGGAGCGCAAGGCTGTAGCCTGAACCGTCTGCCCGTCAAAATGGCAAGGAGTAGATGTTCATCTGTTGCCTGGTTGCAAGAAAATACATTGTGATGTAATGTTTGAAATTTACACGCATAAATATTTAGATACTTTAAATGTTTAAAATACTACGCAACTCGTGCTTATGGGAATGCATGCATCATTTCAAGCTACTCATTATTCAGTAATGTCATTACTCAACTGTGTTTTGGGAAGACTCATCTGAAGCTAGTACACACACACACACTAACACACACACACACACACCAACACACAGACACACACACACACACAGAAATACACACACACACACACACACACCAACACACAGTCATGGGTTCTTAAGACTGTTAAGAGTTCTTAACAGTACTGCAGATAGTCCCACAGTCACCAATTCATTTTTTCAATCTTTCATTGGTATGTGTAAAAAAATGTAAATGTAAATCAGGTTTCTTGGCCAAGTATACTAGCTTATACAAGGAATTTGGTCTCTGCATTTATCCCATCCGTGAATTAGTGAACACACAGAACACACAGTGAGGTGAAGCACACACTAACCCGGAGCAGTGAGCTGCCTTGCTACAGCGGCGCTCGGGGAGCAGTGAGGGGTTAGGTACCTTGCTCAAGGGCACTTCAGCCGTTCCTACTGGTCAGGGATCGAACCGGCAACCCTCCAGTTACAAGCCCGAAGCCCTAACCAGTAGGCCACAATGCCGTGCATGCAGTGCATGCATGTGATGCAGTGCATAGAGGTATCCCTCTGGTTGTGTCCTATAGGAGGCTAAGCCCTGCAGAAATACCCTCTGGTTACTGAACTGCAGGCACTTCACACTGCTGTCTTTTTCAGAGCAGGCGTGCCATCTAAGACGTACTCCTCTAAGACACACTCTCGTCAAGCTTTTTAATGCTTTGAGATGTTGTATTCCTACGCTTGAAGTTATGCACCTGTTCTAATTTGCATGGTCTAATTTGCATGTTTATCGTCTTATCATCGCATTTGGTAATGATGTTTGTCATAATTGCACCTGTTGGCACCATTGTTTGTATTTCTGTTTTCGCAGAATCGTGCCACAATCCAAATGATCATACAGATAAGAAAAGCAAAACTGCACCGAGACTGACTCTCTCTCCTCCTCCCATCCCTCTTTCTCCCATCCCTCTCCTCCTCTCATCCCTCTCTCCTCCCATTCCTCTCTTCCTCCCATCCATTTCTTTCTCCCATTACTCTCTCCTCCCAGAATCCATCTTCCGCAGCAGCTGTGAGGTGGTGTTCAAGTCCAACAACGAGAAGCTGAAGCAGGGCATCGCCGTGCGTTTCCATGGCGAGGAGGGAATGGTGGGTGTGTTTATGGGGCATTAGCGCTCATGGTGGCACTCAGCTCGTCGCCCGCCCGCTGTTCGCCGCTCTCGCCACTCTCACTGCCTAAAAGCTTTTTATGTCTGCGCCAGTAGTGTTTCAGGACGGCACTTTAGGTGTGTGTGTGTGTGTGTGTGTGTGTGTGTGTGTGTGTGTGTGTGTGTGTGTGTGTGTGTGTGTGTGTGTGTGTGTGTGTGTGTGTGTGTGCGCGCCTGTGTCTACATGTGCGTGTGTGTATGTTTCTCTTTGAAACCTTTGTGTTCAATCGGCACTTGTGTGCACTAGTGGTGTGGCCTTCAGTCTGCATAGCCTCAGGTTTTAATAGCCTTTAGCTCTCTTTTGTGATTGCTATTCTCTTACGTATTCAGTATATTGCCATTTGGGTTTAGTGTGTTTCACAAATATATGCGCATGCGTGTGTGTGCGCGTGTGTGTGCGCGCATGTGTGCACATGTGTGTTTGCATAGACCTGTGTGTGTGTGTGTAGATGTGTGTTAAATGTGTGTGTGTGTGTGTGTGTGTAGACGTGTGTTAAATGTGTGTGTGTGTAGACGTGTGTTAAATGTGTGTGTGTAGACGTGTGTTAAATGTCTGTGTGTTTTCTGTTTGTTGTTCAGGGCCAGGGCGTGGTGCGGGAGTGGTTTGATATTCTGTCCAATGAGATCATCAATCCAGACTATGCCCTCTTCACCCAGTCTGCAGATGGTGAGAAACAACATAACAAACAGAAGTAGCTGTGTGCGTGTGTGTGTGTGTGCGTGTGTGCGTGTGTGCGTGTGTGTGTGTGTGTGTGCGTGTGTGCGTGTGTGCGTGTGTGTGTGCGTGTGTGTGTGTTATTGAGTTTTGTTGGGTGTTCAAGTGGTGTACCCTTGATTCTAAATCTTTCTATTGACTTGAATGTGCGATTCTTGAACTTGACTTGACAATTGACTTGAATTACAATTCTTGGCGGCTCTTAAGATCACTGAAGATTTCATTCAATTCCATTTCAGTCAGGAAGTAAGTAAGCATGGGCGTCCATGATGTGTGGTCTTTTTTAAAACCCTGAGAGAGCTCTTAAATAGAACTGTGGAAAATAGAACTGTACTTTGGACCCTTTACACCTGCGGGACATAGAATCCTAGGAACATAGGAATTACCCCAATGTGACACAACATGACAATGTGTATTCTCTTGTGCTCTTCGTCTCTCTCTCTCTCTCTCTCTCTCTCTCTCTCTCTCTTTCTCTCTCTCTCTCTCTCTCCCTCTCTCCCTCTTTTGCCCACTTTCTCCCCCTCTTCCACTACCTCTCTCTCTCTGTGTGTGTGTGCGTGTGCACTTATGCTTATACTTGTATATTTCAGGGACAACATTTCAGCCCAACAGTAACTCCTCTGTGAATCCAGACCATCTTAACTACTTCCGTTTCGCTGGTCAGATTTTGGGTCTGGCTCTCTACCACCGTCAACTAGTCAATATCTACTTTACCCGTTCCTTCTACAAGCACATACTAGGTACACACACACACACTTAGAGACATATGCACATGCAATATGTTGCCCACCAATGTACCCTACACACAAACACACAGACACACACACACACATACACATACATAAACACACCACAGACATGTACACTTCAACTTAACTTAAATCACTCATCTTCCACAGGCATCCCAGTGAACTACCAGGACGTGTCCTCCATCGACCCGGAGTACGGCAAGAACCTCCAGTGGATCCTGGACAACGACATCAGTGACCTGGGCCTGGAGCTGACCTTCTCTGTGGAGACGGATGTGTTCGGGGCCATGGAGGAGGTGCCACTCAAACCAGGCGGCACCACCATCCAGGTCACCCAGGACAACAAGGTTGGTGGCCCAGTCAGAACTCCTAAGCTCAGGAGAGTGCCATCTAAACCAGAGAACTGATTAATCGGTTATGCTGTTTGTTTTATTTCCTGGCGGAGGGAGGTTTTCGACTTTCTGTTGTTGTTGTCGAGTTGTTGACTTGTTGGATCAAAGTTGTTTTTCCAAAATTTGTAGCCACCGTGTTTGTGGGTGGAACAATTATTTTTTTTATAGTCTTTTTAAGGCCCCTCCCTACTAGATTCCATGGAACTGGCTGGTCAAATTATGTTTCACATATTTATGGGTATTTGATAAATACAGCCTTGGACCATGTTTTGGTTAGCATCTTGGCAGGCAGTAAAAGCTGTGTTACAGATTTGTGGGAGTTTTAATAAGTACTGCCCAGCTGATTCTGAAATCTGGCCTTCTGTGCAGCCCTCTTGGAAATAGCCAGAAGTGAGGAGCTGTGTTGTGTTATTACACTTAAGCAGTAGAGGGCAGTGTTTCCTAAGGCACAAGCTGGTTGCCTCTGTTTAGGCTGGGATTTAGCTCTTTGCTCACTTTCTCGCTTGTAAGTGCCTGCAGTGTGTGTGTGTGTGTGTGTGTGTGTGTGAGTGAGAGAGAAATGGCTTTTTTTACTGTTGCACGTGTGCACATGTATGTGCGTGCGTGTGTGTGTGTGAGTGCGTGTTCACATGTGTGTGTGTGTGTGTGCGCGTGTGTGTGCACGCTTTCCCTGGGCCAGGCGGAGTATGTCCAGCTGGTGACAGAGCTGAGGATGACCCGAGCCATCCAGCCCCAGATCAACGCCTTCCTACAGGGCTTCCACACCTTCATCCCCCCCTCCCTCGTTCAGCTGTTCGATGAGTATGAACTGGTCAGTGCTGCTCTCCCTCTATTTCTGCCTGTCCATCTCTCTCTCTCTCTCTCCTCTCCTTGATCCCTTCCTCTTACACACTCTCTTGACATTTAATTATGTACTTTATGCTTTTGTTTGTTTTTGTTTATGTAAAGCACATTGAATTGTCTCTGTGTATGAAATACGCTATATAAATAAACTAGCTTTGCCTTGCCTCTTTCTCTGCAGTCCATCCCTCTCACACACTCTTTATGTCTCTTTTTCTCTGCTCTCTCTCTATCTCTCTCTTTAGTTCTTATGGCTCTATCCATTTGTATTGGAAATCCCCCGCCCGAGTTGGAAAATGTAAATCTCCCAGCTATCTCATGAAATTTCACTGAAACACACCCCCTTTTGGTCGTTATTTCAACAGTCCACCTCGGGGCTCCTGAGAGTGCACCGAGCTTAACGTACGAGTTGACAGACAAAGACGGCTGCGCCCATAATTGCTGAAGTTGAGATGTATTTTCTTTGTATTTGTACTACGTTGGTCGATTTAATGCTCGTACACACTTGATTACATTACTGCTTTAATCCGGTCACCAAATGCACTACCGAGACAGCTGCTTCCCTGGTGGCGTCCATGTTCTTTCTTACAAAGACAAACTGGAACGCTAAAGTGGTACAAGCCAGGCAATTACGTCACGTTCGCGCGTACAACTCGGGCGGTACGATACAAATGGATAGAGCCATTAGTCCTGACACCATTCGGATGCCCTTTTGAGGCCTTTGTACTCATTCCATCTTTGTTCCTGATCCCTGATCCTTTTCCCCTTGATTTCCATACGGACTACATGTACTAAACACAGACTGTGTGACTCCTCATGTATGGAGAGTGTTTACAGCAAGCCTGTGTTTCCTCTGTAACTTCTCTATGAATGGATGTGTGTGTGTGTGTGTGTGTGTGTGTGTGTGTGTGTGTGTGTGTGTGTGTGTGTGTGTGTGTGTGTGTGTGTGTGTGTGTGTGTGTGTGTGTGTGTGTGTGTGTGTGTGTGTGTGTGTGTGTGTGTGTGTGTGTGTGTGTGTGTGTGTGTGTGTGTGTGTGTGTGTGTGTGCGTGTGCATATGCTTTTTTGTTTATTTTTGTATGTGCTTATAGTGTTATAGTATAGCGTTTCCACACTGTGTTTTGACGTGCGTGTGTGTGTGTGCGTGTATGTGTGCGCGCGTGCGTGCGTGCGTGCGCCTCTGTGTGTGTGTGTGTGTGTAGGAGCTGCTTCTCTCCGGGATGCCAGAGATCGATGTAATGGACTGGACCAGGAACACGGAGTACACCAGTGGCTATGACCTGCAAGAGCCTGTTATCCAGGTGAGTGAGTGAGTCAGTGGAACTGCCCCCTGGCTGTCTGACCGACCTGCGTCAGCAGCCGTCTCTGCCTCCACTCACCCCAGAGCCCGGTCAGCGGCCGCCTCCCATGTCTGCTCCACCTGCTCCGCCTGCACCAGAGAGCGTTCTTAGAAACGTGCCAAGCATATGTCTGGTGATCCCTAACTGGACCCAGCATTTCTGTGTGTGGGGTTTAGTCTAATCTTAGACACATCTGGTGGAATGCGCTACCAGTTCCTACTAGACAAGGGACATCCATCTTCAAAAAACTCCTGAAGACCCTGCTTTTCAGAGAATATCTCCTCTCGTAGCACCATGTACAACTAGCCCTCTTAATTCTAGCTCTTATCACCTGACAAGAACTGACACTTAACTGTTAAAAACAGCACTCACCGATGCACTTTTCTTTTCTACCTTTTAAAGGTGCTCTAAGCGATGCTGGGCAACGTCACTTCTGTTGACTTTCAAACAAAACAGAGAGCTAGCTCGCTACTTCCTCCCCCTTCCTCCCGTGCTGCTCCAGTGCAATTGAAACTCTCCTAAACGCGCATCTCTTCTGTGATTTGCTGGAACAGTTTGTTATGTTTTTATGGGCTAGGTTTGCCCAGGTTGTTTTTGTTGCCGTTTTTGGAGCCTGGGCTGTCCACAGAGATCGCGTTTTTTTATATTGTATTCAGGACACAGACAGCTAGCGGATGGTTAGGTGATGTTTGTAGTAAGTGACATAAAATGTTTTAGCCTAAAAAATGCGTGGCATCGCTTAGAGCACCTTCAAAATGTTTTAAATTGCTTTTAGAATTGTTGGGAGAATTGCTTTATAAAGTTTTAAACTGTTTATCGTGTTGTAAGTCGCTTTGGCTAAAAAGCGTAAGCCAAATGTAACGTAATGTAATGTAATGATGCCTAACAGGACCCAGCATTCTTGTGTGTGGGCTTTAGTCTAATCTTAGACACATGCCAGCACATGTCTGGTGATACCTAACTTTCTTTAATGAAAAGCTACTCCATTTTGTTACTGTATCAAACCATCAGCTCAGGCACTCTGGGATCCTACTCCTGGTGTTGTCCTTACTCAGTGTTTGTTTTAGTAGCTGTCGCCCAATGGAAATGAATGGCAATCGTTTAACTGAGTGGAAATTCATCATGGACATGAACTTTGGTCCCTCGATCTGCTTATGTTTATCCGTGTAGTCATTTCTTAGTTAGATACTCACAGTAATCATGCATTGTTTATTTGACACTGTTTTGACATGGGGAACTCTGTGGGATGTGTTTATGCGGCTTTTTGTTGGTCTTGCGTAGAGTTCTCAACGGGCCTAAAAATTACAACCCGACCCGACCCGGCCCGTGGCTTTTAAAGCCCGGACCCGATGTAACCCGACACATCAACATGAATTATCTGCCCGAACCCGGCCCGCGGCCCGACGTAAAACATAGGCTACGTTTTGACTGTTAAACCCTGACTTTATTTAGGTGAAGATTCAACACATTAGCGTGACAATTTACTTAAAACTGTGATTTTCTCCTCTTCTGGCGTATCGTGACGGAAGAACCATGCCAACTTTGGATGCGGTTATCTTAGCGCTACTTTTTGCAATAGGCCTACCCTCGATATACATATCGTTGGAAAGCTTAGTTCATGGCCGTTCATGTGAGCACAATAACTTCATTTTGTAAATTTTACCAAAGCGACTGGTTTCGCCTTGCAGGGTCACATATTTAATCAGCACCTTGCATTTTGAGCATTGCACATAACCTGCAGAATTTTCATCAGAATCCAGCACCACTCCAAACACTTTCCAGACCTCTGATTTCCCCACTCCTGTAGTAGCGACGGTGAATTCACCTGCGGCAAGTTCAGCCTACTTTTCACCAACTCCATCTTCTTCTCCAGGCTAAAGGCGTGCACGCAGTGTCTGCCCCTGCCCCTCTCCATGATGCATGTTGCACGCAGCAGCAGACTTGCTTTACGGTGAACAGCTGCGATGATTAATAAATGTTTTTTTTTCACTGAGCAGAAAAGATTAAGCCCGAGGTCCGACCCGACCCGAGTCATTTGCTTATATTTTCGACCCGAACCCGGCCCGAACCTGCGGGTCCCGTCGGGTTTGTCGGGCCGACCCGACCCGTTGAGAACTCTAGTCTTGCGTGCTTTGACGTGGTGTCTGTCCTTGCAGTGGTTTTGGGAGGCGGTGGAAAACTTCACCCAGGAGGAGAGAGTGCTCCTGCTGCAGTTTGTGACTGGCAGGTAAACAGTCTTTTCTCCGTCTTCTGTCTGTCTGTGTCATATGCTCATAGACGTAATAGCTCTTCTAATGAGAATCTCACTCTGAATCACCACACTATTTGTATTCACCACCACCATGTTAGACATCAATCATTTATTTTCCTATTTTTTTTTTCTCTCTCTCTCCCTCCCTCTTTTCTGTGCTGCCTCTCAGCTCCAGGGTTCCCCATGGAGGCTTTGCATATCTCATGGGAGGGAGCGGTTTACAGAAGTTCACCATCGCTGCTGTGCCCTACACCCAGAATCTCCTGCCTACCTCTAGCACCTGGTGAGCTCTGTTGATGCGTGCGTGTGTGCACACACACACAGACACACACACACACACACACGAACGAACGAATGCCGAGATACTCACCTGGATAAATTATTAATACTCAAATCCACTTGTATTCCAACACACATATAGATAATGGTTGTCCTAGACACACACAATAGAAACACAGGCACCACACACATCCGCTCTTTCATGCACACACAAACATGTATACACACACAATGCTGAATAAAGGACAAACACTAGAGGGCAGTATGGCTCCACTCAGAGGGAACATATAGGCACGCAGAACGCAGAACCGCTCTCAGGATGTTTCCAAGTCCACCCGTCCGTGGAATATTCTGTCAATGTTCTACAATGAGGAGGAGCGGGTGAAAGCGGCTCGGATGAGTTACATGCCTTAAGAGTTAGAGAATGTTCCGCAAATGCAGCCTCTGATGACACTCACACACACAACACGTACACACACACGACCCATGTGTGTATGCAGTGCACTTGTCTTTCTCTGACCGCTGCTCCTCCTGTGATGTCCACAGCATCAACATGCTGAAACTTCCAGAATACCCCAGCAAGGAAGTGCTGCGCGACCGGCTGCTGGTGGCCCTGCACTGCGGCAGCTACGGCTACACCATGGCATAAGGATGGACCTTACGACTGCTGCCGCATCTGGGGGAGTGTGTGTGTGTGTGTGTGTGTGTGACACACAGACAATATATTGTTTGTGAATGTATGTCCGCTTGTATTCAAGAGAGTGAAGTGCAAGTTTCTGCGAGAGAAAGTGGAATTCAGTTCTTAGAGTGAGTGTGTGTGTGAGAGAGAGAGAGCGAGTATATACACTCCATCACAGGGATATTTTCTCTGCTCTCCTTCTCTGATATCCCCAGAGCCCCTTCTATGGCATTGTCTCAGGTTGTGTGTGTGTGTGTGTGTGTGTGTGGGAAACAGTATCATAGGCTGCCTAAGAGTAATAATGTAGACATAAGAGCCTATTGGCCAATCGATCAGCACTGCCGCACGGATATATTATGATCACAGGACACAATTTGCTTGTATTAAATTGTATTGTATGTGAAAAGAGTGTGAGGGAAGGATGTGAAAGGTGCGTGTGTGTGTGGAGATGTGTGGGTGTGTGTGTGTGTGTGTGTGTGTGTGTGTGTGTGTGTGTCTGTGTAGGGAATAAGTCAGTATTTAGCCCTCTCTTAGCCACCTTGTCAAGCTGCTAAATTCAAGTGACATTAGTTTAAAGTTTCCTAAAACTGTTAGTAGAGATCTCAGAAAATAGTGTCTGATGGAGGAGAATATCAGGGCCAGATTTTATTCCAAGCTGAGCTCCCACACGGGTGTGTGTGTGTGTGTGTGTGTGTGTGTGTGTGTGTGTGTGTGTGTGTGTGTGTGTGTGTGTGTGTGTGTGTGTGTGTGTGTGTGTGTGTGTGTGTGTGTGTGTGTGTGTGTGTGTGTGTGTGTGTGTGTGTGTGTGTGTGTGTGTGTGTGTGTGTGTGTGTGTGTGTGTGTGTGTGTAATGTGACATAATCATCCGAGGGCTGGGTTGTGTCGTGGTTGCTGTGTGCTCTGCAGGGTGAGCCGCCAGTCTCCGCGGAGGGCCTGATCTTGATTAATGGTTCAGAGTCTCTGGCTGTGTCGACTCATCAATCTGCTTCAGTTTCTCAGACAATTATATATTTTTTAGCCGTCATAGGATACCTCACTCCCCAGAGGTTCATCATGTAATCTTATTATTTAATTCTGTAAAGTCTTTGTCTTTTATTATGGTATGGATGTAAAAAGTGCATACTTGTATTTATGGCTTGATGGTCAGAAGTTGATCGGCAGTGCCAAAACAAATCTTTAATGCCACTCCTCTTGCAATATCCTATGCTGATGTATTTTTTTTAAAGGGAATTATACATATATGCTTTGAATGTAAGGATCCATATCCATTTTGACCTTGTTATGATATTTGAAATGTATATATATAATTATACATCTGTTTGTATTTTGTATAATTTATCAGTATTGTTTCAGATAGTACTGCTGATTTGCCTTTGTAAACCAGTGCCCATGTTTATTGTATATGAACCTTTATAGATTTTTTTGTCGAGGATTACTGAAACATTAAAGATGTATTTTAGCAATTGTGTGCATGTTTTTTTGAGACATTTTGTATGTATTTATGTTTTTACACACACACACACACACACACAAAGCATTATGCTCAGTGTGAGGAGCATATGATTCCCAGCTGACCATATGCGTTTCCTGCAGGTGGTTTGCTTGTTCATGGGGGCTTGCATCTGGCTTACTCTCCCCCGACAACATTTGACCCCACATGACCTCTCACCTCAAGTGCTCATCGCCCTCCGCTAACCATGTGCCCCCAACCTGGGCCAAGATCCCACTTAGCGCTTACACCAACACCTTCCATCCACCCACCCACCCGTCAGCCAGCCAGCCACGGCCTCCATCTCTCTCCATGGCAACACTCTCTCACACGTAGCATCACCTGATTGCTATGGCAACGTCGGCGAGCCAAATTACAGCCCGTTCTCCCATGGCAACGCAGCATCCAGAACAAAATGCGCCCGGCGTGAATCCGGCCCTGGGCACAGAAGGGAGCTCATGTGAAGTTAGCAGATGTCGCCATGACAGCCACTGCCAAGACAAAGAGCAGCAGAGGCAGGAATGTGTGCTGTGTGTGTGTAAGTGTAAGAGAGAGTGAGAGAGAGAGACAGACAATGTGTGTATGTGTGTCTTCAATTGAGAGACAGAAACGCCTGGAGGAGAAGAAACTAAAGAGAAAGATGAAACCAGACCCAAATCAGGCTCCTCAATGTTTTTTGTGTCTATGCAAACCCTTGGGCATAATTACAGCTACTGTCTGCGCTTCAGAAGCGCTTTCGTACACACGTGACCCAGCGAGTCACACATATTTCCACTCCTGCTCGAAAATCCATTCCAGCCTTGTGGCGGTACACCCCCGCCCCCCCCCCCGCTCCACGCTACTGGCTGCATCCGTGTCGAGAATGTGTCATTACCCTGACGAGTGATGGCTCCAGGGTCCCCAAGCCGTCCCAGGAGGCCCGCTGTACAGATCAGACTCTGATTTACATTCACACACCCATTTGCTCGTTCATGGTCAATCTCTTTTTTTTTTTTTTTTATGGACATGCTCGCTTGGACTCACACCATCTGTGACACACACATACACAAGTTAGAGAAGCAATTACACATGTGCTACCACTGCTGGAGATTGCGATTTTTGACCTGTGAACCAGGATTTATATGGACCTTTTAAAGGCGTGTGTGTAAGTGTGTGTGTTCATATCACAAATATGCCCATTTCTTCCAGAGCTACAGTATATACACTCTTGTGTCAATGGCCATGAAGTTGTCAAACCAACACTGTTTGATTGAATGATTGACACTGACTGATTGTATCTCCTGTGTGTGTGTGTGTGTGTGTGTGTGTGTATAATGTTCATAATATTAACATATCGAAGCATGCCAAAATCACCATAAATGGCACATTTCCTTTCACATAGGAAGGTTGAGTATGTATTTGAGTGGCTTTGATGTTTGAGTTTGCTGCTAAAAAATATTTTTTTCAGGTTAGGAAAAGTTTTGTTTGCAAAAATCCTTGATCCTCTAAGTGAACGGCTGATCAAGGGCTGAGAGATGACGCAGGTTCTCAGAGAGGAGAGGAGAAGAAAGGAGAGAAGGGCACTGAGCAAAATAAAAGAACAGACTGTTCCCACAATCTACTAAATCGATGGCCGTGCAGTAGTGAAGCACACACACTCACACAAAAAAATACACATGAACACACAAACAGACAACATGCACACAGCCACATTTAACCTTGCACCTGTAGCCTAATGATTCAGCTTCATCTCTCTCTCTCTCTTTCCCTCACTCTCTCTCTCTCTTTCCCTCACTCTCTCTGAGTCCCCCCTCCCACCCTCGCTTTCTCCAAACATTCAGTTCAACAACATGCCATAGCATGGTACACTTCAGTAAGTTAAGGTAGACTTCAGCAGCACACGTGACTGTCCACACTAAAACATGACAATGTGCTCATTCAAACAGTCCATCTACTGTTCAGACAACAGCGATAGAGATTTTGCCATTGGGTGCTGCAGGGTGTAAACAAGGTGAAACAAAGTGTATTCTTAGCAACGAGAGAATGTTGTCATGACATCACCAATCAGCATGGCCAGATCCACTGCCAAGCTTTGCAATTATTGCTGTTGCCAGCACAATTGTCACTTGCAGGAATGAATTGCTGCTGCATACATCACCTTGTTCCGGTCGCCAGCTTGATTTAATTAGCGCTGAAAGTCAAACGGAGGTGTGTGTATGTGACGAAAGAGGAGCTTTTGGACAGGTGCAGAATTCACTACGGGAGAACATTACTCCTCATGCTTATTCTTCTTGTCATTACTGATTCAGGATCAGGCCATCTAACATTAGTAGCTTCGGGCTTTTAAAATAAAAAAACAAAGTGATCTGGTAACAGCCGTGATGATGGAGCACGCAGAAGCTGACATGAGTGAGTGGTCTCGGACTGAGTGAGTGGTCTCGGACTGCAGTTCACGACTTCAAAAGAGTGGGTTGCAGATACCTGTGGTGTGCAGGAGACTCTGTCCCCCACCCCCCTCCCTTGACAACACTGCTATGTCCTGCTGCCTCCATGCAACTGCCTCACATCTCTCTCTCTCTCTCCTCATTCTCTTTCTCTCTGCACCCCCCCCCCCCCCCCGACTGTAACCCAACCACCACCCCGGCGATCCGGCTGGCTTCCCACCTCGGTGCTGCGTTCCATCGGTGGCAGACGGCTGCTTTCACAGATGCTTACTGTGATTGGCCGACAGGCCTAATACGCTCTGGCACCCTCGTTACAGGGGCTGCTCCTGCTCGTTAGCTCACTCGCCACGCAGCCAGCAGGAGCCTTTCAGAGAGAGGGTGTGTGTGTGTGTGTGTGTGTGTAAGTGTGTCTGTGGGCGGAGGGGGCGGTGGGGGGCTCGTGAAGGAAGGAGGGGGTGCTTTCAGAGATCCGATGGATGGAGATGGTTATGTGTGTGTGTGTGTTTAAGTGGGTATGTGTCTGACTATGTCATTGTATGGTGTGTGTGTGTGTGTGTGTGTGTTTGTGTGTGTGAGCGAGTGAATGAGTGGATTTGTGTGTGTGTGTGTTTATGTGTGTGTGTGTGAGTGGGTGCGCAGAGCCGAGCCCTATTGTGTGGTTTCCATCGGCTGTTGAATATGCAGGGGACGTCACCCTTGCATGAATTGCTTCTGACACGCTTGCGCGAGTGTTTGGCCGCATTATCTTCTGCCCATGTCCTCAAATTGCTGTGGTTACAGTCACTTTAAACACAGGTGACCTCACACAGCTCTGAAGCTATGGTAAGAACCACACCAACCCCCACAGGTCGTGACTAACAGCAAAAACTAGGGAAAAAATGGCAATTGCAAGTGTTTTCTATAAGCGTATACCTTTTGCAATTGTCCATGCCAGCAAGCTCATGTGTGGTGGGACTGTGGTGTCCTTCTAAGGAAGAGGATTACGGATTGAGCTTCGCTGGCGCCCAGGGCAGGTGACCACACCTGGCTGACCTCCCCTCTCCTCTGTCTTCCTCCTCCGAGGCCCTCATCATCTTCATCATCAGCTGTTAACGCCATCATTTTGCATCTCCGCTCGATCACACTCGATGACCTTGCTCAATGGAGACTGCCGCTTTCAAAACAAAACAAAAAAACAGCAATGGCTGCCTATTTAGCGTCTTGAGTATTTCTGTCTGCAATTACCAAATTTACCATTAAACTCTGGATGAACCACCTAATTTTCAAAGTCTGTTAGTTTCTCTACATTGCTGGGGCTCTTTGATATTGCCAAGCCCACTTTCCTCAAAATTAGAGTGACTTTACAGACTAATGGAAAAAGAAACAAAAATACACAGTAATTTAGTAATTTTAGTCACTTTTCTCAGTCCAGCTTTTAGTTGAATGTAAAATAGTAAAAGAAAAACACTACTGATAAAACTGAATCATAAATTGGAACAGGCTGTACTCTCTGTAGGATTTGAGTGGGCTATGCTGGAGCGCATGCAGTGTGCTCTGCTTGGTGGTATCACAGCACCTTTGGCTTTGTGCTTCTTAGGCTTCCAGTGGAAAGGGATGGAGTCCAACCCTGTGACCAGAGGGCAGGGTCAGAGCTGTGAAGGGGCCGGTGGGACGGATATCTGAGGTGAGTGTGTGCGTGTGTGTGTGTGTGTGTGTGTGCGTGTGTGAAAGAGAGAGACTGGTCTCTGTGTGTATATGTGTGGCTCATAGAGACCTCTTGGATCTCTTGCACATATTCAGTTAAATCTGCATTTTAGGTAAGTCCCTTTATTGTATGTGTGTGTGTGTGTGTGTGTGTAGGTGTGTGTGTGTATTGGTATGTATGTATGGTGTACAATGCATTTGTATGCCCTTATTTAGACAGGATTTGAACATATCTACGAGTAGTGATTGTGTGTGTAATTCTTTTGTATTTTTATCTCCCTTCCTCCTTCTCCCTCTGTCTTCTCATGAATACACATCATGGCTCTCCCGGCTCAGTAGGGCATGGGAGATCGCAGCCCTCACACTCGACGTGTTCACATCTCCGACGCTGCTCCCCTCTGGTTGACCTTGGCTCTGATGTTGGTGGGTTCTGAAGGCCTGATGTGCGCTAGGTCGCGGGCTGCCCTGAACAGGCTTACCGTACGTGGCCGCGTGGTTTAGCCTTCTTTAGTGGCGGCTTTATTCAGCCCGGCTGACTTATCGATCGGGGCCAGGCCATCTCTCTGACTCAAAGAGTGTCTCCATATCTCTGGCAACTTCTGCCCTTTTGGCCTTTGGTTTTGAAAGCCCACGTTTGTAGATGGAGATGGGTTTTTGATGTGCTTTATTGGTCTGGTATGAATGCTCCCTCAACATCTTTCTTTTAGCACGGAGAATGAAAATGAAGCTCACAGCCACATCCACAAAGATCGCAATAGATTCCTAAATGCTAATATTATTCAGAAATGATAGACTTTGTACATCCATTTTTTTAGAAAAGTGCTATTAAAGGACTTTAAAAGGCTTCTTATTCTCTGGCAGAGAATCACATGAGTTTTTGGCAGATAAAAGCTTATGCTATTATGCAAAACAGTGCCCTCTTCCTTCGCGACACAGCTTTAAAAAAAAAGTCCCATCTCTTTGCCAAGCCACTGGTCCTCAGCACGGCAGAGTGTTCAGCCCGGAGTGCTGCACGAGAGGCCCTGGTGTGCTGTGAAATGCACTCCCTGGTGAGCGATGATTCCACTCCTAATAGAATCCATAGCAGCATTCCAATTCCATCTCCGTCTCAGCGGTCATTTCGCACAGTGCAGAGAATCTAAGCGGGGTGGGTCATGGGTCCATCTGCACCGCTGGAGCAGCATCAAGGAGAAAAGATGAGGATGAACAGATAACCATAGCTCGGAGAACAGGAGAGTTCTGCTCGTTCTGTTACACACGTTTACACGCCACACAATTATGCAAGGTAGATTTAGGACACGAAGCGGCTTCTTTTTCTGAAGAAATTAGTTTGTCTCGAGAGCGCTGGAAATTACTTTGGTTATGTGAGAAAGTCAGAATAATATTGCTTTTAAAGTGCCTCTTAGTCATTAGTTGTTGGAGACTATGCCTTGCCATAGCTTCACAGGGCTCAAGGAATCCAAGATGTCAACACAAAGACGAGAGGAAAGGGGAGAGAGGGAAGGAGAGAAGCGTGAAAACAGGGAGGCATCAACATATCAAAGAAAGGAATTGAGCCCTCTTGTGTTATGGATAACCGACTGCAGCAGTCCCGCATAGCTGCCTCTGCTGTGATAAGGAAGAGATATGTGCTGTACACACACACACACACACACACTCTTTCTTCTCCTCACGGAGAAATGTGCTTTGCTTCGGCAAACAGAGGGAGAGACATATTGTCCTGCGCAGTGTGACCGTGTCGTTTGAAGCGTTTTTGATACATGGAGATTATTACCCAGCGATGATAGATAACTCCCATTGCTGCCTTGTCCTTGGGGTTCCGGTGCTGTGTCTGTCCCTGTCTGTGCTGAGGGATTAAAACATCACCACTGTTCTGTGTGTTTGGGCTCAAAGAGGCCCGAGGTACCTCCAGGCTGTCTCCGGAGCCAGCAGACTAGTGTTTCAGTGACGGGATGGCTGGACATCAGGGTGACCATGGATTGGCCTGATGCTACTGGTATTTTAGAGTACTTTGGTTACTGTTGTTTCTTTGTGGTCGAGCAGGGCAAGTTATTCTAAGATGACATGCAAGTTATTCTAAGATGACATGTAAGCATTTCTTGCACACTCTCAATACAACTCTCCTGCTGAATGAATCTACCCCCCCCCCAAGGTGTCACCTTCATGGACAAAGTTTTGTGAGTGTGCTGGTGGCATGTTTTATTCATTATGTCTGATATGTGGAGTGTGGTGCTGAACTTGCACTAGCTTGTCTGCTCACCTCATTCTTTCTTTTTCTGCTGAGGGAAACTTTTTTGAAGCTCCCAGAAAAACGAAATCACTAACTGACTCAACTGTGTCTCTCTCTCTCTCCTTCTTGCGTGTGAGCTTAAAAAAAAACGCTGATGAGATTTTGCTGGACGATCGTTTGTGGCGGTGGCGAGGTGATTATGAGGCAAATGGGCCTTTTGTTATCTCGGCAAGGCAGTCAGTTGTAAATAGCTCTGAAGTTATCTAGCCAGCGCAGTCAGTAGCACTCGAGTAATTGGATAATTAATTCTGTCTCGGACAGGTCAAACGGATTTTTCCTCATCTGCACCCCACACCCCCCCCCCCCCCCCGCAAGCTCCTTGCAAGGTCTCCAGGACGTGTGATTGATGTGTGCCACACCTGGGTAATTAAAGTGCCATCGTTGTCCTCTACGCTACCGTCAGATAAATGCCAAGTGAGGGATGACGACTTCAGTTTAGTCAACATGAGGTGGATAGTAGAATACAGACCAATAAATGAGTAAATCAAAGAGGACTCCTTCCTTTGCTTTGTTTTTTCCTTCGTAAAAGTTGCTTTGTAAAGCTGTCAGTAGCAACGAGACTCTGTCCTCTCACTCATCCTCCTGAGAGAAGTGAACTCTGGGCCTAAAGTGGGCCGGGTGTGGGCCCGATCCAGCCATCGCAACCCTCAGAGCCCTGAGCTGATTGGAGTCAGAGAAACAGTCAAAAGCAGACAGACGCAAACAGGGTGATTACACGCTGCTAGGGTGCCCCGGAAATCAAGAGTATCATTAGGGCAATGAGTCTGATTATTCTCCAATAGGACCCTGCTGTGAGAGAGCATCCTAATGATTGCATGCTCATACATGCTCTCTTCGCACTGACATCTTCACCATGCCGTTTAAACAGCAATTACTTCATTATATGTGTTTTTTTGGGGAGTCATTATTCGGCAACTTGTCAAAATGATCAGGCTGAAGATTTATTTACGCTTGAGAACTTTTCTTGATTAGTGCAAATCGGTCAAGAAAGGGTCAGAAAAAAATCTAATTTTTGTTATCTTGTAAAAATCAAAGAGCAAAAATATATGTAAGAATGTTTGGAGCAAATTGGCCAACATGAGGTATCAGCATGACGCAGCAGGTATAGCAGCATGAGTAGATCATGTGCATCGCTCTCTGATGAGGTTTTCTAGCTTTTTTAATGCTCCCCATCATGTGCATGTGTGTGTTTTTGTGAAATAACTCTTTGATTTAGTTGATTCTTTTTTCTATATGTGTGTGTGTGTGTGTGTGAGTGAGAGTGTGAGTGTGTGTGTTTGTGCGTGAGCGTGTGTGTGCGCGTGTGAGTGTGTGTTTAAATTGTTTTCCTGTCGCTTTGATCAAGCTTTGCACAGCACTTTTCATTTTAGCTCTTGATTAAGTTCAGCACTTCTGTTTCATTTTCTTTTATTCCAGTTTTTCTTTTCCTTATTGAATTTCATCCATTATACACACCCTGTTGTGTCTTTTGATAATATTCCATAAAGGCTTCCAAGAAGTGAACTGCACATGGGAACCTGCCACACTGTGCCTACTGTACATGTAGGTTTACATGCAAGCGTTTGGAACGCCACACCCCATAATTAAACTCAAACGCTGGCCTCGTCAGGCCAGTGCTTTGATGTGGAACAGCGTATTGGCACTGTTAGCGCTTTCTGCTGAGCGGGAGAGTCAGGTAAGCTTTGGTACACCGCGGTGACAGCTGTTGTTGGTGCGGTGGTAGTGGTGGTGGATGGTGGTGTCTAGCATGTGCTGATGGACAGAGCTTTTAATCTCCATTAGGCTGGTGCAACCCGCCCACACTGGCCAGGCTTGATTTGATTTGACAGACCTAATGAGTGGCCTTCTCCCCGTGCCTTAGTCCTCAGCCCTGTGTCCCGCTGGGGTACCCTGACATTAGCCCCTCCAATGCCGCTTTTATTACTAATATAAATCAGCACTAATGGCTTTCTATTGTTGGGGCCGAAGGGAGGGAAGGAGGGAGAGGGGAGGTGTGGTGGGGTTGGTATGGGGTGGTGTGGGGTCAACATTGAATATACCTTTGGCAAGTAGATGAAAGAACTTTAGTCACAGCAATGTAGACTGTGTTTTCACTGAGTTGAATTATTTTGAAAATCTTGGTTAGTATAGGAGACATAATTTTGCGGAGAGCCATGCAGCCAAAATAGTTTTTAAACAGAGATGTACTTTTTGCCTCATGTTTTGAGTCCATCCTATGATTTAATTTTCTTTCTTTCCTTTGAATGATAATTAGCCTAAGGCCATGTTCATGATCTCAAAACGATAGCCTACTGTTAATTGCACTGTTAATGTACTGCTGAAATATGAAATTAATAATTTCAATAATATACATTTCAAAGCCCCAATTTACCCAAATAAAGACTTTTGGAGATGTTGATGGTGATCTGCTCGATCAGATTTGCACATCACGTCAATGACGTGACTAAGTGAGTCATTTTATCTGGTTGGAGAAGGCATTCTTGTTTGTGAACTTGGCAGCCTACAGGTCGGGAAGGTCTTACAAGCTAGAACTGCCAATGAAACGCTTTCACATCACAAATTATGAAAAAAAAACAACAAAAAAAAAAAACACACACCAGTTATTATGGTGGCAAGCTCTTTGCTTTAAGTGCCAACTATCTGTTGGCACTTAAACTGTTTAGGTCAAAGCCTTAAAATTCATTCTGGGGTACCTTCTCTGGTGAACACACACACCAGCTATACTTCAACTAATACTTTCACACTCAGTGATCATAATGTTCAGACTTTAACCCCCAAGTATGCATGACTTGAGTCTTCCTGGTTGGTTTCTTGTTTTAATGTTGCAAGTACTGTAGGCGTTTACAGTGAAAGGATAACAAGATCAAGATGAGAAGTGCTGGAGCCTGCGTGGTGGACATGTTTTGATGGCTTGAGCAAAGGTATAGGCTACAGGATAAACATGCACTTGTTGGTAATCAAGCTGCGGATTAAGTCCAACATGAAGCGGGAGAGACACAGAGGGAGAGGATTGAGCCGGGGATGGGGGGGGGGGGGTGGCGTTAGAGTACACGCCCTTGCCGAGAACAGAAAGGAAATTGCTTGTGAATCAAACAATGTCATATTTCTGTGGGTAAACAGACTGGGGCTTTGAATAAGAAGCCCCCGTGTGTGCGAACACAGAATGCTGAGTGAGGGAACAGATAGAGGCACAAAGATAAAGCGGTGAGGTGCTATGTATGAATCTGCAGACACAAACAAGCCAATCTCATGGACTATAAAGAAAAACAGGAATAGCTGAATGGGTGCAGCACTGCATCTATAGAAGAAATTCTCCCCAAACAACAAGACGTCCTGAACAGATGACCCACCGTAAAGACCACCTTGAGAAGGTACAAGAAGGTATTATAAGGTTACATTGGAATACAGACATAAAGGTGGCAAATACTGTATGAGTGGTGTATTAAGCTATCCACTACTTCTATTTGTACCTCTGCGTCTTGTATTACCTGATGTTTCTGTACCCATCTTTATAACTGCCATCCATAAGTACATTTTCCCCTTTTGTTAGTGATGGGGTTGTTTGAGGAGCCCTGCTGTTTGGTTAGCCCAGACATGAACTCTGTGTGCTCCTGAACACTGTGTGCAGCCAGGCGCATAAACGATCCAGTGACAAATCAGCCTCCACCCCTCAACCCCCGGCTGCCTCTGGCGATGCTCCTCTCCCTCTTCCCCTGCCACCCTCCGCCTCAATCACCATTATCTTTATGAGGGAACACCACTAGAGGTCACGTTCAGCACACTGGGACACCGAATATTGCTTCCTCTCTCTCTCCCGCTCTCTTGCACGCACGCACACGCACACACACTCACACACACACATGAACACACACACACACATACACTTAAGTATAAGTATATATACTTTTTTGATCCCGTGAGGGAAATTTGGTCTCTGTATTTAACCCAATAGGTGACTTCCGCAATGTCTCACCTTCTATGATGTTTTAAAACATTCTGTCCATACACTTCCTGTGCTATATATCTATCTATCTATGGTGGCAAGCTTTTTGCTTTAAGTGCCAACTATGCTATTGTTGGTGCTTCCAAAATGTTTTCCTCTCAGGCAGTATCTATCTATCTATCTCTCCAGTTTCTGCCATTTACCATATAATCCTTTAACTCACAGTTCCTCTCTTCACCCCTCATTCACCCCATATCGCTGTCTCACTCAATGTTCTCCACACCACTATGACATCCTTACGCATGAGGTCTATGGTCGGGCTCCATTTCTTAGAAAGACAAGCAGGTAGCCAGTGGCCAGGGCTCCAGTCTGTGAGCCCGCGGGGCTGTACTCCCAAGCTCCCAGGGTATTTTATGTGCAAATGTCTATAGCACGGTACTCTGAAGCCCCCACCCCCCCCAGGTCCCTCCCCTCCCCTCCGCCTGCTTTTTATTCATGGGAACGCCGGTTCCTCTGAGGGGACTGATGGCTGCGGCTGGGCTTCGTTTCCTGTGCTATTCATCGGCTCCTCTCAGCCTCCTGAGTGCTATCAAACAGCTGTTTGTTCATAGCTCTCCAGGAACATCAAATGCCCCTCCCCTGCGCTATTCCCCCCCCCCCATGCCTTTCACCCCCCCCACACACACACATACTCTCTCTCACTCTCTCTAAGCCCCCTTCAGCTTGAGAAGCTTACGGAGCTGTCGATAAACGACCTCGAGGAGAGCAATTAATGTGAATAGTTTAACCTTTCATTTTAACTTTCCCCAGAAATCATTGTGACTTCATAACCCGGGTCATCAATAACGCCACGGCTAGCCGGACCATTCTGGAAAGGTTAATAAGTGTAACCCCTAATCGCCGCACCAGCGCTGGCTTAAGCTATGAGCTCCGGGCCGCCATGTTTCCCATCCTAGCGATTTCTCCCCGCTCCCCAATTTATTTGTGTTTTCATTAAGGACATGTCTTTGTAAGCCTGTCCAATGCTCTTGTAAAGGCATCGATCTCTAGGGCAGGTTCAACCCACCCTCCCCCCTCCTCTCCCCTTTAGCTATCTGAAGGGATCAGGTTTGATAAAATCCATTCCTTTAATTAGGGAGGGCCTGGTATTGGAGCAGACAACCATCGAGCAGACAGTGGCATCCTCGCCCTCTTCCCTCAGTTGAGTAGGGCCCTGACCCCTGGGTTCCTCTGGACACTGGAAACAGGACCAGTCTGCCCCCAGAGCTGGTAAGAGAGGATCATGGGTATTTTCTTGTATGCAGTTGTGTTTACATTAATTGAAAGTGAATAGGATATTTTTTCTATACTGTAGATATCATGGGGGGACATCTTGAAAGTTTTTAAAGATGATAACCTACCAGGGACAATCAATGCTCCACTTAATGTGCCATGCGTATGCATACCGGTAAATGTATGATGAGTATAGTGTGCATACTGTATACCACAGGTGCCATGCAGAACATTTAATGCTTTTTGGCCTGATTGAAAGCCAGTAATAAGTGGGTGTCAGTGTACAGCGTGACTTATTAAGTACAGGAGGTTGGCTTGTGTGGAGCAACAGTCCTCTAATGACAAACACTTGTATCCACATTATTTATCCTCCAGACTTTAGCTCAGGATAAATGTTATATTGTTAGATTCTCAATTAACGGAAATCTGTGCATAATTGACTTAACAAAGCATGCTGACAGGTTGATGAAAACTTTGCATAGTACGCTGGCGAAAATGGCCGCTTTCGAAGTCAAACGAGGCTATTTGGCTCCTAATAATGATGCATCTTTCAGATGCTCACAGATGCTTTAGCAGTGGTAATTTATGGCTTATGCAGAGTAAACTGCAGAGGAGAGAGAGAGAAAGAGAGATAGACTGAGAGAGAGAGCACTAAAAAGCATCTGATCTTTATTCATCTTTGTGTGAGTTCTCAAAGTTGTCCCAACAGATTGCGGATACAGACACAGCCTGGTTCATTTTGCTGAGCTTTTATCTTAAGTGGAGCAAAGCAGAGAGATTAATCCTGAGAAAACAAAGATTTTTTTTTTGGAAATTAAATGACAAGATGCAATTTTCCACCCCGCTGGCCTGCTGCACTGCTGCTGGAGGCAGAAGGCTCAGGGGGTTGTGTGTGTACGTGTGTGTGGTTTTGGTATGTGTGTGCATGCGTGTGCACGTGTGTGTGTGTGTGTGTGTGTGACATGCACTTCATTTTCTGCTTGTGCCAAGCATAAATATAGCAGACTTCATCTTCAGCACATGTGCATACAATCTGCAAGACCCACGAGAGACACTCAAAACAGCAGTCGTTTACAACACACAACCCCCTTTACAAAACACACTAAATTCCAGAGCCGGACAGTAACGGAGTACATTTACTTGAGTACAGTACTTGAGTACAATTTTGAGGGATCTGTACTTTACTCAAGTATCATTTTTGGGGAGTACTCATGACTTTACTCAAGTACATTTGAGGGGCAAATATTGTACTCTTTACTCCACTACATTTCTATCCATAACCGTGAGTACCCGTTACTTCTTCTAAAAAAAAGGAAAAAAGAAAAATTTTGGAAACCCTCAATTTGTTGTTTCCCTCTCAAACGTGATTGGATTGTGCAGGCGCCACTGATTGGGACAGCCTATCAGCAATCACCTTCAGCTTTCCGCCAAAGTCAACTCCATGGTCAGATTTAGATAAGAGATGAAACCATGGACGAAACAATGGATCAAGACGCAGCAGGTCCATCCCGGGAATGTGCCAACCTGTAGCCCCACCTCGCCAGACTATTTCAATTTTCTGAACAAGTTAATGATAATTTTCGCTTCAAGTGTTTCAATTACAAAATAGTATTTTGTATTTTAAATATGTATTTTAAATACATGTATTAGAAATTCTGCCCATCCCTGGCAACATGGTAAAAAGATGAAAATGACTTGATTCCTCCATTCCTTTTACATTCTCCAAGGTATTAAAGCAACACCAAAGAGTTTTTTGTACCTTAAAATAATGTTTCCAAAATTGTTTCAGTGGTTCATCAACTCGTAACAGGGTGAACGGCACTTCTGCATTCGCTTCGTGGCCCTCTATCGGCTATAACCGCACTATGTAAGTTTGCCAGATCGGGTAGCGGATCTGTTCCTGTAGTTCGATGGAATGAGACATAAGAAACTACAAATTTGACTTGTATGATGTCGCAATACATCGTACTTTCATAAAATCATGCAACATATTCTATCTTGTCTGTGGACATCATTATTTGCAAAGCCAGTGCTGGATAAACAAATAGCATGCGTGCGACAGAGAAAAAGTTCTTTGGTGTTGCTTTAACATTAACATTTTTCATAACTCCATGTAGGACGTTTCTGTAAATGTAAGCGCACTGTGGCAGTAGTAATGCAATATTTAGAAAATGTAGGCTACTCTTGTACTCTTGATACTCAAGTACTTTTAAAAACAAGTACTTCAGTACTTTTACTTAAGTAGACATCTGACTGTTGTACTTTTACTTGTACTTGAGTAAAATTTAGCAAAGGGTATCTGTACTTTTACTCAAGTAATGAAGCTGTGTACTCTGTCCGCCTCTGCTAAATTCTCTCAGTGCCATTTGTCACAGTGGAACTCTTTGGCATCTTTATGTGCCATTCCGTGTTAGCAAAATTAACTTCTGTTTAAACTCTTCTCCATCATCATTTGCAAACAGCAAATCCTTCACTCGTTGCATAGCCTTGAGGCAAAAACACCTGTAGTGTGCCCAATCAATACTACCGTAGCTCCATAAAACAACATTTTACGTAATTGACCACACGAAATGAACAAGTTGCCCATGGCACTTCTTGATGGCCATGTCAGAGGTGTTGAGTTTTTGCGGTCAATGTGAAAGCATTGATCAAGGCAGAGCAATGGACTCAGGACGCAGGAGCACCAGAGGCATCTGTAGATCATCTTGCAGTGATGTCAGACTGTCCCATTTCTACATACATTTATGGATCTATTTCCCTATTGGACGGGAGAGAGTGATGGACAACTACATGCAGTGTCTCTGGTGCTGGCTACTTCACAGTTTTTCTCGATCGTTTTGATGCTTGTGTCAACTCTGACATCACGTTAACACCCGTGTCTGAACAAAAGCACTCTGGCCAAAATGACACATTTTGCTTACAAAAGGCTGTTTACTCTCTCAAAACACTTAAAACATGCAGCAAAAGCAAATCTTGCCTTCAAACAACACATCCTGTCGTCAAATCACTGTGTGAATTCAATCAATCATTATGCACTGGACAAACAAAATGCAAAATTTGCTATGTCTGTGTAACGGAGGCAAACTGAGCTAGCATGCTAGTTGCCCGTATAAATCCTCACACCCGTCTACCCGCTTAGAACGCTTCTAACCGCTGAGTTGGAACCCTGGGCCTTTAGCTCAGTGGTTAGAGCGTTCGACTCCAATGCCGGTGTGTGTTGAGGTGGCGGGTTCGAGGGCCGTGAGCGGCGGACAAATTACAACCTCTGTTACAGTGGTGCCGTGACCCGGATCATGGGAGTGAGGATATAGGGAGGTGAGTGTAATGGAGGCGAACTGAGCTAGCATAGAACTAGCTAGTTGCCTGTGTAAATCCTCACACCCCTAACCTTAAGAACGCTTCTAACCGCTGAGTTAGAAGCCTGGGCTTTTAGCTCAGTGGTTAGAGCGTTCGACTCCCATGCCGATGTGGGTTGAGATGGCGGGTTCGAGGGCCGTGAGCGGCGGACGAATTACGACCTCTGTTACGTCTGTTCCACTTCTTTCTCATTTTTCTGGTATCAGAAAAAAATGTGAAAAGACAAAATGTACTGAATAAAAATTATTTATTCATTCCTCCTAAGATGTAACTGTCATTGACATGTAAGACCTACAGTAAACTAGCCTGGGTGCCAGCCGAACTTCGTCATGCTTTGTTTGAGGTCGGGAAGTTCAGTCTGGCATGGCTCCATTGTGGAGCAACTATGCTCGCACCAGAGCTGTGCGGACCAATCAAATCGAATCAAAATTCCTTGAATTTCCCCTGGGGATCAATAAAGTATCTATCTATCTAAATCGGGCTTTACGATGATGGACAGGTGAGCAACAGCACCTTGTCTATCTTGTCATCTGAGCATGATAGCACGCTGAGCACACTTAGGTTGATTATGTTTAACAAAAACACTGTGGCTAGGAGGAGACAGATGGCTTCTGAGACCCCATATGGAAAATTCATATTATTTCAATGAGGTTTTATCACTGAAATCGATTATTTCTGAAAACGTTGGCCAAAGTTGAGATGTGGGAAAACTCATGGTTTCACTTTCATCAAGGGAAAACAGCGTGTTGCATTGTGACATGTTGTTCCCTCGTTTGTTTGAAATCTCTGATTGACCTAGCCTGGCGGGCCATCCTATATCATTGAAATGTATAGTCTGGAATCGAATCATTCACCTGCTTAATCCAAGGGGCGGGCAGAGAATTGTCTTTCAAACTGCCTAGGCATGCAATAGGCCAGTGCTACGACCATATCCGTATCCGGTCGGCAAAACGGCAAATACATCCTTCTTCAAAAGGAATGACTTAAGTGTATTGTGTTGCTCTACTTTCAAAGAAAAGCACAAGTCCAACTCCTCCAACGCCGATTCAAACAACCGCTCTTCGTTCGCCATAGCCACCTTCCTTGTTGTTCACCGTCGCAGGATGTCGTTATCCTGTTACGCCCGCCTTAAGACTCTCTAACGAAATAGAGCACTGTGATTGGAGAACATCCACGGTGTTAAGCCAATAGAAATTCCTATGGTTCGATACTAGACGTACAGGCTGAGCAAATTAATTTGCCGCTGCTAGGGTGCGTCTAGATTTCTAGGCTATGATTGACCACCTGTTCGAGGGATTTGCAACAGCCTTTCCCCACTGTTTGTAGCATATCAGTGTTCAACGGAATTATTTTTAAAAATGGAGGGGATATAGGCTAGGCCAGGGGTCGGCAACCTTTTTTGCCTGGAGAGCTACTTTTACCAAATGTATTTTTTTTTTAATCTCAGAAGAGCCACATAAAGACGGTTACAAGAAAAAGTTTGGATATTTAACGTACAGTTACTTTCATTCAACAGAGGATTTTTTAATGGGTAAGGTAAGGCTATTTGTACCCCTGGTACAATTAGCAGTGTATGCTATTCGTACCCTGGTGCAATTAGAAGTGAACTCTATTCGTACCCCGGTGCACACAGCAATGTGTTGTCATTGTGAATATGACAAAATATTGAATATTTTCACAAAATTTCTGTTAAAGGAACCATATGTAAGATTGTGGCCAAAACTGGTACTGCAATCAGTTTCAAATTACTGTAGAGAAGTGTATCCCCTCCCCCCCCCCCCTGACTCGAGGTTACCAACCCGGATGCCGAAACACTATGACTTCGTGATTAGTAGATAGGTGGAGGGTGGCGCATCAGGCCAAAACACAGAATGACATGACAAAACACAACATCAACATCAGTTGAGGGCTGCAACTTCACTTTTTAAATGACAATATCCTGGCCGGACTACTGTTGTCAGTGATATAAGTATTTGAAGTTAACATGATTTCTTAATGTCTAGTGACATATTAAGGCCATTTTATGATTAATTGAAATACATTTCTTACATACGGTTCCTTTAACTAACAAACTGACGGTTGTATGTGTTTATTAAAACTTAATCTGAACAGATATTAGTGCCGAAACCTTTCAGAATTCTTCACTTTCTGCTGACGAAAAAACGAATGTCCGCCATGTTTTTTGTGTACGTGAGCAATGTTTTTTTGTTGTTGTCACAGGGTGTGAATAGCTCAGCTGTGTGGCCAAGGCTCTTCGTACCAGGGGTGTAAATAGACACTCCGTTTTTTAATACATTTTCTACTAGTTTTAAAAGTAATGTGCAAGTAACTTGAAATGTAAAGTAGAATGACAGAAGTATAGACCTTAGGCTTCCCATGTATGCTAAACACCACTCCCTATTTTCCCAGTGTCCTTTGGTATGCAAAGTAACATCATAGTTAACAACACAACACTCAATTTTCGTTGACATGTCATTGGCGAAATTGAACATTAGGCCTACCAGGGATTAGATTTGGTGATGGCCTTGGAGTCTGGCTGGCTCATATTCAGTGAGGTGAAGTTTCATGCAAGAATTGAGGCTGTCATCATTTAAGGGCAACTCCACGCAAAACTGTCATATATCCATAACGCCAACCAAATACCATGGCATTGTGTTGGCGTTATGGATGTGACAGTTCTGCGCGGAATTGCCCTTAAACGTGAGTGCAGGTTTGTCTTAATATTTTTCATATGTGAGAAAGATTTCCCACATGCAAGTGGAATAGGGTTAACACAGCAATACTAACTCGTTGCAGTGTGCGATATATAACGGGCAGTTCATTTTGCGTTTTCAGAATCAGTCTTCGGATGGAAACTTTCCCATTTCAGCCCGCTTGTGTACGCTCTCGCAAGCTGTGGTCGCTGACGTTTCCTTTTTGACATTTTCCTTATCTAGCCTACAGCAAGCGCACACATCAACGATAACATTTAAAGTGTTCTCGTTGACTGAAATGTAGGATATTAACATGATATTAACATGATGTTTGATATTAACATGGTAACGAACCGCAAATGTAACAATATTATGCAGGCTACGGTTACGGAGTCAAGTGAGGTAGAAAGTTATATAAATTACTCAGATAGACTTACAATATTACATTTTTAAAATGAACGAACTAAAATAAAATACATTTTAATTAAATACTCATTAATTATTTTCAAAAGCTGAGCCGCATCAGAGGGATCAAAGAGCCGCAGGTTGCCGACCCCTGGGTTAGGCTATCAGTTTTTTCCTAATAGACTACCCCACTATGTATCTCTTAGATTTCGCTAATGAGTGTTGTAGGAGATATTGATGGCACAAAAACTTTTACAAAAGACCAGAAAACAATGTTAAGGCATTTGTGGAGAAGAAGGATGGTTTGTGTGTTCTTCCTACATCTCACGGTAAGCTATTTCATTGCTCTGATTGGTTAGGTCTATCCAATTGAGTGCAGAGGCATTCCCCCTTGTATTGGTTGAAACATGCCCCATAATTACGTCCCAATGGAGCAGTATCAGACTCATATTCTGACAGAATTTGCGTATGACAACGTCAGGCTAACAGTAAACACCTAGACAAGACAAATTTCATTGAACTACAACTTGTCATTTTTCATCGAAATAGACCTATTAACACCTTTTGTACTGTTTTCTTTACCAAATAGGCAATACAGTACTTTGTCCAAATGTGCATTAGATCCAAACTTGCAAATAGCAACACAGAACAGACAAACTTGTCTCTTCTCAAGTTAGAAAATGTAATAAGACTGATGGAAAATGAAACGTGGCAATTTTCTAGGCTGATTTAACATGTAACTATACTCTCATTCAGGCATAATAATTCAGTCACTAACCAATTCGTCTGCTGAAGCTCAACCTTGTTTCTGGAAGTTAGCCTACAGGGACTATTTTCAGGTGCTGCATGATATCATTGTGCTGCTGCACCCATGGTGTTCCTTGATTATTACGCTGGAATGAGAGTATACTGTAGTTCCATGTCAAATCAGCCTAGAAAATCGCCACGTTTAATTTTCCGTTGGTCTTATTACACTTTCTAACTTGAGAGGAGACAAGTTTTAAATAGGAAAATTACCGGAAATCTTAGTCAGTTTTAAACGTGATGCTAGCAGGCGAAATGCTAATGGACTAATCCGATTCAATGATCTATGCTAGGCTGGAGCTAAAAGTGGTATTGCCAGACTCAGAGAATGGTTGGATGAACTGGAGAAAGGTAAGAATCAATTGTTTAACTGAAGGGGAGGTGGAAAATAAGTGTAATTCCCCCAATGGTGTAATATCCTTTTAACATTTGCACAACAGGTTAGTGTATCTCAAAAAAATAGTGCAAACTGCACCGCATAATGGATTACCTGCAAAAGTGCGCATCTTGCTCAAAATTCTTTGTTTCAAGTTACTTTCTGGCATGGTAAGTAAATCCTTTTGTTATCTCAAGTTTAGATGACTATAAATGTATTGTAGCGTCGGTGGATGTACATGTTTAACGTTGAATGAGTGTCTCCCAGAATGCAGTGCGAGTGAATGCTATAATGTGTAATGTCGGTTATAATAGTTGTAGTTACGTTTACCATGTTGTGTATTTGTTAGCGTGTTAGTCTTTTTGGTTGTACCTCATGTGTTTATCCTCGTGTTGATGTGTGTGGTAAACCCTTATTGTGTGTTACATGTGCGGCTGAGACTACCGCTGTGTTTCCCTATGTAGTTATCCTAGTATGTCTGATTGTGTTTGAGTCTTCCTGTTCCAATAAATGGCTGTCCTGGCCAAAGGTGAATCTTGTCTGAGGGTGAGATCGCTACATTGGTGTCAGAAGTGGGATGGGCACGAAGATCTACGCCAGATCAAGATGGAGAAGAAGGCCGAAGACCAGACCAACAAGATGGCGGCGAACCTCAGCAGATGTTCCAATTGTCCTTTTAAGGACTAGCCAGCTTGCTGAGCTCGCCACTTCGGAGGATGGAGGACCTTCCGGCCCGGCTCGGGACCTGTGCAGGCGACCAACGGGACCAGCCCTGCACAGCCGACGAGAGCTGCCAGCGCTGGAGGAAGCGGCCCCGGCTGATGTCGCGGAAGTGTCCGCGGCTGGCAAGGAGTTCCTGGCTCGACGCCGATGTCGATGCTGCCGTCATCCGAGGATCTCATCCATAGAGAGCGCGAACTCTCTGATGACCTTGGAACACGACCACAGCGGTCGGGTTTACACCGCCAGCTACTGAAGAACTTCCAGAGCGTCAGCTGCCGGTCGAGAGTGTGATGGAGTCATAGCTGCTAGTTCGGGAGCTTGCGGTGCTCCAGCTAGTGACCAAGACGGTAACGTCGACCTGTAGAGCATTGGGAGCTATCGTTTTGTGGACTGTTGAGATTTGAAGTGCGCACGTTCCGGTTGAATGAAGTCTGCGCAATGTTTTTCACGTTTTGTGTGTGAGTTCCTGTGTGTCCCGAGCCTGTTGGGAGGGTCGGGGTCTCCATTTCCCACCATAGTGGAGCATCGTTGTGCTCGAGAGACAGCCGACAAAAGTTCTACAAGAGGGCAGCGCGAGGAGGGACCTCGACGTTGTTTGTCTTTTGCCCAAACCTTATGCATTTCTAAAGAATGGCTTTTGCATTCAATTTACATGTGTGGATGTTTGATCTGTATTGTCTTAGCTGGCCATGGCCAAAGTTCCCCAACACCCGCTCATGCATAAAGTGACCATTTGCTCCTTGTTCTGGCCCCTCTACTGAGAGATAACTCAGTCCTGGGCCTACTTGATGTCTTGTGGTGAGTTAGGCCAACCTCATTATCATACAGTATTGCTCTGTAAATATGTGTTGTGAATAATACATTCATGTTTGGTCTTGAATTAATACTTGTAATGTGGGCAACAGTCTGATTATGGTTTTGGTACAATTGAATGTATCTGTGCATAGTTGTAGATTAAGAATTAAACTGTAGCATAAAGTTATGATATCCACCTGGGCCAAACCCATCCACCTCAGACAACAAAGGCTCTGATGAGTCAGGGGTGGCCCAAGTGAATGATAAAAGTGGAGGCTCTTGTCCTCCTGGGGCTCTTCTGTCTTCTTTCCCATCTTGGGGCTTCTTTTCCCATCTTTTCTTCTTTTCCACCTTGGACCTCTTCTCTGGGTCTCTCTCTTTTCCCCCTCTCTCTCTCTTCCTCTCTCTCTCTGTCTCCCTTTGTCTTTCTCTCTCTCTCTTTCTCTCTCCCCTTTTCTCTATCTCTGGGTTTGTATTGTTTTATCTGGTGTATCAGTTATCTCTAACTTGTCAAGTTTACCTCTGTGAATTGGTTAAGTTTCCTTTGTTACCATTTGCTACTTTGTTACAGTAGACTATGTGAGTTTACTTGTACATTCAACTGAAGTGATATGGGTTACATTTACCTTTAAGACTTAGCCTATTAAATTGTTCATTTGCCTACCAATCGGATAACTTCAATTCTCGTAGTGTGCCATGCCATTCTCCTCCATAGCTGATAAACTAGTTACTTGGTAATTGATTGGTGATACAAATTATTAATCAAATGGAGTCAGATTAACGAGTATGTAATAACATCATTGCCATTTAACTCTTCACCCTACTTGTCCACACAAGCTCCTTCAAGTGAGGATATAGCTCGACGTCTATATGTTTCCGAGGCTGTATATATATATATATATATATATATCATTTTATGAGCGTTCTTACAACGTGGACTGCTGACTGCCTGGAGATCGGCACACTTGTGGAAAGGTGCCGAGCTGTAACAGTAGCCAGAAGGGGCTACCGAACGTCCAGGGGTTCCAGCGTATCCGGGGGTTCGGCTTGCAGTGGGACTGTTTGCTGCTGTTTGAGGTAGCGCAGCTGCACGGCGGGAGACCGAGGGCCCAAGCGACACCACGACCCACGTCTGGCCGGTTCTGGTGCTTGTTCGGGGGAGAACTGACGTGACAGAGGCAGCCGAGAGCCCTTCCAGTCGGGAGGGGTAACCGTTGGAGAATGCCGGGACTTTCTGCGGGAGCGGCTCCAAAGACTGATCGCCTGGGGTCGTAGTGGCCAAGAGCGGGCCACCGACAGCCTGGGGATACTACGTCTACAGAGAAGCTCTGGCCGCCTTGGACTCTCCATTTGCAGCCAGAGGCTTTCCGGTCACTTGGACTAAGCACTGGGACTGACACCGATGCAGCCGCGAGCGGTGAGCTGAGCTGTCATTGCCGGGGACGACAATGGCTCAGGAGGGGGTTATGTAGCGTCGGTGGATGTACATGTTTAACGTTGAATGAGTGTCTCCCAGAATGCAGTGTGAGTGAATGCTATAATGTGTAATGTCGGTTATAATAGTTGTAGTTACTTTTACCATGTTGTGTATTTGTTAGCGTGTTAGTCTTTTTGGTTGTACCTCATGTGTTTATCCTCGTGTTGATGTGTGTGGTAAACCCTTATTGTGTGTTAACATGTGCGGCTCAGACTACCCCTGTGTTGCCCTATGTAGTTATCCTAGTATGTCTAATTGTGTTTGAGTCTTCCTGTTCCTAAAAATGGCCGTCCTGGCCAAAGGTGAATCTTGTTGAGGGTGAGATCGCTACAGTATAATAGGCCCCTACATTATTTTATCTCTTTGTTACTGCCTAAAATGAATGTTGCTAGCTAGCATGCAGTTTAAGTTAGCTAATATTACAGTTTTTCTTGATCGCTTTAATGCTTGTGTCAACTATGACATCCCGTGAACAAAAGCACTCTGGCCAAAATGACACATTTTGCTTGCAAAAGGCTTTTACTCTCAAGACATTTAAAACATACAGCAAAAGCAAATATAGCCTTATAACACATCTGTAGTCAAATCACTGTGTGATTTCAATCAATCATTGCAGATTGGACAACAAAATGCAAAATCTAGTTCTCAAACTTAGCCTTCTTTTTTGCTATGTCTGTCATTTCTTTCATCATGGAAAAACTGTGAAAAGACTAAATTTATTGAATAAAAATTAATTGTATTAATTCCTCCCAAGATCCTAAGACCTAGCCTACAATAAGCACATAGACAAGACAAATTTCATTGAACTACAAATGGTCATTTTTCTAGCTTCTAGCTATCAGCAGCTATTATCTTATTTTGAGATTGTAGATGATGCAATGCTGATCAACAGACTACATGATGACTGGAAAGATGGAGATGACCTCAAGCTGAAGTACCATTTGGATTGCAGAACTGAGCTGTACCAACATTCGAAAAGTGTATGTGTATCCACTGGGAATTTTTTTGTTTTATTCAGTGAATGTTGTTGCCACATTCTGTCAATCAATCCTTTCAATTAATCATTTCAATCCAATACATTTTGTGGAATAAAAACTTCACAAAATTCTCTTTCATCCATCCATAGGACGAGATGCGCAGGACCAACGCTCAGACAGGATGAAAAGACGCAGGTTCTGTCTGGGCCAAGTCATATATGTGGCTATAACCCAGACAGAGCCAGGAAGTTGTATCGTGCACCTGACAGACGGAAAAGGAATTTGATGGAGACAGCTGTGAGACAAGGAGATGCCTGGGGAGTTGAAATTGCTGGTCGCCTATCCTGAATAATAGATTTGGTAGCTGAAGAGGCACTGTATCATCTTCGGTGCAGGTCCCAGTTCTAGAGCCCAGTTACAAACTCTGAGGTAATATATTTTTTTCAAGACTAGAAGCCAATCATTTAAATTAAAAGTTGTATTTTCCCCCCTCAGGTCTGACGGCCTATAGATGGAGACAGTTGTTGTTTGAGAAACTGTGCAAATGGATGAAGTAGTGGAGTGTCACAAGGTCAGTTCGTTCGCCGCTCACGGGCCTCGAACCCGCCACCTTGACACACACACCGGCATGGGAGACGAACGCTCTAACCACTGCGCCAAAAGCCCAGGCTTCCAACTCAGCGGTTAGAAGCGTTCTTAAGGTTAGGGCTGTGAGGATTTACACGGGCAACTAGCACGCTAGCTCAGTCTGCCTCCGTTACAGGAGCATGGTGTAACAAGTCTCAGAGATGATGATCCACATGAAGATGGTAGAGCTTGATCCCACGGAGGACAAAAGTCTCACATATGGACGGCTGTATCTGAAAAAAAAAAAAGCTTCAGGAATATTATGAGGAATCTCTCTAATTCACATCAGATGAGAGAAGAGGGGACACTGTGCCTGAAAGACACTACAAATGCAATCCTCTGAGACTACTGTCAACAGGTCAACAACCCCTTACAAACCATTGATGATGCTGCACTTAAAAGAGCTCGCAATTTCCACTGCCATTCATCTAATCTGTGGAGACTTGACAAGAGTTCCACTTGACATGAAGCAGTACCCCTCAGTAGACAGCATGACCAAAACGCAGAACCAGCTTTCTCTGATTTCTGACAGTCTCAAGCAGTTGCTTTTTCTGAAGTTTGTCAGCTGCAACTGTGCAGGGGACTGTGACACTCTCAGGTGCTGCTGTAAAAAGCAGAGTCAAGTGTATTCCTGCTTGTGGGATCTGTCATGGTAACTCCAACCTGCCAGATGACAACAGGAGTGAGGGAGATGCAGTGGAGGTGGATGAGGTTTGTTAAATTTTAAACTGATTAAGGAAGCTTTATAATTGTTTAATAAAACCACTTTTTATGGGTGTTTTATGGACTTGGAGTCATTTCTACTCAAAACTAATGGATGGGATAGATTCAGCACCCCTAAAAACATTTAGTTAGACATCTCAAAAGCTAATATTGGTAAAAAAAAAAAAATCATTATTTTTCGCCCAGACCCTCTAGGTACCCCAAACTTCATTGGCTCTCCAGACGTTTCCCCGAGGATTTGGCCATGGATAAATTGGGAGGTGTTACTAGACACCTACAGGGACACGAAGTTGGTAAGAATTTACCAACTTTTGCAGATTGGCAAAAAAGCATTTGCATTGCTATTTGATCAAGATGGGCAGAAACTTAATGATGTGCACAAGTGATACGATGATATGGAGTTTCAAAAAACAGTTCTGAGAATTTCTATTTGATCTAAGAAATGCGCCGAAGCAACTGGGAAAGACTGAAAGCATTGTTTTCAGCTTCTTTAACTTTTCTGTTTGTAGATTGCTACTCAGAAAGTACCAGGAAAAGTTGCTGTGGACAGGTGAAGTGGCACTTGATGTTACATATTTTACAGACTAAGGTGCGCTCGTACCACAGATGACACACAGTTGTCATTTGTATTTGGACCATTTGTAAAGTCTCTGTAAAACTATCAAAAAAATGTTTACCACTTGGTTGCACTCAGATGTTGAACTGAGTGTAAATATAGAGCTGTAGAAGCAGTGCTTATTGATTTGATTAAAGATTTGTGAGACTGTCTGATCTATATCAATTTGGGTGGCAGTTTGAGGGTACTGGTTAAGGACACTGCTCTGGCTAAGGGAGGAGTTCTTAATGTTTTTACAGCACTGAAGGTGAGGTGAAGTGCTGTAAAAATATGAAGAACTCTATACTACCCATGAAGAATTTTTTTGAACACAATGGCAAGTATCTTCAAACTGTATAATTGGAATGGTTTTGTGTAAACATTTCATTGTTCAGCAGTAACCCTTCGGGGCAGCCGTGGCCTAGGGCTTCGGACTTGTAACCGGAGGGTTGTCTGTTCGAACCCCGACCAGTAGGAACGGCTGAAGTGCCCTTGAGCAAGGCACCTAACCCCTCACTGCTCCCCGAGCGCTGCTGTAGCAGGCAGCTCACTGTGTCGGGATTAATGTGTGCTTTACCTCACTGTGCATTCACTGTGTGCTGAGTGTTTCACTAATTCATGGATTGGGATAAATGCAGAGACCCAATATGCATATTGCCCAATATTTTCCCACTATTGGTCTAAAATCTTTTTCATTTGTTCAGTTATACCCCATATATCATTTGATTAACTTTTCTTAATATTCATGACAAGTTAAATTTAAAAAGATGGTGGTCCAACAGCGGACCACAAGTGTCACGCCACCGGCGGCATACCACCAGCGGTCCGCTATCTGCCAATCTGATTTTGCTATCTTGGTATGTTAAAAACCCCAGTTCAGACTTCACTTCGTGGGCCAGGGCCAGTCAGCTGAGAGGCCCAGATATGGATTGGATCTCTTGTTCTGCATTTTTGCCGTCGCTGCTCTCCAGAATGCTAACGAACGTGCTTTTGTAAACGGCGACCCCTGTCCCACTCGTTTATGGAGCCCATCACAGGCCTGGTGCATATATTCATGTTCTGTGGACCAAGCCCCTCTGATGACTGAGAAGCTTTTAGGCAGCCATAGCCGTAAAGATATTGACTGACCGACTGCATAATAAATGCCCGCTCTCATGATGAATTCATACGGGCGATGGAATCATCCTCATGTGTGTGCACTTCCAGCCAGCATGAAATATTTAAAAATGGAATGTGTGAGTTGCATTTTTTTGGACAGATCAGTCATAATTAATACCATTCACCATTAGTGAGGATAGCCTCCATGAAGGGCCTGCTCTTGTTACATGCATTATGACGCCCACTGCCCGTGGGAAGATCGCTGGAGTTTCAACCAAACAGCTGCCTCATGATTTGGTTGCATTTCCAGGACATTTGAACAGGGATGGATTACTGCACGGGCCCAAGGGGTCAGGGGGCCCTGAAGCCCAAGCCTTTGCATGGAATCATTGCCTCAATATCAACAAATCAGGATGTAGGCTATGAATCTGATTGAATTTAGTATTGGCAATCCCCAAAATGCACCAGAATACAGGAAATCACATCAAACAAATAAAAAAAATTCTGGGGGAGGGCCCCCAAACCCCCCCTCCCACATATACGACAATTAGTGGGGGGCCCTTAATACATCTGGGCCCAGGGGCCCAAAAGTTCATAATCCGCCCATGCATTTGAATAACATGTACCCAGTATGACAGTACCTTTGTTTGGATGTTTCAGTAAATGTAAAATGTTAAATGGTTATGTTCGGTACGTCCTCTAACACACTCACTAACTTACTATACCGTAAGAGGCTTTTGAGCTCATGCAGAGTATCAAGACATTAAAAGATAGCTGGTGTGAAGCTCCACTTGGCTCTTTTCCCTGTTATTTAGATCTTAGCGTGGTCAAGGCTCTATCTGTCCTCTCCCCCCTCAGTCCGACACTGTCCTCTCTGCCGACTGTGAGTTCCTCCCATGCTGAGGCCGGCTGCACCACCACAGGCCGGCTGCACAGAAATGGGCCACACACTCTGGAGCTTAACTAGGTTCTGGTGCAACATTGTGTTCTCTCAGAAACAGACAGCCCAGAGGCAGGTCTGGAGCCTAATGAGGTTCTGGTGGAACATTTTGCTCTTTCAGAAACGGCTGTACAGAGCCAGGTCTGGGTCAAGAGGAGAGGGGCTTGGCCAAGAGGCCTAGGAGAGTAATGAGGTGCTCTGAACCAGCCAGCATGAACTTTCACCCCCCTGATTGAGGATTCTCCTGATATTACTGTTTTTAGTGACCTATATGACAGAAATGTGTCTTAGATGGCTGTAGACTTACGTTGTTATATATACCTTGTGTGACGTGATCGAGCACTCGCGCTTCTGCCGGTCATTGGCTCACCGCTCCAGGCCAAGTATGCGGGGCTCTATAAGTTCCTGCATTGTGGTCCAAATGATAATTATGTGATCTCGACTCCCAACAGGAGGAAGAGAACCCAAAAATTCAGCGTGCTTTGCAGATGATGGATCCCGTGGTGGCCATTAAAAAAAAATTGGAGACACTGCAAAACATGTCATCAGTTAATAGAAATCTAAATCCAACTCAGAGCCAAGAGCTTACTGATTTGCTTGGCGAGTTAAAAATGTTGTTTTTGGACGTGCCTACGCAGACTGATGAGTTGGAGCGCGATATCAATGTTGGGGATGCTGAACCCATCCGCCATAACCAGTGTTTGGAATAACGGCGTTTAAAAGAACCGCGTTAGGTAACGACGTTATTTTTTCAGTAACGGGGTAATCTAATTAATTACTTTTCCCGTTGTTACAACGCCGTTAACTTTACTGGACGTTAAATGCTATGCGTTACTATGCATTGATTGAATAAACTGTGTAATCCGAACGCACCCCTGGCTCACAGCTAGTGAGGAGGTGGGTTAATAACGACGTAAGTGATTATGATTGGCAAAGGCAGAGTCATGTTTCATGATAGCCAATCAGAGCCAGTGTTTTTACACACTTGCCAGCACACGCGACACACACACACACAACAGCTAAAATAGAGATTCAACGAAACAGCAGAGGTTAGGAGCAATTCGATGAAAAGTTGGCATTTTCAAGGTGGAGATATAAGCCCTACTTCAAATTCATTGTGGTCAAAGGCAAGAACGTACATGTAATTTGTACATTATGTCCAGGAGCGAAGACTTTGTCGACATCCGTTGTAAACAACTCTAATTTAATCAAGCATCTCACACACGCATCTAAAGCTAGTGGCCAAAAACACCGATACCTCCACCACAGATGATAGCTCGCCATCCACTAGCAAAGTCCTCCAAGCAGCAAAAGCTAGATCTTTCTGCCTCACACCAAAAACCTATGACACAGGCTGAAGTCAACCGTAGGCAGGGCCGGAGTGGGGCCACTTTTCAGCCCGGGAGTTTCAGGCCCAAGACCGGCCCACTTTTTTAGTGGTGGTGGAAATTGGATGAATAAGGCAACATTTCAGCTCTTACTATCCTGTAGTTTTTATTATAGGCTACCAATATTCCACTATTCCAAGGATAAGTTGATAAGTTAACAAAAACAGGAAGGAAGACATTTTAAATGCATTTGAAATGTATCCCGCAATTCCACTAAGAGGCATATTGAACTATTGTTTACATGTTTTTTTCTGCATGGGTCAGCTATCATGTTGTTGTTTGGTGATTTGCTCCTTTACTACACCCACTTCTGAGTAAACAAGGCATATAGGTTGATCATGTAGCCTACGGCTGTCATATAGCCTACTGTTCTTTCTTACATAAAATAATTTTAATTCATATGGTTAACTCTATTATCCTTTCTACTTGTCCCTGTAGTCATAGCTAATTTCAGGCTCATCATTTTCAGCGGGGGACTGGCTGATCTGCTGCTCAGAGGCTACTTTTTATTTTTAGGCCTAGGCTACTGCATACACAGATCAAGCTTGAGTTTTGTTATCAATATTTGCATAATATTTGCAAAGTCTATGAATCGCCATATTGGATGATACAAAAAGGCAAATTTTTTTAATTAATTTGATGTCGCTTGCGAATAGGTTGACAATGCTACAACGTCCAGTATTAGCCCAATAATTAGGCTACGGCGCTATAATCATAGCTAATTTACCAGTTGCCACTTATTCTGTCCTCTTCAAAAAAAATCTGGAAGCTTGGCACATTTGGCAGCATTTTCCTCCAATACTTTTCGTCTTTTTTACCTGGCCTTTCCAGTCCCTCATGGCCTCTTTCTACCATCCATCCTCCCTGACGCTTATCACTACGGTAGGGCCGGCCCAGCTGGTATCTGAGAAAACTTTTTAGAAAAGACGGGCTATATGGACCCAACCAATTAACTCTTCTTGGGAGGGGAAAACAACCCATGCAGAGGCTGCGGTGTTAGGCATAGGATGCGAACGTGTAGCCAACTTAGATTAGAGAAGATAGATTAACGTGGCAAATGTTAATATTTTTCCCTCGACCGGCCCAAAGGTGAAGCGGCCCACCGGGAATTCTCCCGATTCTCCCGATTACCCACTCCGGGCCTGACCGTAGGTCTGTCGATGTGCAATATCTTGAATTTCCCCTTGGGGATTAATAACGTATCTATCTAATAAATATCGAAAGTTATGTAGCCTACAAACACCTGTCTGTTCTACTCATTTCAACTGGCTGCTCAAAACTGCTCAAAAAATACATACAATACAATACAATGACATATAGCAACTTTTTTTTTTAACAGTAACGCAAATAGTTACTTTCCCTGGTAACGAGTTACTCTTATCATAGAGTAATTCAGTTACTAACTCAGTTACTTTTTGGTACAAGTAGTGAGTAACTATAACTAATTACTTTTTTAAAGTAACGTTTCCAACACCTGCCATAACCAAACCTGACTCAACCTGGGGGTTTCCGGGTTTTCAGGGGGAGGATGTGACGGCCCACTAGCCATATTTTGATGTGTCCTAATGCTGTTTTGTTTTGTCTCTTTAACCCTGTTTCACACATGGTTATTTTGAAAAATTGAGACATTTCCCTTCGTTTGTGCCCTTCGTTTACACACAAACAGAGAATTTGCCTCTAAAAACAAATTATTCTAAAAACTCCGGCCAGTGTGGAGATTTTAGAAAACGTTGGTTGCACGTTTGCATGTAAACTGAGAAAAACTGAGTTTTAGGTGTTGCACTCCTGAAGAGTGGGGACATATAGGTGTATGAAATGATACACAGAACACCATGCTGCTGTTAATCAGATCGGCTGCTGTATTAATGTTAACAAGCATAGAAAAATAAAAACACAAAGTACAAACAGTGTATTACGATAATACAAATCATGCTTCCCTCCGTGCTAGCATGAGATTGTTAAACGTGACTAGCAACATTTTCCTAGTTCGTACATAGAAAGTACATAGACAATAACAAAAATCCCTCTTTTATGGTCACAACCGTTTAGTAACACAATCAAAATCCCAACAAACATTCCTACCTGAAGAGTGGGGAAATATAGGTGTATGAAATGATACACAGAACACTGTGCTGCTGTTAATCAGATCGGCTGCTGTATTAATGTTAACAAGCAGCTACTTCCTCTCTTACTTAGCAGCATATTCTCCCAACAGGTAGTGCCCTCTAGTGGTTACCAAAGAAACTATAGCAAAAGTAATCCCAGTTCAAACAAGGTGTTACATAGTAATTCAAAACCTAAACAGTTCGTCCCTTTTAAACAGGTCATATAATGTACACTAAACAGGTCATATAACTTAAGGTTACTCACGTAACCCCGGTTCTCTGATAGCATGAGTGAGGTATCTCACTATGGGACACGCCCCCTCGCGAGTTCCCCAGAAGCCATTATTTCATTACGCCAGCCACCATTGGCTGGACGACTGACGTATGCGACGTGGAGGAGGTACTTCCTCCTCCTTTATATTCTACGGCGCAACGTCATTGCTTCAGTCTAGCTAACCAACCTCTTCTCGCCAACGGCAAGGAGGGTGGTCTGGTGAGATACCTCACTCATGCTATCAGAGAACCGGGGTTACGTGAGTAACCTTAAGTTCTCTTTCAAGCATTCATTCGGTATCTCACTATGGGATATCGTGACTCCCGGATTGCCAGACAAGCTTGCGATCCCCAACAACATCAGTGCGCCCCCGGCGTCCCAGTGCCTAACACTGAATGCGGCAAAGTCGGGGCAGTGACATCAAGTCTGTAAAACCTGACAAACGTTGTCGGGTTTGCCCAACATGCTGCCAAGCATACATCCTCTATGGGGAAGCCCTGAAATAAAGCCCATGATGTCGACATTCCTCGAGTGGAATGGACTCGTAAACCGACTGGGGGTTGTAACCCCTTAGTCGTATAGGCCAGGGCAATAGCCGCCACAATCCATTGTTATAGACGCTGCTTAGTGAGCGGTCTACCCAGATGTGACTTTGCACAAGACACAAACAGCTGTTCCGTTTTCCTTAACTCCGCTGTTTTGTCCACGTACGCACGCAACGCCCTGACCGGACAGAGCGCATTCAGCCGCTCCTGCTCCGGGGAGGCGAAAGGCGGTGGGTTAAACGCAAATAGTTCAATCGGCCGACACGACAGTGACGGGTTGAAAACCTTCGGAATGAACGCTGGGTTGGGTTTTAATACAACCATCGAGTCACCCGGGAAAAATTGCATACAGGCTGTATTCACAGATAGGGCATGAATATCGCTTACGCGTTTAGCCGTAGCCAAAGCCACCAACAAAGCCGTCTTGAGTGAGAGCACTTTAAGATCCAACTGTTGTAATGGCTCGAAGGGAGGGCGAGACAGAACATCCAAAACCATCGGCAGATCCCATGAAGGGGCCAGTGGTTTAGAACCGGACGGAGGCGTCGAGCCCCTTTCATAAATTGACGTATGAGAGGGTGCTGGACCGCTGTTTTGTCCCCAAAACCTACATGGCAGGCCGAGATGGCAGCCAGGTAAACTTTTACAGTGGAGAAGGACTTGTTTTTATCCAGTAAGTCTTGCAGAAACGTAAGGATAACGTCCACAGAGCACTGGAAGGCTATCGTCCCTGTTTTAATGCACCAGTCATTAAATACACGCCATTTGCTATCATACAACGTCCTAGTTGATGACGCCCTAGCGCTCTGAATGGTCGCTATGACATTGCAGGGCAGTCCTGCAGCTGTCAGATTCAGCCTTTCACGGGCCAAACCCAGAGGGCCAGGCGCTCTGGATGAGGGTGAAATATTTCCCCGTTCGCTCGGGACAGCAGGTCCCTGCGGGGGGGCAGCGGCCACGGTGGGGAGTGGAGTAACGGGATTATTTCTGCTAGCCAGGGTTTCCCTGGCCAGCGCGGGGCTACGAGAATGAGTGAGAGGCTCTGTTCCCGCACCCTGGCGAGCGTTGGAGTGATCAGTTCCAACGGAGGGAAGGCATAGAGCAGGACGTGTGGCCACTGGTGTGCCAAAGCATCTATCCCTAACGGGGCTTTCTGATCGCGCAGGGAGAAAAACATCGGACATTGTGCATTCTCCTCTGAGGCGAATAAGTCCACTTTCGCTCGACTCGTTCGCAACCAGATTTGAGCCACCACATCGCTGTGGAGTTTCCAGTCTCCGTAGCGGGGGTTGCCCCTGGATAATAAATCTGCACCCAAATTCAATACACCGGGGACGTGTGTGGCTTTCAACGACAGGAGCTGTGTGCTGCTCCATAAGATCAGTCTGTGTGCCAAAGTGTGCATATGACGAGACCTCAGTCCCCCCTGCTTGTTGACATAAGCCACCACAGTGGTGTAGTCTGTTCTGACCAAGACATGATGCCCTCTCAGGATGGGCAGAAAATGTCTGAGTGCGAGCCAAAACGCCATCATGGTGATCTGACATGGGCGTAGCACGCTTTCCTCCCAGTTTATTCTGAAGCCTAGTAACAACAGGTGCTCCGTTAGGATAGCCGTGTGCTGCTGCGCTTCCTGGTATGAGTGCGCGGCCACCAACCAGTCGTCGATAAAAGTAGCCAGACGTAAACCCTTTTCCCGGAGCAGCGCGATAGCCGCTTCGGTGACCTTGACGAAGACTCTGGGGCTGAGCGCAAGGCCAAATGGGAGGGCAAGCCACTCGTAGGTCACACCTCGAAAGGCAAACCTGAGGAACTTTCTGTGGGGCGGATAGATCGGGACGTGTAGGAACGCATCGGTCAGATCCCCTGAGGTGAACCAATCGCCCGGGCGCATGAAGCGCATTAATGCGTCGTTGGTTAGCATCCTGAACCTGTACATTCTTAGGTATCTGTTCAGTGCACGCAGGTCCAATATCGGGCGCAAGCCCCCCCCTTTCTTTGGGACCAGAAAATACCCCGAGTAAAAACCGTGACGGCTTTGCTCGATGGGGACTACTCTGATCGCTTGTTTGTTTAACAGGGAAATTATTTTCCCCCGTAGAACACGGGCAGGTTCCCCTGTAGCGTGGGATTGTACAATCCCATTGAACGGGGGTGGGGGTGTAGCGAACTGTAGGCGGTAGCGTCTGGCTGGACTCGCCCCCCCTCGCCTGCAAGGCGCGTACTAGGCGCGCTTCTTCTTCCTCGCGGGTGGGGGGTTTTGCTGACCTCCCTGTGTCGCGTTAGGGTTAAAGGGCTTTTTAACCCAGGCACCTTTGAGCTCGGGGGTCTTACCAAGGCTCTGAGTGGCAGTCTGGGTCGGGAGCTGACGTTTGGAAGCGGGGGCTTGTGCCTTTCTGGGGAGGCACAGCTGCAGCGCTTCACCGTCCCGTATCTTTTCCTCACACCGCTTTTGCATAGTGGCCACGGCTGGTCCAAAGAGGCCTTTGGGGTCCACGGGCACATCTAGCAGCTGGGTCTTCTCCTTGTGGGAGAGGCTGGAGAGGTTGAGCCAGCGAGCTCTCTCTTGGGAGACCATGAGGGCCATAGCCCGTCCCGCCGTTTGCACCGCACACCTGTGTAGCCGTAGGCAGAGGTCTGTGACCACACACATTTCGTCCCACACAGCTGGCTGGTTGGGGGCGGACGAGAAGTCTTCCTCCAGCTCGGCTTAGTAGGCCATGAGCAGAGATGAGGCGTTGAGAGCTCTCACCGCCGACGCCACTGCTTTGTAGCTATTTACAGTCACGGCGGACTGGAAATTGTCGGCTTTGGAGGGGAATGCGGGTCCCGAGGGGGTCATCGCAGACTTCTGGGTGGGGTGGAGATGGCCGGCCAGGAGCGGTTCGACAGGGGGCAGATGGGAGAATCCAATCGCTGGTGGAGCTTTTAGCCTTCGGGAGCCTCTTTCCCTCGTAACGAGAGGACACGTTCTCCTTCTGGGCTTCCGGCCAGGGAACGCCGAGCTTTGCAGCTGCTCTCTTGCAGACGTCGTGAAGGCCCCCGCTTGCGGCTTCATCAGCCCCAGTGGCGGTGCTATCACTTCTCACGCCGCTCGGGCGAGCAGCCTGAGTGGCTGGGAGGGATAAGTCGTCGCCATCCTCATCCCCCAGGGATAGTAGGTCGACGGAGTCATCCTCTGAGATGAGTTCAGCTTCGCCAGTCGCACCTAGCATCCCCATTGGGCTGTCTTCGGTGTCGGATATAGGCGATAGGGCGTCGAGCTGGTCACCCCAGCTAGCGCCCAGTTCTCCAGCGCCGGCCGGCTCCTGGGAAAGGGTTGCTGACTCAAGGGGAGGGAGGTCATCCGCTCCTAGCATGGGGTCGTCGTCGGTGAGACTAGCTAGGCATGCTAGCCTACGTCGGCGAGACCGGAGGGAAAGTCGGGCGCAGTGTTCACACACTTCCGGGGATGTTAACGCGGTCTGGGCGTGTTGCAGCCCCAGACACGCGGCACACACCTGGTGGGTGTCAGCTGCCAAAATCTTGTTCCCACACAAACACATCCTAGCCGGGGCTTCGCACTTCCTCGCGGGGAGGGGGGGCACTGGCATCGACATGTTTCGCTACTGTTTGAGGACAGACTAGCGGTTGCTACTGTTTGGTGACAGACTAGCTTTGGAGCTACTGTATGGAGTCAGACTAGCTTTGGGGTTTGGAGGCTACTGTTTGGAGACAGGCTAGCGGGCTACTGTTTGGAGACAGGCTAGCGTGCTACTGTTTGGCGACAGGCTAGCAAGGGAGAGACTACTGTTTGGAGACAGACTAGCCAAACCAGTGCTCTTCGAAGATGAAGCGGCGTTAAGGTAGCGTTCGGGGACCGAGTCGTTACCTCGCTCAATGAACAGTTAAGCCACCAAGCCACAGCACCTGTATACGAGAGAACAAGCCTCTGGGGGCGAGAAGAGGTTTTAGACTGAAGCAATGACGTTGCGCCGTAGAATATAAAGGAGGAGGAAGTACCTCCTCCACGTCGCATACGTCAGTCGTCCAGCCAATGGTGGCTGGCGTAATGAAATAATGGCTTCTGGGGAACTCGCGAGGGGGCGTGTCCCATAGTGAGATACCGAATGAATGCTTGAAAGAGAACGTACACTCATTTCATATAGTACATATAGTACACACTAAACTGATAATCACCACATGGGCAGCCAACGCCACAGTATGCGATAGAACTTGCACCTGCTCCAAAAGTGCGACCTACAGTATGTTTACATTTTCATTTGGCTATGGTGATCATGGATGCATTCAGAGCTCCATGATCACCATAGCCAAATGACAACCCGATTTTGTCAGAAGACCACCAGTCCGCCCCAGCTCGAGCCAGTCCGGACTCTCTACTAACTAGGGTTGCCAACTTCCTCAACCCCAAATGAGGGACACTTCACTTCAAATGCGGGACCCCCCCCGCCCAAAAAAAAAAACAAAAACTAATTTACAAATGGTGTACTGTCACTTTAAGAGCATTGTGGTATTCATATTTTGCCAGCTCCATTCAAATATAGCCTATGGCCATTCCACAAACTCTAACATTGTTTGTGCCACATTTAGGCCTATAGCATAATGATAAGTATATTAAGTTGGTGTAAACAACCTTCATTCCTGTGGAAATAGAGGCATGTAATGATGCTAGCTAGATATTTTCTGTTTGCAATTAATAGTGAATTATGAACCTGGTAGCCACCTAGCTATCTGAGTGGAAAGTGTTTCAATTGGCATCAAGGCCGTAGCCATGATGTCAACATTGGGGGGGACCAAGTCTGTGGTGCGGTGTGAATTTCAATAACAGAATTTCAAAACATTTCCTGCCATGCAAAAATATTATTAAAATCACAAACAAGTCATTAGTTAAGTCAGTCAATTAGGATATACCAAACTTTTGATGGACATATTCACGGATGGATTATGAATCCCTGGGCATAGATGCAAAAAAACCCTCCCCTGTTAAGACAAGGGGGCCCGGGGGCATACTTCCCCGGAAGACTTAAAAAAACTAGATGTACCGCGTAGCGGTACAAAATATGACCGCCGCTCAGTCCTGCACATCCATTCCGCGAAAATAAATCATATTAATGAATTTGTCTCCATCTTCTACTCCATTCCCCACTCTTGAAACTTTTGTGTATGCTTGTTTGAAATGTGTGTTTGCACACATTCCGCACACAAAGTAGCCTACTGGCGCTGCAAAGGTGAATAGATTTGTTTCTGGGCCAAAAAATCTGTAACATTGTTATAAAACCTTTAAAATCTCTAAACAATCACAAGTAGGGCAGTTCATCACAGTCCATCCATTGCAACTGGACTGATGAAAGGTACACCTGTAGGCTACATTGTATTTGGGAAAAGCAGAAGGTAGCAGCATAATGTATTTATTTATTTATTATTAAACAAAACAATCCCTGTCAGTTCCATGCAGTTTTCAACAGCTATCAAGAAGAGAGGTCATGTCATGGATTTTTGTGAATGTTTCTTCTTCTACATATGCATAAGTTTAGTCATCTAGTTCAAATGATATTCAGCTTTATTGTCAATGCACAAATGAAATACCAGTAGTCTAAAACAAAATGCCGTTTTTCCCAGTGGTGCAAATAACTGACATGTCCAAAGGGCCTTCATGAAATGCGTTGCGAGACTGTTCATACACATTTTAACGGGCAAAGTTGAAGAGCTACTCTCCGTTATTGTTTGTGCAAATAATATGCTGATTCATGTTCCCTTGCATTTTGCAACCATGAGGTCAATGGTTAAGCTCAATCTTTTGACGCAATCTTTTGATTTTCACCCAGCCTAGTCCATGGTAGGCGCCCGATAGAAATATTGTTTAATTTTGCGATTGAGATATCCACGCACTGGCGCCCCCCCTGCGACGTGTTCGCCCCCCGGTTTTAGAGCTATTCTAAATGCAAAAATGCATAGAGGGAGTTATGACAAAACCGTGACTGTTAACAAACTATAAGCTATATAAGGTAGGCCCTATGCTAGGCCTATTACACAACACAAATTGTCGCTAGGCTATGCTGGCGACCCAAATAAAATCTCCGTTGGAACCAATGGCTTACACCTTACAGTATCAAGCTGCCACCTCTTGGCGAAAAAGTTAATAGTTTTGCATATCAGTAGTAATACATTTCACGTAGCTGTGAATCACGGAAAGGGCGAATGAAGTGGACACTTCTAAACGGAACCCAACCCACTGTACAGTAGCTCAAGGTCTGTGGCTAAAGCAGCCATAATGAAAGCGTTATCATTGTTTGGATACTTCACACACACGTGTTTTTTAATCGCATAGACTACAACTACCAAGCTGGAATCAAAGCACATCGACTCCCCTCTCACACCCTAAACACGCACTTCGAACAAACAAAAAGCGCCTCAGTCTCACGGAATAGCCATAGGCAAAACTGTATCTGACCCTTGTAACGTTGGTACTCATTCATCGCAAAGAATGATTTTTGTAGCACGTGCAACAAATATGTGTAGGTACAGCCCTGCCCTGAATACATCTCAACGTGCGCTCTAAAACATCTGGTTTAAATGGAGATTGTAGATCATCACGGGATCATAGACAGGTTATCTTTCAGGTAGCCTATATATTTTCCATTAAAAAACCATCACATAGCGAACGTGTTGTGGCTAACTCACTTAGCTCCTGTTAGTAGCCTAGGTTATGGTCATAAGCAAATGAGATGACAGTCGAAAGATACAATTAGTGCTGTTATCGATTTGCTTGGTAGCTTATAAACGCATTTATGGTTTTCTACAAATACATCAATAATCAAATTGGCCTCCATCACTCAACCATGCTAACGGTAACATTATTTTACCTACGTTCTGCTATTGATAGGATTAACGTAGCCTACCTGCAGTAAAAAACAAGCATGTCCGATAAACATTCTCAGATTTATTTCGGCTTCAAGAGGAAATGGGAATTACATGTCATGCAGAAATCATCCTACCCTTAGACGTTCTCTGCGGTAAACTACTGTAGCCTACAGTCTTGTCCTTGTAGGAAGCATAGTGTCTTTCCAACCCATTTAAGATTAACTTCCAACAAAATTACGTCTCACTGCAACGATGCGCCATCTAGTGGACAAACGACTACTTATCGCCAATACTGGAAATGCAGCCATGATGATGATGATGAATATTTATTTTGGCTTTCTTTTAATCCTACTGAATTTGTAATTATGTATCGGCCGTTCTAATACCGATAGTATGTGGGTGCCTGTGTGTGTGTGTGCATGTGTATATGTGTGCACCACCATCTACAGGCCAATGAGTGTAGAGTCACTAAATGTACACATAACTTAATTTTTTAGACCCCCCCATGGATGAAATTCTACGAAACTTGGCATACCCCCAGAGAATGTCAGGTTAATCATACACATAAAATTTGGTGCAGTTCTGAACGTCTTTACTGAAGAGAGGGGCGATTAAAGCAGAATGATATTGCATTTTCATTTTTTACCGGGGGGGTGCAAATCACAAATGAGTGATTATGGGCTAAGTTGATGTGGGCCCTTGAGACCAACATACCATAAAAATGTCTTCATCCTCGGTGCCACGGTTCAGGTAGTTATTGAGGAAAAACTGCATTTTTTGGGTTTCGGGGGGCCCAGCGCGGAGGGGGAGTGGCCCCCGGGGACCAAACGAAATTTTTCCGTAAAAGTCTAGTGGGGCTACATACCCACCAAATTTCATGTGCACTGGTGTTTCGGTGCCCCGGGTATCGTTGACCAAAATTTCAGGAAGTAGATGACGGGAAAAAAAAAAAAAAAAAAAAAAAAAAAAAACTTTGACAATCCCTATATGACCGCTTCGCTAGCTTCGCTAGCGGCGGTCATAATTACCCTTTATATTATGATGACTTGTGAGTTTTGTGGAAATAGAAGAGAAGGGCGGAGAAGCAACTTCACACAGTCTTAGGCTTCACCCTGAGCTCTTGGGCCCAGTAGGTCCATTCAATAATCCATCCCTGGATATAGACCTGTGGTATGACACCATTTGTCTCCAAAATTTATATTTTAAAAGAAAATACAAACTAGAGTATCAATAACCTCTATATTAGGCTACACTGAATGCTTACTCATAGGTTTGGACCTATAGCCCAATCATATTTTGTATTTTGATTTTATTATTCTGGCGGCTAATCACACAATTTTAAGGTAGTTTGAAAGGGATGGGATTCAAGATAGGCTACTAAGACAGGTCCCTCTTCTGTCTGACTCACCTCAAGTTACCCTATGCATTATAGGCTGCTTTCTGACAGAAATTACGTTTTGTGTTAACATGTAGAAACACACCCTTTATTTGGTGAATGGAGATGTTAATTTCTTTCTTTGGTTATTGTCCACGATTCACATTAACTGTAGGCTATCACCGTCATTGTAAAAGTTTTTTCAACGTGTCGCCACATTCGAGTTCTACGTTTTGCCTGCATGGATGCGCGATTGTGCGCATCTAAATGTAACATGCAATATGCAACAACCATGAGGCTTATAAACCGGTTCATTGCTGACATTACTACTAGCATATGAATGCATTATTATGACCGCTTCGCTAGCTAGGGATTGTCAAATTTTTTTTTTTTTTTTTTTTTTTTTTTTTCCCGTCATCTACTTCCTGAAATTTTGGTCAACGATACCCGGGGCACCGAAACACCGGGGCACATGAAATTTGGTGGGTATGTAGCCCCACTAGACTTTTACGGAAAAATTTCGTTTGGTCCCCGGGGGCCACTCCCCCTCCGCGCTGGGCCCCCCGAAACCCAAAAAATGCAGTTTTTCCTAAATAACTACCTGAACCGTGGCACCGAGGATGAAGAAATTTTTATGGTATGTTGGTCTCAAGGGCCCACATCAACTTAGCCCATAATCACTGATTTGTGATTTGCACCCCCCCGGTAAAAAATGAAAATGCAATATCATTCTGCTTTAATCGCCCCTCTCTTCAGTAAAGACGTTCAGAACTGCACCAAAGTTTATGTGTATGATTAACCTGACATTCTCTGGGGGTATGCCAAGTTTCGTAGAATTTCATCCATGGGGGGGTCTAAAAAATTAAGTTATGTGTACATTTAGTGACTCTACACTCATTGGCCTGTAGATGGTGGTGCACACATATACACATGCACACACACACACAGGCACCCACATACTATCGGTATTAGAACGGCTGATACATAATTACAAATTCAGTAGGATTAAAAGAAAGCCAAAATAAATATTCATCATCATCATCATGGCTGCATTTCCAGTATTGGCGATAAGTAGTCGTTTGTCCACTAGATGGCGCATCGTTGCAGTGAGACGTAATTTTGTTGGAAATTAATCTAAAGTGGGTTAGAAAGACACTATGCTTCCTACAAGGACAAGACTGTAGGCTACAGTAGTTTACCGCAGAGAACGTCTAAGGGTAGGATGATTTCTGCATGAAATGTAATTCCCATTTCCTCTTGAAGCCGAAATAAATCTGAGAATGTTTATCGGACATGCTTGTTTTTTACTGCAGGTAGGCTACGTTAATCCTATCAATAGCAGAACGTAGGTAAAATAATTTTACCGTTAGCATGGTTGAGTGATGGAGGCCAATTTGATTATTGATGTATTTGTAGAAAACCATAAATGCGTTTATAGGCTACCAAGCAAATCGATAACAGCACTAATTGTATCTTTCGACTGTCATCTCATTTGCTTATGACCATAACCTAGGCTACTAACAGGAGCTAAGTGAGTTAGCCACAACACGTTCGCTACGTGATGGTTTTTTAATGGAAAATATATAGGCCTAGGCTACCTGAAAGATAACCTGTCTATGATCCCGTGATGATCTACATCTCCATTTAAACCAGATGTTTTAGAGCGCACGTTGAGATGTATTCAGGGCAGGGCTGTACCTACACATATTTGTTGCACGTGCTACAAAAATCATTCTTTGCGATGGATGATTTAATACCAACGTTACACCGGTCAGATACAGTTTTGCCTATGGCTATTCCGTGAGACTGAGGCGCTTTTTGTTTGTTCGAAGTGCGTGTTTAGGGTGTGAGAGGGGAGTCGATGTGCTTTGATTCCAGCTTGGTAGTTGTAGTCTATGCGATTAAAAAACACGTGTGTGTGAAGTATCCAAACAATGATAACGCTTTCATTATGGCTGCTTTAGCCACAGACCTTGAGTTACTGTACAGTGGGTTGGGTTCCATTTAGAAGTGTCCACTTCATTCGCCCTTTCCGTGATTCACAGCTACGTGAAATGTATTACTACTGATATGCAAAACTATTAACTTTTCGCCAAGAGGTGGCAGCTTGATACTGTAAGGTGTAAGCCATTGGTTCCAACGGAGATTTTATTTGGGTCGCCAGCATAGCCTGGTGACAATTTGTGTTGTGTAATAGGCCTAGCATAGGGCCTACCTTATATAGCTTATAGTTTGTTAACAGTCACGGTTTTGTCATGCAATGTCTATGCATTTTTGCATTTAGAATAGCTCTAAAACCGGGGGGCGAACACGTCGCAGGGGGGGCGCCAGTGCGTGGATATCTCAATCGCAAAATTAAACAATATTTCTATCGGGCGCCTACCATGGACTAGGCTGGGTGAAAATCAAAAGATTGCGTCAAAAGATTGAGCTTAACCATGGACCTCATGGTTGCAAAATGCAAGGGAACATGAATCAGCATATTATTTGCACAAACAATAACGGAGAGTAGCTCTTCAACTTTGCCCGTTAAAATGTGTATTAACAGTCTCGCAACGCATTTCATGAAGGCCCTTTTGGACATGTCAGTTATTTGCACCACTGGGTAAAACGGCATTTTGTTTTAGACTACTGGTATTTAATTTGTGCATTGACAATAAAGCTGAATATAATTTGAACTAGATGACTAAACCTATGCATATGTAGAAGAAGAAACATTCACAAAAATCCATGACATGACCTCTCTTCTTGATAGCTGTTGAAAACTGCATGGAACTGACAGGGATTGTTTTAGTTTAATAATAAATAAATAAATACATTATGCTGCTACCTTCTGCTTTTCCCAAATACAATGTAGCCTACAGGTGTACCTTTCATCAGTCCAGTTGCAATGGATGGACTATGATGAACTGCCCTACTTGTGATTGTTTAGAGATTTTAAAGGTTTTATAACAATGTTACAGATTTTTTGGCCCAGAAACAAATCTATTCACCTTTGCAGCGCCAGTAGGCTACTTTGTGTGCGGAATGTGTGCAAACACACATTCCAAACAAGCATACACAAAAGTTTCAAGAGTGGGGGATGGAGTAGAAGATGGAGACAAATTCATTAATATGATTTATTTTCGCGGAATGGATGTGCAGGACTGAGCGGCGGTCATATTTTGTACCGCTACGCGGTACATCTAGTTTATGTTGTAAGGCATGTGAAAGAAATTAATGACACAGGCACGCACAAATTCAAATAAAAGGAAACTACGTTTCACTTTCGCTATTATTGCGAGAAAGTAGGCTACAATATGGAAAATGCTCAAAGTTCCCTTGAGTCTGATCAGCTTCAAATATGAATGGGGTTTCCTTAGACAGTGCTACACCTTTCCAACAAGTTTTGTGAGAATTGTACCGGTATCTTTTGCGATATTGTTGACAGCCCGCACTGTAGTAGGGTGCAGGGAGCTTTTGATAGCGCACGCCTCAAACGATAAACGCAAAACCTCAAGGACAAACCACTCACAGTGTAGGCTACTCTCTCTGAAACTATCAATAGGTCACTAATTTGAGCGTTATTTACGTTTGATTGCATTTCAGATGGTGGGACTTGTTGATTTCCTGTAGTCGCCTATAGCGTTTTTTTCTTTATTTATTTTTCTATGTCCGAATATTGGGGGGGGGGGACATTTTGGTCACATCTATGGTGACAACGGCCCTGATTGGCATAGCCTATCATGTGCTTCATGTAAATGCTAAGTTTAAGGGAAACGGATTATTGAAGACTTCAAGACTCACCAATTCCATTACACAAAGGCAATTGACCACTCTTCATATTCTATCAGTCCAAATCACAGTGCGGGCAGCCTATGTCAAAGTGCCCTCACATTTTGTAAATGGTCTGTAGCATAGTGTGAACCGGATAATTCCGCAATCTCCTCGCATTGTTTTTGTTGTTCTCATGATTTCCTTTTAAAAGTTTCTTATATTAAAAAGGTGAAATCAATTACCAACAATCACAAGCCAGTTGGAAACTTCCCCTCTCTCCCTCTCGTTCCCAATTAAAACGAGTAGCATAACGTTCAAGTTAGATCTGCTGCATAATAGAGAGACTGAGAGGACCCAAAAAGTATCATCCTTATGTAAGATGCTGTTGCTGCATTTTGACATTGTAATCGTTCTCTAAGAAGAGTGAAAAGCAGTTTGCAGTAAAGCTTCTCTGGCTAAATTATGGTGCCCCTTCTGTCCCTTGGTGCGTGCGCACAGTGCGAGATGGGCGTGGTAGCGGCGGCACTGGACACTTTGTTCCAGGTGCGTTTACAGTAGCCTACTATTGACAAGTTAACAAGACCGATGAGCTGTGATTGAAAATCGGGAGTGGTGCTGTCCCTGACGGGACAAATCAAAATCACCCAAAATACGGGATGTCCCGCACAATTCGGGACGGTTGGCAACCCTACTACTAACTGACAGGCAGGTCTTGCTGCAGGCCTCCTGTCCCTGCAATATTGCGGCTCGTACAAGCAGCGATGGATATCGGATTTGTGCACCATATCTTCAAAATCCCCTTTTGCCATGACAGTTTCAAAACTATCATCCGTCATCGTAGTTACTACTACGTAAGCAGCTTTCTCTGCAGACCAGGAGCCTAGCCTGTTAGCTTAGCTTAAAAAAATGGCGATTATATCTTTTAGTTTCTGTAAGTGAAGTCCCACCCACTGGTCTGTAATACGTCTGTAGCGTGAGTGGGTCCCACCCCATGGACAAATTAAGAAAGAGTGTTAGTCTCACCCCCTCAACAAAGATATGGGACTTCCTGCTTTCAATGATGCAAAATGACGATTTTTACATCATTGAAAGAAGGAACTGCAACATTGAAATCCGTATTTCTCCCGTCTCAGGGGAAAATGAGGGAATGATGCATGACCATTCAAAAACATGACTGTGCTTAATACAAATGGGTGAAGTGTCCCTTTAAAAAAATAACTGCCTGGTCGGATGTTATACGATATTTAAAACAGTTCTGAAACAACCATGTTTTCCTGAATTTAATTATTTAGAAGAGTAGAAGACATGCTAGTTTCGATTTCCTATTTTTCTTTGAAAAACTATTCAGATCAATATTGAAATTTCAAAGGCTACTGTAATCTCGTCTGACACATTTCATTTAAAGGTATTACACAACGCTGTTATTGGGCAGCTTCAGCCTGGCTCAACCCACTTCCTGCTGGCAATTCTCTCATGCACTGTGCATGCTCTACAGTACCATATTCGCCGATGATACATCGCTGCCAAACTCGCACCCAATGAGCGCAACATTTTGTTTGTCTCTGTTTATCTTTATAATGCTGTGTGTGCACAGCGACATCAAACCAAATATTGGTCTGGCTTTCACCACCCAACCTAACCAAAAATCCGTTTGAGTTAGCTTTTTAAGACAAGCGTCAATTACCTTAAACTCACTTTTTATTCCAAGACATAGAGTGAGACATGGCGCTGGCCACAGAACAGACAGGGAAATTGGTCCCTCGGAGGCCCTCTCAGCCTTGTTACTGCCTCCCATTGAGCAGGAGAGCACGCGCACCGCACAAATGGCCGGATTAATGCCTCGCCTGAAGACATGTTGCCGAGATTTGTTTCACGTTTCTTTCCATTATGGGGTGGGGGGGGGGGGACTAATACCTTTTGCCGCCACAGCCTGCCCATAAAACAGGTGTTAGAGATTGCTGCCAAAGTGATGACTGGGTAGGCCGACACAGTTGTGAGACTCACAAACAAGCCCGGGAGGAAAAGAACGGGGAAACGTTAGCAAAACAAACCTTCCCCGGGAAGGCTAAAAACCTCCTGGAGTCAGCTGAGAGTTATGCTGAACACGAGACAGAGAGGGAGAGAAGGAGAGAGAGTGAGAGGTAGGAGATCTGTAATTTTAAACTAAGGTGTAGTTTGGACAGAGAGAGTAGCGCCCTCGATCTGCAAACCCAACAACCAGAGGATGAGATCAGGCTGAAGGTGGGCAGGTGTGGGGCATGGGGGCAGCGGGTGCGTGTGTGTGAGAGTGTGTAAATCAGTTTAAGTGCGGGCGCTGTGAGCATTACCCTCTACAGCTCATCAGGGAGAATGGCTCTCATTTCCAAATATGTACAGCGGCCCTCGCTGGTCGCACCGCTGTTTGCCGCGCTCGGAAAAGGCCACCACAATTCAGGACATGCAAACGCTTTTCCAAAATAGAATGTAGCCCTGTGAAAGAGGGAAAATGACCACGGCTACCCATTGCCCATGTGTATGTTTTTGAAAAAAGAGATGTCAGGGGGTTGTGTTTGTAATAATACTGCGCGACCTTAGAGGTGGTTTTGTGTGAGTCTTTTAAAGGTTACCAAGTCAGAGAGGAAATGGGATTTTCTGCAGTACTTGAAATGGATCTTGTCCACCCTATCTAAGCCAAAACTGCTGTAGCCTAGACACACACACACACCAGCTCTAACCTTTACTCCTTTCCTACTGTTCTCTCTCAGATCGATGACTCAGCATTTTTGTGCATATGTGAACCCGCCAAACTAACTCAGACTTCTCTAACGCGAACCGAACTGAGACCACCTCGGGAGATCGGTGCGGTTCGCTTTATCTGTGCATTGTGAACACAAATCGCCCTGGGTTCTCTGTCGTGGAAAAACTGGTCCACTTCCGAATCCAATTAACAATTTATCACTTAACTTTACTAATTAGCTCTCTGGGACAAGGTGTTCGAAGGAGACAATGCAGACGGGAGATCTCTGAAGACTGTTGAATCTTTATTCACCGTATTGCAGTGATAGTCCAGCCTAAACGATGTCCAGACCAGGTGTCAAGCAATACCTAGCGTTCATGTGCTTCGGAAAAACCTTTCTCCGAGTGAAAACATCATCATTAAGCGTCATTCACGTCACTTAATGTGTGAGTCAGAGGTCGGAAACTGGGGCTAGATTTTGCTAACAGAGTTGCCCAGTTAGGGGCTCGTCATCACTTTTGTCGTCACGTTGTAGTTCGTTTGTAGTCCATGTGGCCTTTCATGTCCAACAGTTTTAATGTGAACTTGGGAATTTGCCCTTTTTATCACTTGAAAAGCTGCATATCTTTCTTTCACGAGCATCTTACACTATATTTTAAGCAAATACAGTTGTTTGTTTAGGATTAGTGAGTGTATGTTTTAACCTTTGTTGTGGCATCCGTGTTTGTCACACATTCGATGGCAAAGCACTTGAACACTTGCTGTCGGAAAAACAAAGTAGCCATGGGGCCGGTCCTTGTCATTCCGAGGTGCTCTGAATGCACCCATAGGGTGAGGTGAGATGTCATCAGCTGGCGCCCCCGATGAGATCTGACTAACAGGTGGCTGCGGCCTATCTTTTATATAACCTTGGGCCCTCTCCTCTCGCCACTCTCGAAAGACACCTGTTGGCCAATCAGCATCCACCAGGGTTACGAATATTGGTGGAACCCATTGTCTCATCATGCATAAAATTATATGCAAAACTGTCTTCTGGGTTTTTCCCAGATTCTGTTTTTTTCCAGTTGGGTGTAACAGGGCTTTTTATCTTGCCACCTGTTACTTGGCCTTGCTGTTACCACCATTACATCATCTAATTACATCATCCTCTCGCTCTCGACCATCTAATGAGAGGCCAGGTGTCACTGTGACCTCCTTCACCCCACTCCTTGACTGCTGGTCTGGTCTGTTTAAGATGGGTACAGGCCTTAAAGTCTCATAATAGTTGCAGTAATATCAAAGTTTATAAAAAACATACATGCATCCTTTAAGTCATAGAAATCCACCACATCTCCTTCACATTTTGCATTGTAGGCTAGCCAATTTTGTACTACTTGACTTGCCATTTCCAAAACAGAAGGCATGTTGTTTATTATAGCCTAAAATAAACTATTATCAGGATAGGTCTACAGACATTTGTAATGTTAAATTGGCTACAACCAAACAAACAAGTGTCAGGACCCTGTAAGACCTGCACCAACCCCGCCCCTGTTCTGTAAATATTTCCATCTTCCAGCAGGGGGCTGTAGCCGTGCAGGTGTGCACAGGTGTGCTGTCGATTGGTCCTAATGAGTCAGACGTTAAAAGGGCCCGCTCTCAGGATGCAGGGGGACTCCCTCTCCTCTTGACCGTCGTTATAGTGCTTATGTTATGTTTTGTTATGCTGTCGAACACTTGTACTCTTACCCCTAGACACTATGCACGACACTTTACTTTTTAGCTTCCACATACTGACTTTTCTATAATTATTTAATAAATATACTTTATTGTTACTCTTGCGTGGACCTCCCTTATGTTTCATATGCTTGAGCCAGCATGTGTGACACAAGTGTGTTCTAGCGCTATCGTTAGGCTGAATATCTTTTCATCCAAGCTATTTGTAACTAACAATGTACAAATCAGCGAACTTTGGATTGTTTTGCTCACCATTTTTCCTAATTTGCTAGGCTATTTTCTCTTAACTCTCATTGCAAACTACGAGACTGTTCACTTGTCATTTTGGACGTGAGCTAAAGTTGGACATAGCGACAGTTATTAGGTGGGGTGGGCTTACCACTGAATTAGAAAGTGTGATTGACTGGCGTGTTGACTGACAGTTCAAGATTCTGAAAATATATTCTAATATTTATATTTCAGAAAAAAAATGAAACAAAATCACCACACCATTATGGGTTATGATGATTACTTCAACCTGATAATGAATGATGATGAAAATACATAACCCAGAGCAACGACATAGCCCATAATCCAAAGCAGGTCTGAAACCCCAGAGAAGGTATAGTGTGAACATGAAAGAGATCTGAGTCCTTTTTCAAATGAACTCACAATGTGAAAACAAAATGAACGAAGTCCCTTTTGTTTTGGTCCTCTTTCTGGCCCCCTTTTAGTGGACTGAGTTTGGTTCTTTTAAAAGGGACTATGCGGGTCATTCCCTGGTCCCCTTTTAGTGGACTGAGTTCAGTTCTATTAAAAATTGACTATGTTAAAATGCCCTCTCTCTCTCTCTGTCTTGGACCTACCTCGTGCTCCATCTGGTGTGGACAACAAACATGCGGAGAGGTCTTGGTATCATTGTTGTGAATCCTGGACTATTCTGACGAGCTGGACCTGCCACTTCAGACCCTCTGCCTGCGTCGAGTGAAGACAAAGTGACAACAAGAAGGACACAAAGACAAATAAACGAGTGCAAGAGGCAGTGGAAGGGCCCTGGGTTGATAAAGAGAGCTGTGGCAGCCATGAGAGGACGGGCCCTTGCAAGGTAAACAATGGCTCTTAATTACCATCTGAAGTTTTCATTAAGACGCTGCGGCTCGAAATCACATCTGCTGACAGATTGGATCTCGGCTGTCTGCGTTCTGTTTGCAGCAAATGCCAAGCTGGAGGAAGACAGATGCAGATATGGAGGGAAAGGAGGAAGAGATAGAGGAGAGGAGTGATGCTAAACAATCAAAACATGTTTACTGACACAATGTCACAGTCCCATGAATGTAGTCAATAGCCAAATTCATGTACGTATACCTTTTGTTACAGATGTGATTTCTTTGGACCAGAAATATGCTGCAACAAACACTGAGACATCTGATTTTATAAAGATAGTTTTGTTACAGACACATGTACCTCTTGGTAATAATGTAATTGAAGTCAAATGCATAAATGTTGCACTGCATTACATTGCATTCACATTGCATTACAAATGAGTTGGTAAATTTAAAACAAAACAAAAAGAGAGATATGGAAAAACATCTGTGTCTGAATCCTCATCCAATCACTGAATGAGAGTCTAAATGATAGTTTGGCTATTATCTTCAAAGGGACTCGTGCTCATCTCTCCCACTGCCGCTTTATTTCTTACTCTCTGTGTGTGTGTGTGTGTTTAATTCTGTTTTATTAATTCTCCACGCACACACACACATGGTTAAAATCTGCACAATTTCCTTCCCCTTGTGTCCTTGCTAAGCTGTTCAGGTGCCTATGGGGGCTGAGTTGAGAGCCATTTGTGAATATGGATGATTTCAATGTATTATGGCTATTATCTGCTTCAGTAAGTATAAAATTAAAAGAGAGAAAAGAGTAGGGATATTAGAAGAGAAACGGTGATCCATGCAGACAGCGTACTGAGCCAGCTGCATACAGAGCACCTGTCTCTTGCCTGATTGGCCCACGCACGCCAGGGTGGTCCAGATCATTTGAAGCACCCTACGGTCATGCGTCTGAAACCTCATCAGTATTTTGCGTTTAGTTCTTAGTTGTAATCTATGTCCAAATCTTTGTTTTGAGTGCTACATAATGGGGTCCAACATTATGTCTGCTTCTTACATTAAGCCCCTACATTAAAATCACACAGCAAGTAATGCGAGGCGATTTTCAGTGTAAACCACAAATATAGTATCTCAGATGCAGATGCGTCTAGGCTGTGGGAAAACAAAAGCTTTCGCTGGTCACAAGGAACTCCAGGGGATCAATCAGGTAGGCTACTCATCTTGAACAATTCTACACAAAATATAGATAGCTACAAGACTCCATTGTCTCTTGCACACAAAAGCAATTTGCAAGATCTCTTAACATTTTTTGACCCCCCCCCCCCCACACACACACACACACACCCGCCCACTCACCACCACCACCACTACCACCATTTGAGGATGGACCAGGCCACAAGCCGCAGGATATTGCAGTCATTAGGGATGGCAGGATGGACTCTTCTGATGTGTGGAGCTGATGTAACAAGTGTCTCTAATGAATACAACCACATCAAAAGAGCCACTCCTTTCATATCCCTGCTCTCCGACACTATCAAAATATTGATCTGTCGTAATGGGATGAAAATTCTTTATAGTGTTATTGTGTGTCTGTGTGAGTGTGAGTTTTCACTCTTGGTAATGGGGGTCACCGTTGGACTCGTCTCTGAATTATTCATTTCTGTTTAGCCCAGTGGTTTCGGCTTCTTTACTAATTAATTGGCTGTTTGAATTCGCAGAGTACGATTCTCTACAAACCGTAAATAAAGACTGAGGAACTCAGTCACACTTGACTCTCTGAATGAAATAAGCAATGAAACCAGAAGCACCTCTCTAAGAAATGGAATTTTATTTTTTCTCTCAAGACCACAGTGGTTCAGAGGGTAAAAAAAAATCTATTTTCCTCATGTTGATGGAAAAACACTAGCAGTAGTTGTGCGCGTTTGTGAGCAGTATAACAGCACATTTTCTTAATTATTACACACAAAATGTTTTTCTCCTATTTTCCATTTTTAACTGTAGACCTCCAAACAAAGTACCTCACACTCACAATAAAAGGTGCTAAAACTTGTCTGCACACTTAATCCATGCTAGATTCTTTAATAAGAGGCCCCAACTGTAGATCTTAAGAAGTCATTCTATCCTGACCTTGGCCTAAAACCTGTGTCTACCAGTAATTAAGGAGGATTTTGGTATTAAGTTAGGTAAACAGCCTGCCCAACAGAATATGCAGGTAATTGGCTTTTGATTCTCAGAAACTGAAGAACATAAAACCTGTTTTCATGTCTGTCCAGTCTTCAGTCACTGAGTCACTCCAGAGTGCTATCTGGAAGCGTTTGGTCGAGTCTGCTCTGATTGAGCTCAGTAAATCCTCAAAAAGGTCGCTTGATTAAGAGGCACGCGCTGACCTTTTCGCTAAGAGCCCCCAAATAAAAATCTCAATCTGCCACCGCATTTCCCTGCCCAGGGGACAAATGGAGAAAATAATCATCCCTGCTAATAATAATCTATCTTGGGGAATGTAGACATGCATGTGTGCCGTAGTTCAACTATGTTTACATTTCATGTCTTTTTTCCCCCTCAAACCTTTCCTTGCCTGAGGAGGTGGCTGAAAACATCTTAGGGTTTCTAGGAATCCTGAAATGGGGTACGAACTATGGGGTACGTGCTGATAGCCTGGATTACATTAGAGGTTGTGACCTTGTGAAGGTCGTGAGGGTTCCTTGAGCATCCATAAACCCAAGAAGAAACCATTAGCTTTAGCTTACTTGGCTCGTAGGTTTAGTATCCACCACTCACACTGAGGAAGACCAGTTAGCCCAAATGCTTGTGACCCTACTGCTATGAAGAGAAATAATAAGAGTTTTGGAGTGCGGGCCCTCTGTTTGCTTATCCCCATGAATTAGAGTTAGGCCAGAGCTACACTGGCAGGATCAGTTATTGTACTTGCAAGTGGTTGGTTTGCGTTGCAGAATGCATTCTGAAATTCATTTAATTTACAACTGACTTTTGGCTAATATGAAATACCTGACTTGGAGTAAATGACAAATATTGCTGGAATCGAAAGCTGCACAGTGAGAGGGAGATACAAATGAATTCACTCAGTCGTGTAATTGCATTACATAGCCACAGAAGAACACCCTCAGGATGTGAGAATTTTTGATGCGAAGGCATCCAGAGTAAATATTGACATACCTCTCAAAGGTATTTTTAACAACTTATAACAATATGGCAGTATGTGTGAAAGACGAGGAAAGAGGGGGAATCGGATACAAAAAGGAGTCGGAGAAGGAGAAATGTGGATGAGAGTGACAGAAAAAAAGAGTGCATTTACATTCTTATGTTGATGATGAAACCAGTGGAAGCCAGATGAAATAACACCACTAGTGAAGAGAAGTTATGGTTGTAAGCCCTAAACATTTTAGGGGCACAACCCAAGTGTTGAGCATCTTAATCATCGATCAGGACCTCTCTTTTAGGCTTCACATGAAACAGATGTTGAAAGCTCCCTTCTCTCACCTATAAGACTTTAAGACTTGACAACTGCAAAATCTTACTAACCCGATGCAGTAACTAGTAACTGAAGAGACTCCAGCTGAAGCAAAATGCAGCCACCTACTGTGCACACTTACTGTAGCAGAACTACATGACCACCTTTCTTCTCATTACTCGCCTCTCTTCACTGGTTTCCAGTCAAAACCAGCACTAATTTCAAAATACTCCTTCTAACATGCAAAGCCCTGACCGGTCTAGGTCCAGACTACCTTGGGGATTTCCTAGTACCACACTGCTCATCAAGAACTCTTCTATCCCAAAATGCTGGCCTTCCTGTAATTCAAAGGCAGACACCCTCTCTACTTTTAAGAATTTTTCCTCTCTATACTCCCCATGGTGTATGTGGAGGTCCAGCTCTCATTGGTGGAAAGGGGTGCCTTAGCCGGATCAGCATGCTCCATCGCTTACTGTAGTTATGGTGCCACTGGCCAAGGCTGCCAAGGTTTCTCCCTGTTAAAAGGGACGTTTTCTCTTGACACCACCATCATCTTGTGCTTGCTTTAGGGGGAGTTAGATCTTGAATAGTTTTGAGATAATGTCTATTGTTAGTGTCGCCATATATAATAGGTAACTTGAAGGTATCTACATAAGAGTGACATGACACTGTCATGACACATGAACCCTAAACCTAACTCGTCATGACAAAAGCTGAATGACACTCAATGACAGAAGCGTTATGTCATAAATGTTTATGACTTGTTTATAATGTTTATGACACGTTCATGACAGTGTCATCATGCCACTCTTATGTAGATACTTTCAAGTAAAGTGTAACCATATAGCGGTAATATTATTAAATTGAATTCTGTTAGAATTAGAATTAGATTAGAATGCCTTTATTGTCATTGCACATAGTGACAACGAAATTCAATTGCACTTCCCCTAGTGGTGACACATAACAAGACACATGAAACATGAAACATGAACTACACCTAACACAAAAGACAGCAAGACAATATATGCACAGTAATAAATAAATAAGTAGCTAAAAAAGACAGTCCAAAGGGTGCAGTGCCGTCAATTGTTCAGGTGTTTAATGGCACTTGGGTAAAAACTCTTAGAGAGTCTAGAGGTGCGACACTGGAGAGAACTGTAGCGCCTTCCAGATGGCAAAAGGGTGAACAGATCATGGCCTGGATGGGTGAAGTCCTTGATTATGTTTTTTGCACGTTGCAGGCATCTGGTGTGATATATGTCTGTGAGTGATGGCAGCTGTTTGAATTATATTTTGTGCAGATTTCCTTACTCTGTCCAGAGCTTTTCTATTAGCAGTGGTGCAGCTGCTAGACCACACCAGAATGCCATGTGAGATGATGCTCTGGATGGAGCAGTTGTAAAAGGATAATAGCAGTTTCTGGGGGAGGTTGATTTTGTTGAGCGACCTAAGAAAATATAGCCGCTGTTGTGCCTTTTTCACAAGAGCTGTGATGTTGGTTGCCCATGTGAGGTCCTGTGAAATGTATGTCCCCAGGAATTTAAAGTCCTTGACCCTCTCCACAGTGTCCCCGTTGATGTAGATAGGGGCATGGTCGGTCCCCATCCTCCGGAAGTCTACCACCACCTCTTTGGTCTTAGAGGTGTTGAGAGACAGGTTGTTGATGGAGCACCAGGTGGCGAGTTTTTGTATTTCATCCCTGTAGGCGGACTCATCATTGTTGTGAATTAGTCCAACAACTGTGGTGTCATCTGCAAACTTGAACAAGATGTTACTGTCATGAACTGGGGTGCATTCGTGAGTGTATAGGGTGTAGAGAAGGGGACTTAACACACAGCCCTGGGGGGCTCCAGTACTGAGTGTGAGAACGGAGGAGAGTTGTGAGCCCAGGCGAACTGACTGGGGGCGATCTGTTAAAAAGTTGTAAATCCAACTGCAGATGCCGGTATTGATGCCAAGGCCATGTAGCTTGGACACCAGTCTTGCGGGGATGATGCAGTTGAATGCAGAACTGAAGTCAACAAACAACAGCCTTGCGTAGGTGCCAGGATGGCACTTTAATCATGCAAACCTGCATTTAGTAGTATTGTAGTACCGCATTTGTAGTATTTTAGTACTGGAGTCTTGGTCTTAAGACCATTTCTTTGCTTATTCGGCCTTGTCTCGGAATTGGAAGGAAAAATCCTTGGTCTCAACTCGGCCTTCAGTGGGAGCTGAAGCTGACTGCTTTTAAAAACCAGTGGTCTTAAACTCAACTCGCAATGGTGCAAACTCAATCATCTTCAAATCAACACTTCAAAGACCAAGGAGATGGTGGTGGATTTCCGCAGGTCTAAGCCCACTCTGCTACCAGTCCACATTGATGGGGTCAATGTGGAGGTGGTTAGCACCTACAAGTATCTGGGTCTCCACCTGGACAATAAACTGGACTGGTCAGCCAACACTGATGAACTCTACAATAAAGGGCAGAGCAGGCTGTACTTCCTGAGGAGGCTGCGGTCCTTCAATGTGTGCAGCAAGCTCCTCAGGATGTTCTACCAGTCTGTTGTTGCCAGTGTCCTCTTCTATGCAGTAGTATGTTAGGGAGGAAGCACAAGGAAGAAGGATGCGGGGCGAATTGACAGGCTGGTAAGGAAAGCTGGCTCTGTAGTGGGAGCTGAACTGGAGTGCATCACTTCACTATCTGACAAAAGGACCCTGAACAAACTGATCAACATCTTGGACAATGAGTGTCACCCACTCCACAGCACTATTGTTAAGCAGAAGAGCCTGATCAGCTGGAGACTTCGCTCACTGCCTTGCACAACAGACAGACTGAGAAAGTCATTTGTCCCCAGGGCCATTGAACTGTTCAATGCTTCACTTAAGGGAAGAGGAGAGATAGACTTCTCTGCATAGTCTGTCTGCCTCTTCACCCCCTCCATGTTTGGAAACTGTCTGTCCACTAGCCACTTTTACCACTGTCTTTCTGCCTCACTGTTTGCGTGCTATATTAGCACATATGCATAACCCCTCCCTCCATGCCACAGCCGAACTGTGGCCACACTTATACCTTTTCTTAAAATAGTTCAATATATAGATATACTGTATAGACTTTACTTTACTTTATTTCTGCATTGTTGCACTGTTGGACTTACTCATTTGCACTATCACTATGACCAATATCACCATTGCACTATCACCATGACACTCATTCACACAGAGCACCTTACCGTACCTTACTATGCACAGAGAATCACAGGCTCAGTCCCTGCCTCAGTCATTGCAAGCGCCTCTGATTGATTAATCACCACTATGTGGATACTGTTTTTAGAATTGATTTAGATTAAGTGTTAGTTAGTATTATTTGTATTTTAGTATATTTAGCATATTCTTTATCTTCTACTGTCCTTATTGCTTAGTTGTGTTTTTATATTATATACTTTAATTACTCTTTCTGCTGTTAAAGAATGTGTTTGTGTTGTCTGTATGCTGCTGAGACCTTGAATTTCCCCTGGGGATCAATAAAGTATTCATCTATCTATCTATCTATCTATCTATCTATCTCTTGACCCCTTAATGACTCAGTCTCGACATATACTGTACATGTACGTCTCGTCTCCACTACTCATTTGAGATGTGTTTAACATGACAACTCACATGTTTATGCACTTATAGCACACACGTTAGCAACACTGGCAGCAGAAAATTAATTATGTATTAAGTTTCATCGTTTGATCATGCTCATCAAGGAGGACAAATTGATGGCATGTGCCACCCTGATCCATTAAATCAAAGAAATGCTTGAAATCAGTAAATCAGATCTGAAATGAATTCCCCTGGCTTATCTTTCTCCCCCATCCAACCCCCTACACACACACACACATGGACACACACACTGTGTCCCATCTCAGGCTCTCCAGTTTGTCTTCAGCTCGGCCCTGCTACTGAACTCCCTCTCTGAGCAGCTCACTCGCGCCTCAGACTGCCAGCAAATGTTAAAGAAACGGCGATTCTTTATCGTAATGCCCTCCCACGGCAGCGCCGGTGCCCCTCGCGGGGGCAAAAATTACAGCTATTATGGCGATTGCCACACAGCTGGGGCGCCTCTCTTACGTTCCGTGGAGCCCCCCCCCCCCCCCCTACCCCTGCCCCCTGTCTGCCTAATATGAAACAGTAACTGAATTCCAAATGGCTGCGGAGCGGCAGCAGAATGAAATTGATGTCTGGAATGCTAAGCTCCGCATTAAGGCATGACTATAATGGCTTGGTGTTTTACGAGCGCGGCTGTCTCGGCAGCCTCGCGCTCCCTTAATCTTAGTTTTGCCTTGGGCTAAAATAAATCTCACGGCTGTAAACTCTATGGTAATACAACTGCTTCTCTAAGTATTGATCATTTTTCCAAATGTCACTCATTGTGGCGGCCCCATCAGCGGTGGGTTTTCACAGAGGGCCGACCCCAACTCCCGCGCGTAGACAGCTCTGAGCTATGCCTCGCTGCGTTGCGCTCGCTGATGCTGCCATTCCGGCTCTGTACGCGCTGCCTTATGGGGGCCACCGCACTGCAGCTGTAACTCTTAAAGCACTCCGATCGAGAAACTGCATAAAGCATTCATTAGTTCCCTCATTGTCATGCCATAAAAAGATAAGAGGAAGGTTTGTCAGCCACTGCAAATATACATCAGACCAGGAAGCCTTTAGTGCTGCTGCATGCTTTCTAACAGTAACAATAAGATAATAGCTCAAGTATGTGAGTATGTATGTGTAAAAAAGTCAAAGGCCATGTTACCATAAACTTTAAGGGCTATAATAATTATATTCTGATATGCCACTAGCAATTTCATTAACACATGCCATAACAACTCTTGAAATGACATCAATGTGATGTGAGAGGATGTTGATGCTTTACTATATTTGTCAGGTTCTATTCTGCTTGATTTTTTTTGATTGATTGATTGATTTGTTTATTTAAGTGTCAAACACCATGGTGCCCAGCCCTCATGGGCTTATTAGACACTGCAGTAATAATTTCACAGTTATCTCCAGATAACCATGTGACGTAACACAGAACACAACATAACATAACTAAACCACTAAAAATAAGTACATAATAGAGATGACTTGTCATATGGGATACAAAATACTTTGCCGCAGATACCAGGCCTTTTCTATACATTTTGCCAAAGCAAAAACATCATTTTCAAACAGCCAGCACAAAATCTCCCCTTTATATTTCCAAATTATATCAGTTTTTTTTTTAACTGAATTGATTCAAAAAGAGAGTTCCTTAAGTCGCGGTATAAAGGACAATAAAAAACAAAATGAAATTCATCTTCCACAACCTGAAGATCACAGAATTCACACAAACGTAAGTGTTCAGGTGTACCTTTAAATCGACCCACTTCCACTCCCAGAGGTAAGGTACTAGTTCTCAATTGAGCACATTGGGACCTCTGCCTTCCTATATTAAGGAAAATATAAGGTTCTATAACATAATCATTCTTAAACTGAACATAGTTTTGGCTTCTTCCATATATCCTGTTTCCATTGATCTTCATATTTACTTAACAATCTTTGTCTGCTTAATTTCTTGAGCTAAATCATTTATATAAAAAGCAAATAAGAAAGGGGAGAGTAAGTCCCCCTGCTTCACCCCAAAAGGCGTTGGGAACCAATCCATTCTTAAATTATTTATTTGTACACAAGCAATGGGGTTATATAATTAAGCAATTCTATAATGCTATAAAAGCAAAGGGCTTTTATAGCATTATAGAATATTCCATTGATACCAGATGAAAGTAATTTAAACAGCAAAAGGTCTCGGTTAACACAATCAAACGCTTTTTTGAAGTCAACAAAGCAGGCAAAAGTACTTTTATCCTTGTCCAAACGAGCTCTCACCACAGAGGACAACACATAAATATGATCAATACAGGCCCTGTTTTTCCTAAAACCATTCAGTTCATCTACCAACCCTCCATAAACCTCCAACAAAGTATTAAGTCTGTTGTTAAGGACTCCTGAGTAAATTTTATAAACTGTGCTGATCAAACTAATCCCTCTATAATTCAACGGGACTCTAGGGTCATCTTTTATAGATTTCGGGATGGGTTTGATAATTGATCTATTCCACTCAGATGGGATAATACAATTTTGAAAACATATGTGACACAAACAATGTAGGACATTACACAAGTTAGGGTTCTTCAGTACCTCGTTAGGGAGATCTTCAATGCCCACAGCTTTATTTTCCTTGGCTTTGTCTAGCACTTTAAGTACCTCATCTAATGTAATATCACTGTTCAGTATATCGTTTTGATAGTATATATAATAGTATTCATCCCAGTTTCCAGCTCAAGTTTTACTTTACAAGTTTCTTCTAAGAAATTATCATCATCAGCTTGATAGTAAGAACACCATTATAAGAACTCTCCCTGGTGATAGCTGTCATCAGTGTCACATGCATCTCTGGAGGGGGGAGTGATGTGTGAGGTCAAGAGTAGACTACTGAATCAGATGTGTAACAAGTCATCTGAGGTGTGGATGGCACATGATCTTAATTACATAGCAGTTCATGAAGAGAGCAAGTTGGATGCACGAGAATGTATGTTGCATTCAAATACAGAGAGCACACCATTTCTCCCTAAACTCTCCAAACAAATAAAAGAAAACACAAATTAAAATATGATAAAAAAATAAAAATATAAAAAAAAGAAAATTAAACACATTTAATTTATGAAGCTTCAGTTAGTTACAGATTTTTTTTTATCCCACAATGGTAATTAGCCATGCAATTGCAAATGATCAGTTTTTACCACAGAGACTATCTATGCAGTAATGTTGAGAACAGAAGTGTTGTGCTGAGAAAATAGCTCGCCTCTGGTGTGCAATCCACACAAAGGTGTTTTGACAGCAATGTCTTCTTCAAAGAGTATTCTCACACAATGTTTTGCAGCATTATGTGCTGAGTGCTAATGAGCCCTGTGCTGGCGTATCGTAATGATCACTGGACTGGGGAGACAGCGGTACAGAACATATTTATTAATATTCAAAGGTGGGGTTCAGCTCCTGTTCTTCTTTGATCAGGAGAGGAGAGAGAGAGAGAGAGAGAGAGAGAGAGAGAGAGAGAGGGAGGGACAGAAAGAGAGAGAGAGGAAAGTAGAAAGCGAGAGAGACCTGTCAGTCGGTGTGGTTGATAACACCCACACTTTTCCCTGCTGCAGGATAATAGGGGTTCCAAAGAGGTTATCTGCCCTGGAGGAGAAGCCTTCTGCCACCCTTGTGACATATTCACACACAGCCACATCAACATCCACATACCCACACACACACGCACACATACCACATGCACACACAGACACACACACACACATACCACATGCACACACACAGACACACACACACACCACACACTCTTACACACACAGGCATGATTGCTGAGAGAGAACATCAAATTTGGCTTCCCAAATGATTGAGAGGCAGCACTCTGTGCTTCCCATCCGTGAGAAGGTGACAGTGTGTCAGAAACAGCATTCAGCAGAGAACACCTTGCTCTCTGCCCACTGAACCACTCATGTTCCCATTCAGCGGGGCTTGGCCTTCGTCTGGCCACTCTGTATTATATGAGGATGAAGGCTGGGCCAATGTATAACTCGCAGGCCAGCCGCTATGAGCAGAAGCCCCTAGAAGGAACTGTAGGGGAAAAACACTGTGTCTGGACATGTGTTCTTATTACACGTCAACTTTTTGGGACTTTAGCTTATTCACCGTTAGTTAGATTGTTAGAAGAGTTATAAGTCGATACATACCTTTCTTATCTCCGTGCATATAGTTACTTGGTCTGACACACCTACTGCTAGTCTAACTTAACACAAGTGGTGTCCGGTTTCAATAGCCTACACCTCCCAATAGTGACAAAAGAATTCCAACATTTTCCTATTTACATGCTGTGATTTGTATAAATAACATGTAGAAATAGCAATTTCAAATCAGATACAGCCATTTTGTAAGCTTATACATACTTAGTACTATGTTCACATTCCAGAGAAGCACTGCTACTTGGGCGGAGTGATTTGCAGGCAGCACATGAAAAGCTCCGGTGTTACTTCTTCAAACCCCAAGGAGTAGTGATTTCCCTGAATGAAAACGTAGTTTTCTGTGCTAAGCTAGGCTAGCAGTGGGAGTGTCAAATCAAGTAACTACACGTACAGAGATGAGAAGGGTATGTATCAACTTATCTAGCTCTAGGGAATACAGTGATGTAATGTCGGCAAAAGGATGTCAGAAAAAGCACAGCAGCACTTGAACAGACAGTATGTCCTTCAGATGTCAGTGGACCATTGTTTTTAAAAAAAAAAAAATTAAGTATATTTTTTGGCCTTTAATGATAGTGACAGTGGAGAATGACAGGAAGCAAATGGGAGAGAGAGCAGGGATGGGGTTCGGAAAGGACCAGGGGGCGGGAATTGAACCCGGGTTGCCGGCGTACGGTGCAGGTGCCCCAGCCAGTTGCGCCACAGCTGGGGCCAACAGTGGACCATTGTTGTGGTGAATATCAGCATTTAATGGAAATATTCTGGCTGCCCAGTCAAATTATATGATTCTATTATATAAAAAAAACATTAGGAGAGCATTTTGACAGCATGTTAATGTCATAGATGCAGATAGATGTTCATCAAAGATTTACTTTTTTTTTATTTTTATAAATCTACTTTTTTTTGCTTTCATGCCTTCCTGTCGCTTAGGATAGCAAAGTAATGTAATTTCACTAAGTAGTAGACGTTTTCTCAAGAAGTGAGTTTCCATCAAACCATCAACTACTTCATTAGCCAAGGAAGTATGAGCATTTATCAATGATAACAGCACAATCAGATGTCAACAGGATTCCATTTTATACAAAGTACACAATCATTTTAAGCTATCTCAGCTTTGGGTAAGGCATGTTTCCTCTAAATTGAAGTGATGTAATGAAAGATAATATTAGCTCTGTTCCCGAAGGTCACTGATAGTGCCTATGTGGCACCATATTGTCAGGTTGGAAATTGGACGCAACGTAAAAACATCATTACGCCGAAATGACAGTCATTCTCGGACCAGTCGGTGGTCTGTGTTATTGACTGAACCAAGGGTGTCCCGTTTGAGAATGCTATCAAACAAACTCACACTGCAGAACTCACATGCGCTGCCTTTTCACACATTTTTTTTTAAAACCAATTGGAGCGCACAGCGAGAGCCAGTGGGACCCAGTAAAACAGAACAGAAACAGAAGGCAAATAGATCTGCAGAGAGTTGGGGGCTTTGGAGGTGTGGAATCATTGTCAACAGAGGAAAGTAAAAAACAACATGTCCTTAGCCAGCTTTTCTGGCTGATTATGACTCCTGCATTCAAAATGCAGTAGCAATGAGTTTGCCATTCTGAACAGTAGAAGTTGACCTGTTAAGAGATCTAGGGGAAGGTTTTGATGATCTGCTGCTGTGTGAATTCATCTCTAGAGTTTTAAAGAACTTTTACTTTTACAGTAAGAATTGACTGTATGTCAACTGAGTAGACGTAATTCATATTTAAAAATAAGGACTTCAAGGACTTCAAATGATTTCAGTGATTGAGGTGCAGGGTTCATACACCATTTCCAACATTAAATTCAAGCACTTTTCAAGCACTTTCAAGGTCAATTTAGAGATGGTTTTAACAGACAAAATTGTGTTTCTTAATAGCAGGAAAAGAAATTAAAGGAAAACTTAAAAAATGTGTCACCTGTCTGGAAGTAGACTTTGCTTAAATAAAGAAATAAAATAAAATAAGAAAATAATCACTCAACAAATAACTATTGTTTGCTGAATATGTGAACTCAAACTAATGTTAAGGCTCGCTCTTTCATGACAGTCAAGACTGATTATGTCTCTTGCCTACAACGGCATGCAGACAGGCCTACATCTGTTATCATGAGCTACCAACCAGTAGGCTAGCGATGCGGAGATGTGACGTTGGGTGACGTGAAGATGACTGAGTTGTCATATAATTGGATAAATTTAACTTCTTGCCAAACGGCACGATATGCGCATATGCATGGTGTTTTAATGTCCTTTCCACTTGTAGGGCCTATAAGCATTAAACCACAAAACTAAGCTGAGTTGACCAAGGCCGTAGCCAGGACGCAGAGGCACAAGTGAGGACCATGGCGGAGAAGTTTTAATTTTAAACTCTCCGACTTTCTGCATCTAATAGGCTATGCTAACTATTCCGTCAGATAGCTATTTGTGTCAAAAGAAATACAGTTACAATTTTAAGCATTTTCAAGCACTTTATCCGAAATGCAAGCACTTTTCAAACCTTGAAAACGCAACATTAAAATTCAAGCATTTTCAAGGATTTCAAGCACCCGTACGAACCACTAATTCTAATCACTCACACATAAAGAAAACGTTGTCCCTCATGCTGACCATGACAGAATGACTCCCCCGGGAGGGAGTTTCACACTTTCATGTGAACTTGGCGTTTAGCATCAGGCAAGCTAAAAATTAATTACATGTGAATGATAGTGAGAGGAAACAAATTCCCTTTATCGCCAAGGCCGAGGTTAAAATATAAAAACTGACAGTTAGACTTCAGGGCAAGTTTGTTATATGTTTGCTTCAAGCCATGTTTCAGAGGGTGTTCAGGATGGCTCCTGACCCAATCGCCTCGATCATTTGAATCGACACACACACACACACACACACACACACACACACACACACACACACACACACGAGTAGAGTAATGAGATGTTGAGTGAGCCGCGTGCCCTGGCAGTATAACGGGCTGGAGTTGCCGTGAATGCGTTAATGCATTATCACTTCATTAGAGTTACATCAGTTTGATGAATGAACTGCTCCCTCTCCCAAGACACCATCGGACCCCTGGTGCTGCTTGATCTTGATCTCCATTCCAGAGGGGAGGTGGGAGCGTGGGCAGAAGAAAATGTGTGTGTGTGAGAGAGAGAGTGAGTGTGTGTATGTGTTTGTGTGTGTATATGTGTTTGTGTGTATGTGTGTGTGTGGGGGGAGGCTTGTATGTGTTCATGTGTGTGAGGAAGTGTGAGCATGTGTGTAAGGGTGTTTATATGAGCAGAAAGTGTGTGTGTGTGTGTGTGTGTGTTGGGGTGGTAGAGGTGAAAAGAAGGCGAGTGTGAAGGCAATCTCTCCAGGCAAGTGTTCTCTTTTTCTGTGCCACCTGGTCATGCTTCCCTGAACTGCCCTCCCTCCACATCCTCCTCCTCCTCCTCCTCCTCTTCGTCCTTCTCCCACTGTACCTCCTCCTCATTCTCCTCCTTCTCTTCCTCCCCTCTCACAGTGTACCCCCTCCTCCTTCTCCTCCTCCTCTTCGTCCTTCTCCCACTGTACCTCCTCCTCCTTCTCCTCCTCTTCATCCTTCTCCCACTGTACCTCCTCCTCCTTCTCCTCCTCTTCCTCCCCTCTCACAGTGTCAGTGGCAGAGGCACTGCAATCAATCTGTGGCCTGTGGAGCCTGATGAAATGGTACATATGTAATGGCCACTCTGCCTGACCCGACAGGCTGTTGCCCACACATGAAAAGGTTTTCTTTTCTTCTTTCATCCTTTCATTTCTCTCTCTCTCTCTCTCTCTCTTTGGGGATGAAGACCTGAGATGCATGGGCACCGACAGACAGCAGATCACATAATAGGGGAGGAGAGAGTAATAGACAATAAAATGTGTTTGCATATGAGACACACAAAGGGGTGTGATTCTGTAAGGAGGCCTTGGGAGAGTTTGGGCATCGACATGGCTTAGGGGGTTGGTGTGTGTGTGTGTCTGTTTGTGTGTGTGTGGGGGGGGGGTGTGCACTGTGAGCTGGGGCCCAGGCTAACAAGGGATTGTTACTGCCCTGCTGTGAGGGGGTCAGCTTAACCCCTGTTGCTGTTTTCGTTTCTCGTCCCGACCGCCCGGCCTCCTTCTGCGCCGTCGCGCTCCAGTAATGAGGCGCCTCAGCGGACTCCCTGGCACCCCCTGCTTGCGAGAGTTAGCCGCGGCGGTGCGCGCCGAGACGGAGCCGTTGAATAAAACAAATGAGAGATTTACAGGGCTTTTGAGCCGGAGAGGAAGTCATCTGGACAACAGATAACACGTTCCCTTTCTCCCTGACCCCCGTACTCCACGTACCCCTGAAACCCCCTGCAGGCCATGCACTGGCCAAGACAGCTGGGCCTTTTCCCTTACGCAGAACGACAGCAGGGGATTGCAACATCAGAGGAAGGCGCCGCTTCAGAGACAAGAGGTGAGCTTTGTTGCATAATGCAGTGAAACAAAGAAAAGGGAAGCAGATAAGTTCATATTCACGTCAGACATCCAGGATATTTTTATTCCTGTGATGGAAACCAATCGCCATGGATGAAAGAGTTTCATCATAGAGCCTTGTGTTATTTTAGTGCTGGAGGTGAAGCCGAGCTGACACACACACACACACACACACACACACACTTACACACACAAATGCACTAATGCTCTTATACAGTTAGACAAAGATTCTTGCAAAGCACAGGGACAGACATAGAGTAGGCCTACTATTTACTTACACTGCAGTGCACACATACACACGCACACATACACACACACACACACACACATACACACACACACACCCACACAGAGCATCTACAGATTACTATTTACGTACACTGCAGTACACACACACGCACGCACACACACACACACACACACAGTGCATCTACATAGAGTACTATTTACTTAGACTGCAGTGCACACACACAGTGTATATCTACATGCAGAGCGCGCGCACACACACACACAGTGCATCTGCATGCAGAGCACATTAGTTGTTAAAATAACAAAACCCATCAGCACGTATACAGTATTTTAACGCTAACATATTTATTGATGCAGCATGCAAGCATAGGTCTTCACAGATCACATTATGAATTTACTTATATTTTTATATTATATCAAGCTACCTGAGGCTGTCTGATGTACTCTCCAGCTGAAAAAGACAAACCCAGTCGGCTGATACAGAGGCCGGGGGAGGAGAACGCCTATTCACATGGGTGAATAGAAATTCATGTACTGTTTCAGAGAAGTATCATATTAAACCTACATAATTTAGTGCCGCTTCATTGATTTCGCACACTAGATTTGGCAAATAAAGCAGATCACATAAAAGTTAATGGCCTAGCTGTAACAGAGGTACAACAATATCCATCACCTTGCTCCTGCTCTTTCCCTATCGGTCGTTCTCTTGCTCAGTCTCCCGACTTTTAACCACAAAGGCAGTTTCTATATATGAAATAACGAATGTGGTCTACATTTTATTGTATGTGATCACATATTCACAATGAACAATGAGAAAGGACTTTGATAAATTTTCCTAGCAATTTTTACCAAATAGACTTACAAGCTAGGTGATCTATAAATAAGCAATGTGTCTATGCTAGGTTTCAGAGCCATTGTGTCAATCAAGAACATAATCTAATGTTGTGTGATACAAAAATTATACACATCAGCTCAAAACCCAGCATCAATTTCACTATATAAATAATTGTCAAGTTTTAAATGCGCATTGTCTTCACTACAATCACTCAGAGATTAGTCTGTTTTCTTATCCGCAACAGATTCTCTTCAGCAATGGAGCAACTAGGCATCACTCAGAGCCAAGCTTAATCCTCCAGCTCCGGCTCCTATTCCAGGGACCGCTCTTCCCCCTATTATGCACATCAAGCTGCCATTTGAAGTCCTCAGCGCTAAATTGCTGGGGGACATTAATAAAGAGGAACAAGCCTGTTCTTTCGCATCTGCTCCTGGTCGTGAGCTGAGCTGGCAGCTTATTTTACCTGTGAGTCTGTCACTCTGGCTCCTCCGGGGCCCGCCGGCTCCCCGCAAGTGGTATTATGGGATATATTTAGACGAAACGAAGCCGCAGAACCCTCACATTCAACCTCATTTAATTATATCTTCCATGGTGGGATGGGGCCTCCTCAAAGCATGTCAAATGCTTATTTGTGTGTGTGTGTGTGTGTGTGTGTGTGTGTGTGTGTGTGTGTGTGTGACAGAGAGTGAATAAGGTGGATGTGGAAATTAAAATGCCTCTCTGTTCTTGTCGTCTCCCTGCTATTTGGTGCACCCTGATCTGTGCCATTCCGCTATGTGCACATATCCACCCACAAGCACACACACACACACACACACGTACACACACATACACATATTTACACATATATACACACACACACACACACACACACACACACACACACACACGTACACACACATACACATATATACACACACACACACACACACACACAGAAAAAACATCACAGCGTAGCATAACAATCAGGATGAAAATCTGCTCTGCTCTAACACTAAGCTGATTACAAGTAAGTAAGGCATTCTATGGAGAACCAATCATACTGCAACACCAATCAAACACAACATCTCAGCAAACATGACAACATTTGTAGGGTATTTTCTCACCAACTCAAAGCCAAAACAAACACACATGATTCTTTTACATAGTTTAGCATAGTTAATGACCGATCACTCACTATCATGTAACAGAGATAAAGTGTTTAAGGATTTTTAGAGATAAAGATTTTTTCCTCCCTTATTATTTTCAAGCTATTTCCCCTAAATAGCAGAGAGTAAACTCTCATAGCACCCACATTTTCAGAATGTACCTGCGCTGCACATCTAGGATAACATACCTGCGCTACACATCTAGGATAAAGTAGTATAGAGTTACTAACTTCCGGTCCAATGCTTCCGAGGAATCAGAACTGCATGTTCAGTCCAAGGTGAACATTTTTGGCTTGTTTTTTGTCTGAATTAATGAGATAATAAACCCATTAATTCAGACTTCCCCCCCACAATGCAACAGGTTTCCATATGAGTGAGGGATGTGTAGTTTTAGTTCTCTCTGTTGCCCTCTCTGCGGACTGAGGGTATGTGTAATCGTGCCACCCACCACCTTGCTGCCCCCTGCCGCCCCCTGACACACCTGACTGCCCCAGCTGCCCAGGCTCTGACACCTGCACCAACACCCAGGCACGAGAGACAGGGAGGGTCATTAGAGAGGGCTGGGTATAGGGTAGGAACCTTGGGAGAGTTGGAGGAGAAGAGATTCTGCAGCTCACACTTCTCTTTTCCTTTCACCCCCCACATTTTCTCTCTTCACATCTTTGATCTAAGGACTTGTTAGTGAAAAGTGTTAGAGAGTCTCTTTCTTTTTCTCTCTCTCTCTCTCTCTTTTGCATTAACTTTCCTTCTCTCTTTCAGTCTCTGTTGCTGTATGGCACAGCAGATGATATTGAACCTTCTAGAAGAAAAGTATAAATCAAAAATTTGAACCGTGTCTTTAGGCGGTCATTTATTTTTCAGCTCGGAGACTGTGGCGCCCCGTCTTTTGTGGTGGACACAGCTCACGTGGTCAGCTGGAGTGGTCTGTGTGCTTAAAAATACCCCGTCCACTCCAGGCGACAGGCTTTAGAGGCTGTCTGCATGATTCCCCCTCTTGATAGGTCAGAGTCAGCAGGTCTCCCGCATCTCACTTCCAAATATTTGAGATAATTGGGCAGCAACCCCCACCCCCCCCCCAACCACCACCACCGGTTGCCACGGCAACTGAAAAGGTTAGGGGTTTTTTCTTACTGCAATATGCTTTGGGAGCCCGCTGGCTATTTTCACTCCCCGTGAAAAACTATTGAACACAGTCTAGGAGGGCCACTGGCGGGCCTGCTGTCGTGTTATGAGTGGGGCCAGATAAGGAGGAGAGGTGCGGGAGGATGCCCGCTGATGCAACTAAGATGAGGAGATGGTCTGTGGGTAGAAATGAAACAAGGAATAGATCTGTGTGCATGTGTTTGTTTGTATGTTTGTTTGACTTTGTGTGTGTGTGTGTGTCTGTGTAAATGTGTCTGTGTTTATGTCTGAATGTGTGTGTGTGTGTGTTTGTGTGTGTGTGTGTGTTTGTGTATGTGTTTGTGTATGTGTGTGCCTCTTTTCCCATCTGTGGAGAGAGTTTTGAGGGGCAAACTGATTCGTTCATCCATCTGTTGTACAACATAACGATTAAGACAATGTCTTTCAGGGGGATCATTCTACACACTGCAATAAGGTCCAATGGACACGAGCACTGCGAAAATGAGCGAGGTGTCACAGAATGCATGTCAGGTTTCAGTTTGTGTCATCCAAAACAGCAGTGTGTCAAACACACACACACACACACACATGCAAATGTACATGTACACACACACACACACCCGCGCACACACACACACACACACATGCAAATGTACACATACACGCACACACACACACATATGTACACGTATACACACACGCGCAAACATACAGTACACACACACACACTCACAAATTCTATGCATATTTTCCTCTAGTTTAAGTTTGCATTTCTCCCTTTCAGAATGCAGAATGTTTGCATGTGGAATTGAAGGATTTCTGTTATTTATTTAGAGCTGTATGGAAGAATATTAGACTCAAATGTTTTGTACGTGTGTATCACGTTTTGAAACTGTAGAAATTATTTGTAACTGTAAAATTATCTGTACAAGTAATTGTCAAAATTACAAATATGTCCTACACTTCTACGGCTACACTTCAACACTGGTGGTGTGTGTATATCAGGATTTGATAACTGTAAAAATTATTTGTGATTTAACAAAAAAATAACACAATCGATTTTAAGTATTACTCATATGTCCTTCACTTACAAATATATTCCACAGGTACTAAACCTTCCACAGTTGCTGTCTTTTAATTACGAAGCGATTCTGCCATTACGAATCTCTGCCTCTCGCACAAGTATTTTCTGCAAGTATACGAGTACTTTTGAGACGATTCTGGCACTTCCTGTTGAATAGCCAATGGCGATGCTCAGGTTTGGCTAGCCAATCAGGAATCTAAGTTCACTAACCAATCATAGAGTCAGGAAGTAGCGCACCCCACCCCACGTGGGTTGAAGAGGATCGACTTTCAGAAGAACGAGGATGTTATGCTCACAATGGTGCACACGGGAGAAACGCTGGCAAAACTTGAATTTCCCCTGGGGATCAATAAAGTATCTATCTATCTACAGTATCTATCTAAAACGATATAGCTTACATGGGATTAATTCAACACCGATACATGGAATTTGCTTTAAGTCTTGTGATCTATCTGAAAATTACGTTAATTAAAATGAGTCTACTTCCTTCTGTCAACTGTCCCATATTCTAAGTAGATTCATGAGCCACACAGTGAATGTACTGTAGGCTAAGAAAGAAGATAATCACCAGAGTATAATTGGCTATACTTGTCACTGGCTTTCTTCCAGGGCAAAAGTATGTCCATGTCGTGTGTGTCGAAAACTAGCAAGATGCTGTGAGTGGCCAGCTGTTGCGAGAGAAAATTAAGACCATAGGCCTACGTTTGCTCCGGAAACATTAATTGTGCTGTGGATTGTCATGACAGAGAAGTTAGTATGTTAAGCTTAGGTTTACATTTTGATAGCTAGGTTATTTTGAGTCTATACCAAGGTCCACATTGCACGTACGTCAGTTATTGGGAGGAGAAAAAAGGACATAATTTCGCCTGGAAAACAACACAATATGATGTGGATGGTCATCGTACGCTTGAGATGCGAGAGCAGGCTAAGTTAACAGATCAATGGACTAAAGAGAGAAGTTTCAGTCATCATGACAGCATCACAGATTCTCTTTAGAGTTTAGACCATCATGGAGTTTATGTGCACAGCGCAAGCACAACACACCAGCAACACAACCCACCCACGTTGGTACACTCCTGGCTCTGTGATTGGTTAGTGAACTTTCAGTGAAGATTCCTGATTGGCTAGCCAAACCTGAGCATCGCCATTGGCTATTCAACAGGAAGTGCCAGAATCGTCTCAAAAGTACTCGTATACTTGCAGAAAATACTTGTGCGAGAGGCAGAGATTTGTAATGGCAGAATCGCTTCGTAATTGAAAGACAGCAACTGTGGAAGGTTTAGTACCTGTGGAATATATTTGTAAGTGAAGGACATATGAGTAATACTTAAAATCGTTCATGTTATTTTTTTGTTAAATCACAAATCATTTTTACAGTTACAAATCCTTACACACACACACAATATGAGACGCTTCTCATCCCTGAGATGGTGCAAAAGTCTGTGCACTTGCAGAAAAGATTTGTAATTGTAGGACAACTTTTTGTGCATAGAATATTGATTTGTAATTGTAGAATATTTTTGTAATGGTAAAATATTTTTAACTGTAGGATGATTTGTAGCTGTAAAACCGATCCGTACCCGTAGAATAGATGTGTAAGTATATAAGTATAAGTATATATACTCTTTTGATCCCGTGAGTGAAATTTGGTCTCTGCATTTATCCCAATCCGTGAATAAGTGAAACACACTATGAAGCACGCACTAATCCCGGCGCAGTGAACTGCCTGCAACAACAGCGGCGCTCCGGGAGCAGTGAGGGGTTAGGTACCCTGCTCAAGGGAACTTCAGCCGTGCCTACTGGTCGGGGTTCGAACCGGCAACCCTCCGGTTACAAGTTTGAAGCACTAACCAGTAGGCCACGGCTGCCCCAAAAATAGTGTAGAGCATATTTGTAATTTGGACAATTACTTGTACGGATCATTTTTACAGTTACAAATAATTTCTACAGTTTCAAAACGTGATACACACGTACAAAACATTTGAGTCTAATATTCTTCCATAGAGTTGGAGTTGTTAAATATATCACATGAGTGATGGAGTCAGAGAAAAAAAGTAAATTAGAGTAGAGAAACAAAAAATCAGAGAGATGGAGAGAGAGAGAGAGAGATAAAGAGAGAGAGACAAAGAGAGAGAGACAGAGATACAAAAGGGGGTGTGTATGAGTGTGTGTGTGTTTGCTTGTGTGTGTGTGTGTGTGTGTGTGTGTGTGTGTGTGTATGTGAGCATGTGTATGTGTGTGTTTGTGTGTGTGTGTGTGTGTGTGTGTCTGTCTGTGTTTGTGTGTGTGTGTGTGTGTGTGTGTGTAGGTGTGTATGTCTGTGTTTAGGTGTGTGTGTGTGTAGGTGTGTTGTCTGTGTGTGTGTGTGCGTGTCAAAGGAGAGAGAATGTCATGGAGCAAATGATTTGCACTATCACTCTCATGCATGCGAGCCCGGAGTGCGGCAGTAAAATAAACTGATTGCTGGGAAGGACACCCTGGCTGGGTAGACTCTGCTTCTACTGTAGCTCAGAGAGATTACCGCGCACAAAAGCAAGGCAATTTGAGCCGAAGCGCAGAGACGTTGCTTTGGGGCTGGAGCTGAATCATCAGTAAAACAACCTGCAATCCAACGTCTGTCTGCAACACACACTTCAGCATCCACAACCCAGCGTGTACCTCCCCCGCCAGAGCGCAGGCTACACACACTTCAAAGCCCGGAACATGTGTCATGTGATGCATGCTTATTTGTAAACAGGCATGATTTATATCCTGTGTCATGATCGCTCGCCTGCCGATACTTCAAACAAACCTCATACATTACATTACGTACGTTGTCTCTCCATATAGTTTTCATGACACCCCCTCCCAAAAAAAGGAGAGATGAGAGAGAGTGGGACAGTAAAAGATGGGCATAGGAGGCAGGACCAGGGAAGGAGAGAAAGAGAGGGTGAGAGAGAGAGAGAGAGAAAAGTGAAGCAGAGAATAGTAGAGAGACAGAGAATGGAAGAGTGCATGTAGTGACAAAGTAGAGAAGTAGGAAATAGAGAGAGAGAGAAAACAGAGAGAGAGATTGAGTGGTAAAGAGAGAGTGAGAATAGTGGAGAAGGAGAGAGAGAGAGGCAGAGAGTGAGAGTCTAAGAGACTTTGGCCATCCGTTCTCTTGAACACAGCTACAGCGAGGAGAGGCTTATCTGCATTAAAAGAAGCTGTCATTGACACCCTGACACGGGCTGGAAATAGTGCCGGCTCTCGCCTGACGAAGGTTGCGGCTCAGTGAGGCCCTGCCGCAGATAACCCCAGACCCACGGAGGAGAGGAGCGGAGAGGAGTGGGAGAGCGAGGGGGAGAATCCCAGGGCCTTATCTGAAGCGCCACACGGGGGTTGGGGAGGGTCGGGGGGGGGTTGGGAAGGGGTGGGGAGGGAGGACTAATCCATTACCGCCCGAATCATATCAGCACTGCTGAGAATCTGCCGTCAGAGCTGTGCGCTGGGACAGACAGAGGAAAAAAAAGAGGGGAGGGAGAGAGAGAGAGAGAGAGAGAAATAGCAACTCAGTCACTCGTGTGAATTTGCAATCGGAAGCCTGCACACTTACCTACACACGAAAATACACAGAACATACATGAATGCACACAATAATGCCAACGTGCACACACTCACTCGCTCTCTCTCTCTCTCTCTCTCTCTCCCACCCTCACACAGTATGTGTGGGCAAACGTGCCACACGTTTTTTAGGCTAAAACATTTTATATCACTTACTGCAAACATCACCTAACCAACCGCTAGCTGTCTGTGTCCTGAATACACTGTAAAAATCTCTGTGGACAACCCAGGCTCCAAAAACGGCAACAAAAACAACCTGGGCAAACCTAGCCCATAAAAACATAACAAACTGTTCCAGCAAATCACAGACGAGATGCGCGTTTAGGAGAGTTTCAATTGCACGGGAGCAGCACAGTAGGGAGGGGGAGGAAGTAGCGAGCTAGCTCTCTGTTTTTTTCAAAAGTCAACAGAAGTGACGTTACCCAGCATCGCTTTAATTTTCATTTCTTATTGATGAATTGATTTTAATGCATAACATGCAAATGCCTTCTTTGTATTGCTTACACTGCTCTATGTCAAACCTTTGTACATGTCTTTGTGCTTTTAAATGTATTTAGTTGTGTTATACTGCATGGCCATTGCATTGCTTTGGGATTATGTGTTTATAAGGAAAGACAGCATGGGGAATGAAGAGAGAGAGAGAGAGAGAGAGAGAGAGAGAGAGAATCTTTATTTCCTTTAAACGCTTCAACAGCAGATGTTAATAGCCATGGCCTTGGCACAGGCGTCTATTGAAATTGCAGATAGGAATCTGAAATCTCCTGCAAGCGAGGTGACCCTGAGACTGTGCCAATAGGAACAAAGGAGACAGGATATAGAGGGGGAGCTGAGCCTCTGTGTGCCTGGATGTGTGTCTGGGCATCTATGCTTGAGTGTTTGTGTCTGTGTGTGTGTGTGTGTCTCTCTCTCTGTGTGTGTCTCTCTCTGTGTGTGAGTGTGTGTGTGTGTGTGTGTGTGTGTGTGTCTCTCTCTGTGTGAGTGTGTGTGTGCGTGTGTGTGTGTGTGTGGTGGTGGAGGGGGTTACTGCTCTTGTCCTTCTCAGAGCAGAATACAGATTAAGAGGAGGCACAAACAAAAGCGAGGGCCACTCACCTTGCAGACCTGTTATGCTTTCCTTTTATGTTGCGTGTGTTAGCATGACAGGAGACAGGTTCACGGGCACTTTTCTACAGCTCTGATGCCGATGATTGAAATGCTAAAGGTCTGTGTCAGAAAAGGGCACGATCTGATGTTCTGCACTGCTTGATGGTTGACGCAGTTCATCTAATTGGGTAACTAAATGGCTTTGAATAAATCTGCGAGTGAAATGAATAAAGACCATCGTTAATATGCCACTGTCCATTATCTTTGCCATAAACAAATGATTTATTGTCATATAGCGATTGTCATTGTACGACTGCAATCATTATTGACATTGTGAGTGTAATTTTCGCATAAGCCAAATAATATCATAAAATCACACAGCCAATCTGCCACATGTAATAATAGTCTTGCGCTTCAAGCAGTATTGTCAGCATCTTCATCGTGTTCATTATTAGCATCAACAGCCACCAGTGGCAGCACCATCATCATCATCATCATCTTCGTCATAGTTGCATGTTTTCATTAGCGTCCCTTCAATCCCAGCACTGGCAGAAAGTGCGGCCTAACACATGTACCGTACCAATCCCATTACCAGCGGGCGATTATTCACGACCGCCCACTCTTGCACATGTGCCACGGCATGGGTCACAGAAATGGTGGGCTCGGCATGGAGCTGCAGGATATTAGGATTCTCCAATTGCCTTGGCGCGCCCACACACACCACTCAATGTGCCAGATGAGAAACAGGATTACCAGGCCCTA
>NW_027468587.1:24419283-24599283 GCF_046254945.1 Alosa pseudoharengus
GGCATCTGAGACTTCCACGGTGGGGTCCCTGGGGAGACGCGTGGAGTCTGGAGTGGGCTCATCCCCACTGTGAGAATGTGGAGTGCAAAAGGTGTCGGGATGCATAGGACGGCATGCTTTTGAACACAAGGGTTTGCTATACTGTCGCATAGACAGATTTGTTTAGAGCTGCCTTGAATGCAACATTGCCTCTGTAATGCCACTTCTTGCTGAAATACATTCAGTTGACTTAAATGTATTTGTATTTGGTGAGGTACAAAGTGGCAATATGAGAGAGTACAGTCCAGAGTTCGCTTGCAAACTTGAATCTCTAGGTAACACATAGGCGTTTCTGACAGTACATAATTTTTTTATTATTATTATATTGCAATTTCCATGACATTTTTTAATGTTTTAAGCTAATAATCATACAATTAGCATCAACAGCATATTATTTTGGGAGTGTCAGTAAATCAGTTTTTGATAAGAACGAGATTTTACTGCCACCATTGTCTTGTACTTGTTTAAGGGAGTTCAGGCCTTGGGTTCAGTAAACATTTTGAATGATCTGCTAATTAATGCTATATGCTAATATAAACATATCATTGGTATTGTTGATATGCAATAACATTGGCATTGCACTACATTTGTTGGCAGAACAATTTGGTTACATATAAACTCTTGCAATGGTAGAGATATGTTACTCCTTTCAGGAAATAAGCAGAAACTTGGCCCCGTGGCTCGAGGGACCGGCCAGGCCATGCACAGAACTCAACATTCAGTACCAACGCTCAGTCAGGACATGCCATGACCTCTGCTGCGACCTCTGTGAGCTGCTGTTCAACACCTCACCAGAGGATACAGAGCAGGCTACAGACCAAACACTGTTTTTGGGCAGAGCCCCCCAGGCAGAACTCAAACTAAGACTTCCATAGCGCTGAACTTTGCTTTGCCACAGTGCTGCTACCTACAGTACCTGGTGACCGTGATTTCTTCAAAGTAATAGTTGTTCCTGGATTAACATTCTAATGTTGTTCATGGAACAACAACTCTTAAACCAATCACGCCATGTGATATCATCAGTGTGAGCCCTCTGCTCAACCTACTGCTATTTCGAAATTACCTACTACGTAATATCTAGAGAGACTGAATGAGTTAATAAGTTCTTAACCAGAGAGAGTAGGATTTCCTATCTAAGGATTGTGTATCCAATGTGCATGTGTTGTTTTTCTGCCACGTTGGCCACACTTGATGTGAAATATGTCACTACGTTTGTTTTACAGTTATGGTAAAGATTATAATGATGAAACTTGAAAACGTCTTCTTCTGACTCTCATCATGTATATAGAACATTGGTCTTTGGTTATTGTGTTGTGAACCCAGTGCATAGAGGCAGCACATGTGGGGAAACCCAGGACACCCAATAGCAGATGACTGTCTGTTTACATGACAGACAGTGCCCTGACTGCAACACTGATTAATAACGAGGCTAATGCGAACAGGCCTGTGATAGGATGTTTAAGTGTGACCCAACAATGATTTCAAATTATTCATAGCCTTGAAATCAATCATCTACTTAAAGGAGCAGAGAAGAGAGAGGGGAATGATTGACTTGCCTGAGCCTGCTGCATAATTGTGGTTGTGTGTGTGTGTGTGTGTGTGTGTGATGATCCATCTTCCTTTGCCTGTCCATGGATATATTTCTCTGCAGAGGCCTGATGGATGTGAGCAGCTCAGCCTCTCTCACCTGACAATAAAGCAGCCTTGTCTGATGCCACAATTAACTCTCCTGCATTGTACGAGCGGCAGGAATGTCAGCCAGCACGCCTGTCTTTGCTGCGGCTGTCATAACACTCTGATGTGAGGAAGAGAGACGCCAATGAGCGAGCGAGCGTCTCACCTCCCCGTTGCTCTCATGTGACGGAGACTTCTGAAGGCCTTGGTCGCCAGGGAAACGGTTCAGAGGGTTCCGTGCACCTTCTTGGTCCCTTCTGTCGTCTGCGCGTGATTGTTTTGTAGCTGGAATGGGCATTAGATATGACAGGCATGTGACAGTGGTGGGATCAATAGTGTCTGGTGCCGTGAACAACACTGGGCATCTGAACGGATGGACTTGGGCCTCCAAACATAACCGACCTCAATAGAAACCTACACTGTATACACTCTTTCACAAATTTACGTGGGAAGACCACATCAAAACAGCAAATACTGTATACATAGTCAGTCAAATGAAAATCATGAGGCTAGGCTGAGTCCAATTCGCCAGTGCCTGGGCAGAGAAGGAAGGCTACATCTGAATTACTTGTACTCTACTTCAGACTGCATGTTTTCACACAATTTCCGAGCAGTTCTGTGAGAGTGAAATCATGTTATTTCACTGTGTGAGGCTGCAAATGGGAGGAGTTGTCGGGGGGAGGGGGGGAGAGACTGAGGAAGAACAAAAGAAGTATTGGTAGCAGCTCTATACCGACTGTTTCCATCCTGTTTCCCTGAAGTTTTATTATAGGTGGGTGTCCACCTGTAACACCTTGTTCAGCCTTTGGCCTCATAGAGAGCAGATTGAAACTCGGCTGCATTGAAAAATGACTGAGTGTGATTCATTCACTGGGACGTGGGGAGGAGAGAGGGCTTGGCTATAATTGAAAATGAACCGAAACTGCGCGACAAAAGCGGCGCTCAAGTCATTATCTTTTATTCATTAGAATTTCAATCTTGCGAGGACTCGTCGTGGGCTGAATTGGAAATGTCTGTCGGTTTCCCTCCGCGCGGTGATTTAGAGAGGGCGGGAGCCGTGTGTGGATGAACTTCCTCCATACTGTGAAAATGGTTATGATAAAGGGCAAGGATTAAAATACAAGTAACACTGGGGAGTGACTCCTTTATAGAGAAGTCTTTACCGCATGAGTACACCGCTAGCAAACACATGCAATCCAAAGAGTCACACACATCCAAGCCAAATGCATGCCCTTTCACAAAGTACCCAGTCACCATTATACACATGGTGTCTTCCACTGGTTTTTGGTTTTGGGGTAGGGCTTTGCTCAAACACAGTGCTCTTCTGATCATGTGAATGATTGACATCACCGGATACTGCTTAGTGGTGGCTTTCCGAAGGAGTGTCTGTCTCTAGCATGAACCAGGGGCACCGCTGGTGTGTGTGTGTGTGTGTGTGTGGGGGGGTATTAGGACGATTCTAAGGGCTCAGCAATAACAGGGGCCCCCCAGAGAGACCCCCCAATAATACTATATATTATCGGGGGGCCCAGAATTATTGTCTGTCATAGGGCCCAAATTATCTAGCAGTGCCTCTGGCGTGAACTCTAGCATTCTCTATTGATGACCTGATCTTGTCCATAACTACTTTCATCTCTACATCTCTATGTTCTGATTGTAATCATGACAAGAAAAGGGGAGACTGAAATCTATTTGGAGGAAAGCAAGTGTGACAGTAGTCTACCGTGTATATAAACAGTCACCAGGTTCTAAAACCCTGTTACCCAGGAACCTACCCATTAAATTAACCTGAGAATTTCCTGTTCACCACTAGGGCCCGGGCAGCGCAACACTCAGTGATGTTGCTGTAATTAACAGATAAGGTAAACGAGTGGCCTAGCTATGCGATAACGTTTGCACACAGGAAGGAGTAGCCTACACCTACCTAAGCTGAAATTGATGAGCACACCGGGGGAAAGAGCAGCCGTGAGAATATCCAGCCAGTAGCGACTGCTGTTACTGGAATGTAAACAAAAGTTCTGAACTGAACTTTCCGGCACATCAGCGCACATAAGAATGTTCCTCAAACAAAGACTAAAGCCTACCTGGAGCAAATGGTGGAACAAACTACAGCCAAACGTCAGGGATAGGCGATAGGTCGGCCAGAGTCGTCCCTGGACAAAGCAGACGTCTGCCCTGGATAGCCCTGCTTCCTTTTTATGGAGCACAGCTGCCAATTACCCACTTACGAAGTAGCGAGACACAAAAAAACTATCACTATACTCCAGGTAAGGACTCGTCCGGCTACACAAGGAACAGTGAAATCAAAGGAAAACTATGTTTTTTGAAGGACATGACATTTCCAAATAAGTAAATTTTTTAGGGCTTTAGGGTTCATGAATAGAAAAGATTGGACAGTTGAGCTCTCACATGAATTGAAGTCCAATTGCTGTCAGACTCTTGTGAATAAAGCCTCAAGTTACGTTATTATTCCAGGAAGGCTTTTGTTACTGTTTTCTACAGTTTTTTCCATAAAAGACTCAGAGAGAAAATTATTTGAGATTTAACTCACAAAGAATGGCATGAAGACATGAAAGTCTAACACTTAAATAATTAAAAGTCTTTGGTGTAGGCCCCTGCGTCGGTCCAGGTCTTGGAGCATTTAGACACCGCAGATCCTGCCTGATAATAGCTGGACAGATAGGCAGGGACCAAAATGGTGGTGGTCAGGACATCAAGATGACGGCACCTAAAGCAACAAAGCAGGAATGTTAGGCGAGTCATGATAAAGGCAGTGGAGGCCTGTAATTGGTCAGGAGTAACGATGAGTGACATGACATTGGAGCCTTCCTGCAAGAACTTGCGCTATAAGCTCCTATTTCTTTCTAACACTAGAATAAAGGGTAGATGTATGACTTTTGGGATAAAGAGGAAGTTGCTGAATCATCAGTTTGTTATTATAAAGCTACAGGTAGACCAAACTCCTTCTGTGTGACCTCACTGAGATGGTGTTGAACCTGGAGAACTGAGATGGTCCTCACTGGAATGCTGCTTGTTTCTGTTTATTTTAAATGCTTTGTCTTCAACATACAGACCCTGGCAAGTTGACAGAAGCAATTATTCCAGATCAGCGCTCCCCTTGTCTCTGGAGAGACCTATGGATTGGTGGAGACGACCCATCCATCCCCCACCACCCCATTGTCCTGCGGGGGGTCACGATCATGTTCATCCATTGGGAGGTCAGCAGGCAGGTTAACTACAGCGTCACCACCTCATCAACGCACCAGACACACACACACACACACACACACGCGTGATCCTATTGGACGTCATGACAGCCTACTCCTTTAAAAGTGGCTGGCTCATTTGAGAGGTCTCGCTCTTGCTCACTTTCGAGATCACTTTTCACTGCAACCGCCGCTGCCGCAAGTAACTGCCGTGCTTCACTGGTGCTAAGGCCAGCTTCACCCACCGTTGTTTTTCCACTACCTGTTTTTTTTTCTATTGAAACTATTTTTGTATTAATAAATACACGTTAATATTACGCTTCATTGTCTGCCCGTTTTTCACAACTCAAATATGTTGTTATGTCCCACAAGCCCTAGACTGGGATATAACACACACACACACACACACACACACACACACACACACTCTCACTCTCACAATGAAATATTCCTCTGAGCATCCGCAACACTGAGCCTAGTCCAGCCGGCATTAGGACTTGCTACCTCAGCTGAAGAGAAGAACTGCCTGTCTGTTAGTTTCGCTGTCTCCTCTTTCACTGCATTTTTTTTTACTTCTCCTGGCTCCTCCAATGCCTGACACCATCACATGGCATAAAAAGGCTCTCAGGGACTGAAAAGCTTTCATTCAGAATGGCTGTTGCATTCTCCTGTGCCTGATAATAGGCTACTTGTGCAGGGGAAGGTTTGCGGACTTAAGCTTGTTGTAGCTCATTCCATAATGTGAAGTGGTCATATACCGCTGGGGCAGTCTTGGTTTTTGTGGACAGAACAACACTCCCCTTTTCAAGATACAAAGTGTCCACAGATGGTTCTTCAGATGCCAAGGCCATAGTCAACAGAAGAATTTTAGAATTTCTGGGGGTAGTAAACTTAGAATACTGAGCAAAATGAGAAGAGAGAGACAGAGAAAGAGCGTCCTATGAGAGAGGATATGCCCCTTTGTTGAGCAGTTACATTGGTGCTGTGACTCAGATGGGAGGTTTGGGGGGGGGGGGGCAATAGTACATCATAATAGTACAGCAACAGATGCTAGCAGCACCCATAGGGTTTAGCTTTCCTGTTCTGAGTTGCTGCAAGCTAGTTTTAGCCTCCCTGTTAGCACACCCGCTCTCAATCTCAATCTGAGGTGCTGCAAGTTAGGAGGTTTGAGCCTCAGGCTGGACTGCACATTTGATACAAAGCAGGTTATACACAAACAGATTCACCGTCATGAGAGCCAGCCTACAGCAAGGATCAGTGCAATTTCTGTATTTGTGAAAAGCAAATGCCTGCAAGATTATTTGTTCTAAGATGAATAATTCATGACAGCCGTGTAAAGACACAGAGAGAAAGTATACGAGTCCCAGAGAGAGAGAGAGAGTAAACTACATCAGCTGAAATGTAGATTAGAACATGGAGGAGCAGATGTACTAAGACATTAGCACCTGTCTCTGCTATTGTTTTGTTTATGTGCATTAAAGAAGAACTCGGTGCTACAAAGCAAGAATCCATACGATGCTGCATTCCAGACCAAGTCAGAGGTCAGTCCAGTTCCTGAACTTCTGAGTTGTGAAGAATACTGCATAAGTAGCCCAAACCTACTCGTTCTGATGAAGAAAAAGACCGAGAAGAGGTTGAAGAGCCCTCCCCACCCCCTTTTATTGTGAGTCAGGCAACTTGCTCTATACCATCATACTTGTTGCCTTTGATACCATTTATCATCAAATATCTTTTTCTTGAATTTTCTGGATTTTATGTTGCCTTTTCTGTGTTTTTTTTAAAGTTGTCTCATCACAGAGGTACATAATACATTATTAAATGCTCTTAATACAAACTTTTAGCATGAATATGGTGTTAGCCATTATAAACTGGAGTGGAATTTTTATGTTGTGTGCCATTAATTCTAATAACTGAATTGCTGTACACATCTGCTTTGCACAATCTTTTTATTCATTCATGATGCTTTTATGGATTATATTTATGTTATGGAGACAGGAAAGAATCTCTGGGTTTTCATTTCAATATTCCACATTAATATTCACAAACTGTTGCTTGTTATTACACAAAAATGTGTTATAATTGCCGTTGTGCATAAATGCATTGTTAATTAGACCAATTGAGGTTTCGGGCATTACCATGTTCAAAGTATTTTATTGTAATTAAATTTAATTGGAGATTAACTAGAAGAGGGAAACATTGCATTTTCCTACATCCATATGGTCATTTGAAGTCTTCATTATTCACATATATTAATTCTAGGTCAGTGGTCTAAACATTGCTTATAAGTGAAAAAGATAACTATTCATATCAAGGATGGCAGAATTGACCACATTCATGATTTAATAATGATGGTACTGGATTGCAAATTTTGCTGCAAAGCAGAAAATGGCAGTGTAAAATATGTACCTGTAATTTCCTAACTATTAGCCGAAGTTTATACATTGATTTTGCAAAATATCTTCAGCTATGAAGTTAATACACGAGGACAGTTAATATGGTATTAATATGGTTTTGTTTTTTTTAACTTGCATGAAACACTATCCTGCTGTTTAATGTGGCTAATACACAGGGCATTACTGTACTTCTTTATGATACCTTATACAGTATATAAATGGTACTGTTAGTATATCTTAGTTAGAGCATAAGAGTGCACAAACATGCATGAATTAGTAATAAACATGAACAAATGTTTGCTATATAATGAAAATACAAAGGTGTACCATGTGCAGATGTTGATAAAAGGGAGGGATGGGACATTGGAGAAGAAAAGATACACTTCACACTCCGAGGGACTGAACCAAATAATTGCTAACAGGGGTCTAGGATGGGTAGTCAGTGTTAGAGAGAGAGAGGGAGAGATAAAGAGAGAGAAAGAAGGGAAGAGAAAATAGGGAGGGAAAGATGCAGGTACTGATCCTGTGGAGTGGAAGTGTGGAACCACCTGAGTGTGTGTCTGTGTGTGTGTGTATGTGTTTGTGTGTGTGATGTGTAGCTGCCCCAAAAGTGTCATCCTATGGTTGCTGAGTGACATTCGAATGAAGGTTGACGGTCATATTCAAATTAGCAGCGGTCTCTTAATTTTGAATATGATCGTCAATTACGGGATTTTTTCCAGAGCTTGTATGTGTGTGTGTGTGTGTGTGTGTGTGTGTGTGTGTGTGTATGTGTGTGTGTGTGTGTGTGTGTGTGTGTGTGTGTGTGTGTGTGTGTGTGTGTGTGTGTGTGTGTGTGACTTGGCTTGGGTACAGGGCTGAGCATAGCCAGGTAGGACTGGGCTGGTGTGGTGTGGGCAGGACCACGCCGCTAGATAAATCACAGTGTCTGCTCAGCTCCGCAGGGGTGGCATGGAGGTCAAACACGGTCGGCCCGGTTGGAGCTACCTCTGCTGGGGCTAAAGCTGTGTGTGTGTGTGTGTGTGTGTGTGTGTGTGCGTGTGTGTGTGTGTATGTGTGTGTGTATCTATTTGCGTGTGTGTATCTATTTGCGTGTGTGTGTATGTGTGTGAGTGTGTGTGTATGTATTTTTGCATATGTCTGTGTGTGTGTGTGTGTGTGTTTGTGTGTTTGTGTTTGTGTGTGTGTGTGTGTGTGTGTGTGTGTGTGTGTGTGTGTGTGTGTGTGTGTGTGTGTGTGTGTGTGTGTGTGTGTGTGTGTTAGTGTGTGTGTGACCATATGTGTCTGTGGTTCAGGTCCTGTTGCTGGAGAATCTCACATTCCATTTGTGTGAGGATCTGTCTGTGCAGGAGAGGCGAGGAGAGGAGAGGCGAGGAGAGGAGAGGCGAGGAGAGGAGAGGCGAGGAGAGGAGAAGCGAGGAGAGGCCCCCCGAGTCCCCTGCAAGGCTACGCTCCGGCCTGGCCACCAGGGGCACCGCGCAAGCAAATAAACAATAATGATCCAATCCATCATCGCAAATTGGAAATCTGAAATGATCTTGCCCTCTATCTGCGAGAGTCCTCGCTTTCTTGCTGCCCCTCTCTCCACCCGCTCAGCCAACTGCTCACAGCCCCAGTTCTGGGGGGGGGAACAGAATATGTATTGTATTCTAAATTAATTCAGTGTATGCCCTTGTAAAGGTAATCGAGAAATTCAATTGCAGACAAAATCTGAAGGCCCATGTTATGTATGTGGTCCCAAGCTCTGAGAGAGAGAAAGAAAGAGAGAGAGAGAGTAGAGAGAAAGAGAGACAGTAGAGATAGAGAGAAAGAGAGACAGAGAGAGAGAGAGAGAGAGTAGAGAGAGAGAAGAAAGTTTACGCCTTATTTGTTTCCACTGCTGACTTTGCTGAAGTCAGGCCTCTTTTTTTTCTGATTTTGCTCTAGTGTAATTTGGGGGGTATGAAAAAAAAAGTCCTCATGCTAACAGGAGGATGACACTGCGCCTCAGTGATACTCCGGTAGCCTGTGTTAAATTTTAATGGTGCATTTTAACACACCAAAACATAGCTGCCCCAAAAGTGTCCTCATTAAAATTCATTCCAGTGTAAAGGCAATAAAAGAGTGAGAACCCCCCCCCCACAGAAAACAGGAAGGTGGACCTTACATAAGGCCACCATTAACAAGGTTATCCTCAATGCAGTTCTCAATGACCTTATATACTCTAGCAGATTCATTACCTTTTTATGTTAATATGTATTAGTATTTCCATCACAGTAAAGTAGAGAGAGAGAGAGAGAGAGAACAAGGCATAAGGTGGTAATGGTGTAGGGATGCAAACCTCCCCGATGGAGTGGGATGATAAGAAGAGCGTTGTGAAGTCCCTGTGCTGAAGTTAATGGGAGAGGCTTTAATCCTCTTTGCTGTGGCTGAGGGGGTCCCATTTGGCAGGATGGCGGCGGACGTCTCCTTTGAGGGGCTGCCGAGTGCACACCTCCCTCTGCATTTACAGAGCCAGTCACAGGGGATTGTTACCATCTTTTCCTTTTTCATAAATAAGCCACACATACACACACACACACACACACACACACACACACACACTCACACACACACACACACACACACACACACACAGCAGGCTTTTAATGGTCCTATTTAGTTTAGCAAAAAACAGTTTGCCTCGACCACCTATTGTATTTGGTGAATTGTTGTTTCATCTATTTTTGGCTGTATCTAATGACTCTCTCTCTCTCTCACTCTGTCTGTGTGTGTGTAGAGAGAGAGAGAGAGAGAGAGAGAGACAGAGAGATTTAGAGGAACATGAAGGTAGAGCAAGAGTTTGTGTTTGTGTTAGATTTTATGTATGTTATGTATGTATGTATGTATGTTTGTGTGAGTCTTTATGTATGTATGTACAGTATGTATGTATGTGTGACTCCGTTTGTATGAATGATTGTGTGAGTCTTTGTACACTATCGGTCAAAAGTTTGGGGTCACTTTCTTCAAATTTTAATCAGGGCATTAGTTTTCAGATTACATTATGTGCTTTCTTAATTGCAAAAGGGTTCTCGACTGTTGTAGAAGGAAATGGCTGATCTTTAATGCAATATCTACATTGCCCATTATCAGCAACCAATCATCCAATGCTCCAAAGGCACATTATGTTTACTAATCTAATATCATTTTACTGTAAAAGGCTAACGGCTCCCACACACAGCTGCGTTCCGTCAACGCATTCCAGTGGGTGTTCCCGACGGTAGCTATGCAAATGACTTGAAGTAAAACCGTAATGTGATTGGTTGGTGCCGTCCGTAGATTGGCTTGATTGGCCGGTGCCGTCTGTCGGTGCAGTAACAGCTGAACTCCTCAACGCGAGCGGCGGGAGAAACGCGACGCGACGGACCCACAATTCAGTTCGGCAACGGATCACGTGAGCCCATTTAAAGTGAATGGGATGCGTCTCCAGCAACGCGATGCACGCAGCTGTGTGTGGGAGCCGTAACTGAGAAAACATTGGAGAACCTGCTATGTAACACAAATTTTGGCACATAATGTAATCTAAAAACTGCTGGTCTGATTAAAAAACAATGCAACTGATCTCAGATGGTATTCTATAATGGAGTGGAATTGAAATTTCTAAGTGACCCCAAACTTTTGACTGGTAGTGTATGTTATGTCTGTTTGTCTACATGTGTGACACTTCTAATGAGGAGTCTTGGTGTGAGGTAGAAAAGAACTAAAGTCCTTCTCTGCTCAGCCTTCTGTCATTCATCTACATTATATAAAAATACAAACATCTGCCAGGTAATGTTTAGTAAAGTACATTTGAGGTCAGTTGTTATAAACTCCTGTAATACTGTAAGGTGAGTGGTGACAGGTGTGTTAATTAATAATCAGGATTGCTGAAATATTAAGCGTTCCTCCTCCCCTAGTCCTTTGACGAGCGAGGACAAGTCCTGGCCAAGACACCACGTATCAGCAGTATCAATATTTAACAAGTCGTGTCAACAGGAGAGGTTGGAACATTGCTACCCTTTCAGCAACAAAGCATGACCATGGTTTACAGTAACATGTTAGATTAGAGTGTACAGTGGTACACATGTATACAGGTGGTATGTGGCAGATGTAATGCCATTCCATAGAACTATGTTGGTGGTGTCGGCTATAGGTACTTTGCGATACGACTCAAACATAAAAAAGTATGTATTTGAGCTTCTTATTACCGTAACTACTTCTAGGTAAAAGTGGTCAATAGCCTCAGAACATTTAGAATAAGCATTTATGTGTTTATAAACATTGTGACTGAATGGTAGCCTGGGTTTTCCCATGCTGCCTTACGCGTGTGATTTTATCCACACTGCTAGGCAGCCTGAATTCTATGGACTTCGTTTTCACCTCAATGAAGGAACCAATCACAGAACGGAGGGAAGACAGCAAGACGATGACGACACATCGAAGCGGTTATGAGCTACGTACAGATGCATTTGATAGACATTCGTAGCATTCGTAACCCAATAAACGACTCTGGGCATTCGTAAACCATGTTTCAAATACGAGAAAATGAATGTGTAGTTCCCAGACCCCATCTCAATGAGATGAGGTTTGGCGTTAGCCAGGCTAACTGAATGATGTATAGTTGCAGGTTATTGTGGATGTAGAGCTCTATACATTAGATATCCATGGTTGTGCGATAGGGGAAGGAATACAGCATACAGTATTTGTGTGTAAATCTTAATAAGTGTCTTTGGAGCCTTTTATAAGTCAGTGTTGCCTCTCTGATCCAAATCTCATTTTTCCCCACCCGTGTCCTTTTCTTAATAAGGGCTTCTGATCCTCTTTGTGTGTAAATCTGCCCTAATTAAAAAAAAGAAAAGAAAAAGAAAGCTTGAGTCAGGAGGATTTGATCAATTATTTTAAATGAATGCACTCTTTTATCATGGCATTTCAAGACAAACAATATACTCATCAACAACTCAGGTCGAATACATATTAATTTATTGTCCGCTGTATCCATACAGAACCTGTTGCTGAGCTTTCTTCATGTAGCCTTTGTGTTGCTGTGGACTTGGGTTGCTTTATGGAGCCTCTTCCAACATGCAGTAAGAAAGGAGTAACATATCTAATCAGTCAAGCCTCTCCCTCTGATGCAGTGTGTGTGTGTGTGTGTGTGTGTGTTTGTGTGTGTGTGTGTGTGTGAGAGAGAAAGTGTGTGTGCCCATGCATGATTCAGGCAGACAACGTCCTTCATGTTAAAACGTTCTGTGATGGCCCCTTTCTGAAGCACATGCGCCCACCCCCACCCCACTCCATTTGTGACCTCCTGATGGAAAATATACAAGAGGGAGTCTTTACTGGTGCGTCCAAGAGCTTGCAGGTGCCCTCAGATGACAACATGCACTGGACACCCACTTCCTGCCCTTTGATTTTGCAGCCCACTGAACGGCACTAAACAGTGAGCAGGTGCTCTCTCAAACACCACACCAAGGCCCTGCTTCAGATGACTAGAATGATGGCAAAATGAACAGAGGAGGATCAAGGATTAAGCTCCCCTGAATGTTTATCATTCGTGTCTATGCTTTCAGATGGTTTTGGTTTATTTGTTTTTAAGGTACTGGAGAGGATTGAAGTCACATTTTTATTAGACAAACTGTATAGAAATGGCTTTGATCATTGACTGGAAAATGTGGAGAACATGGAAGACTGATTGAAAAAAATGTTCTTTTGTTGTATTCTTTTTGGTCTATGAGTCCCTGGGTCTTTGGTGAAATTGATCTTTCCACCCTTAAAATGTGTTAGAGCCGTTTTGTGGTTTAACTCTCATCACTTGCTCTCTCAAATTCAAATTCAAACCTGCTTTCATCAAGATCAAGAGCAAGCAAACAAACAAAACTATATGATATATAAATATAAATAATATAATCTACAGTATACACTATACAGTATGAACAACAATACACATGGTATACATGCATAGTAAACATATATACATTTAGATTACGCTACTGTCAACAAAGCAGCTGACCCTCCCTGCCCTGTGACGTCAAAATCTCAGTGGCTTATTGAAAAAAATATATATTAGAAAAAGCCAAACGGACCACAGCTTAATTCAGCTCTATATGCTTCTTGAATGTTTTGGTTTGCCTTAATTCAGCTCTATATGCTTCTTGGATGTTTGTGTTTGGACTTTCCATTTGCCCTTTGTCTCTCTTTCTCTCTCTCACACACACACACTCTTTGTAAAGGTAAACTAAAGTGAATGCTACAGATAAATAAAAGGAGATTGCCTTGGCATAGTTAATATCCCTTTGGTTAAACACATGTGTCTATGCTGGTAAAAAAAAAAGAAAACAAATGACCAACACAGACACATGGGACGTGGCAAGGAACAGGAGGAGAGACACGGCACCATAGATCTTTACGTGAACAGGACATTACCCAAATGATTGAGACTGAGGGCTTTAATGCATTGCTCCACCTGCTAATGCACCTTAGTACTGTCAGCACCATTTGTCACTTGCCAGCCACCGTCCCCAGTGCATAAACATTAGATAAAATGATGACTCCAACCCACAACACATTATGATTGCTTTTGTGTCCCTTTTTAACAGATAGCATTGGTATGTGTGTGTGTGTGTGTGCCTGTCTCTCTCTCTCTCTCTCTCTCTGTCTAACTCTGGTTGTTTGTATACATCATTGTGTAAAGTGCACACGCATGCACACACACACACACACACACACACACACACACACACACACACACACACACACACACACACACACACAAACACACAGACACACACATGCACACACATACACACATGCACACGCATAAACACGTGCACACAGATAGTCTATTGGCGAATGAACCTATTCTCAAATGGCTGGCTGGTTTGAATCCTGGAAGACGACCTATATCAGAGGCCTTAGTAATAACTTTTCTTTTTAGAGTAGAGATGTTACTGCAGCACCTAAAGAATAGAGTAAGAGTGTGTGTGTGTGTGTGTGTGTGTGTGTGTGTGTGTGCCTCAAAGATCTATGATGATAGAAAGACAGAGAGACACACATACTGTACACACACACACACACACACACACACACACACACAAAGGTATACACTTACACAGGCATGCCACCACACTGTGCTGACTTTACACTGATGCCTACCCAAACCTTGACAGCCTTTAATTCATTAATAAAATAGCCATTAAGGGGAGGATTGGGCTATTGATTTCACAGCAATCTACTGACAACTGCAGATGAGGGCTGATTGGGGTCTGACACCATACTACCTTCTCTCTCTCCCTCTCTCTCTTCGTGAGTTTCTCTGTGTATGTCTGTCTGTGTGTGTGTATGTGTGTGGGGGGTAGTTGAGCCTCTGAGAGCGTTCATACTGTTTGCATTGCTTCACAGTGGAGAAGAAGTGAATTGAAAATGTGTCGTTTTTAGGTCCGAGCCTAATTAGTGTTTCTGGCAGTAGGGTAGGAGTGGTTTTGAGCTGCTGGTAATGTGATGTCACTGTGCATTAAGATGATGTGGCCTCTCTCTCTCTCTCTTCCTCTTTCTCTTTATCTTGTGCGCTCTCTCTCTCTCTCATTCCCTCTTTCTTTCATTCTCTCTCTCTTTTCCTCTCATGCTTATACTCTCTCTTTGCCTCTTTCATGCTGATACGTGTGTGTGTGTGTGTGTGTGTGTGTGTGTGTGTATGTATGTATGTGACCGTGTCTATATGTGTGTGATGGTGTACCTGTATCCTGCAACACCTTACTTACATCATTTCATCATGCTCTATGTGGTAAAATAAAATAAAACAAACAATACAAAGTCACATTTCGGGATATTAATTCCAATTATTTTCCTGTCTTGCACACCATCAAAAGAATAATTCAATCAATTTGAATTACTGCAGCTAATCAAAGAGTGGCCAAGGATATGGCTTGAAGTCTTTCATGTCTTCTTTGCCTATGAAAGAGATCCCACAGTCACTTTTTCTAGTTTCCGGTATGGAACTGCACCCCCTCCCTTCCAAAATCGCACGCACACACACACTCACACACAAATCTGTGTATATGCTGTATATGTGTGTATACAAATACAAAACCCTCTACACACACAGCACACGGTAGGTTATATCAGGATTATTACATAGTATTTACATTGCAGTGTATCAAATGTTTACAATATCAGTATACTTGATACTGGAAATACAGAACTGTTTGTGCTCAACTTGGATCATCTTCTCAGTGCTTCCATCTTCCTGTTAGTATCTCCCATGCTGAGAGCAGCCATCTTCCTGAAGAGTGGCCCTCCAGCGGGCTCTGTTCCAGGCTTAATCTAACTCTCCTAATTAGATCCTCCACAGGACCTTGTTCAGCAAAATCAGTGGAAGGCTCTTGAGAGAAGGCTTGCAAATCCCCTAGCTTTTTTTAGGATGACCCTGCAAAGACTCAGAACCCCTCACACACACCTACACACACACACCTACACACACACACACACACACACACACACACACACACACACACACACACACACACACAGACATGGACACACACACACACACACACTCTTACTCTATTCTTTAGGTGCTGCAGTAATATCGTCATAACTTTCATATTGATTTTAGTTCTGGGCAGTTACACAAAAGCATTGTGAGTGCCATCTTCCTTCAGTCCTGTGTCAGCCTCATTGCGGATGGCAGCGGGGGGCTCATCTTGGCACTGGTGACAGTGTCTGGACAGCAGGGCAGCGTGCCGGAGCTGAAAAACAAATGTTCTGCAGGTACAATTGTCTGGTGCTCTCTTAATTTGCACACACACACACACACACACACACACTGTTTTCTGCAAGTAATGTCAGATGGTCTCTGACCTGCTGATAAGGCATTTTACTGGAGTGAAAATAAACTCTGTACTGCTCTCCTTTCTCTCTCTAAGTGACACACACACACACACACACACACACACAATCTCTCTTTCCTCCTCACCTACAGGTCTTGGCAACCCTTTCTTCAAAAACAACTCTCCATCTCTTCTCTCTCCATCAGTCAGACACATTTCTGTCTCCCTCACACTTGTTATTTTTCTGGTCACCAACACCTATCTCTCTCTCTGCCCTCTTCACCTGCTTCATCCCTTTCTTTTCCTCTCCCCAGCTTCTTTTCGGCATTGCCCTGTGTCAGCTGTTTGTCCATTCCTCTCTTCTCAGACCAGTCTCCAGGGCTCCGGTTTGTGTGAAAACCAGTGAGCTGTACTGTACTGTACTGCAGTCAGGCGCAAACTGCCCCTCCGGAGTCATCATCTCCGAGCCGACGACCCCTTGCCCTCTCACTGCTCCTCAGAGCAGGACATGGAACATACACTCTCTGAGCCAGAAGGGTCTGTCATCACACAGACAACCCTTCACTTCTAATGGCCTTTTCTGTTCTGCTCTTTGTTTTCACACGTGAGGTGAGCAGGAGGTGATTTGGCTGTTTGTAATCAACTGGAAGGACTAGAATATTGATATGATGACCCAGTTTTCAAAGTCTGCCCAGAGGAGAGAGGCTGCCCTGGGTTGCTTGTGAGCCCTGGAGCATGCTTTGGGTGGCAGGACCACAGGGCTGACAGCACTGGCCAGTTTGACAAGGCTGCAGAGTAGGGGTGAGGACAGGGCAGCCCCCCCACTCACTGTTCTCTTAATTCACACGCACACACACACAAACACACATGCACACACTCACACACACACACACACACACACACACACACACAAAGAAAGCCTCCACAGGACACACTTTTAACCTGGCTGACCTGCACTCAAACATAAAACAAGCAGAATGCACATGACTCCCTTGGTCTGTCCAGTCCAACAATTAGTCAAGGACTGGAAGCTTGGCAAACCACTTAAAAAACATGTGAAAAGCAAACAACCCAAAGTTAAAAACAAAAACTCATTCTGAGAAGTAACTGCTATTGCTCTGATTTTTGTCTGCTTTTTGGCAGGGCAACGACATTTGATTGTAACGAAGCCTTTCAACCACACTGAGTGACAGTTCCCAAAAGATGTTCGTGGTGACGTATCACAGGTGCTGGAGCATTTTGGCGGTGCCATTAGCTTGCTACCTCTTTGCCATCGCCTCGACTCCACAGACCTGACGTGAAGCCAGGCGCTTTCGCAGGCGACTCGAAGTGCGCGTGCAGCACCCAGCATAGTTCCTTTTAGCTGGCTGAATCACGGCCATCCAACCTCACGCCTAAAACTAAAAATAAAATCTCCTCTCTCGCTAATTAACAAAAGCAGTCACCACAGGGCTGTCTGGTGAAGCTCACTGTAGAGCAGAGCATGCTTGTAGGGATGCACATTCTCTGGTGTGTTTGCAGGAATAAGATTCCGCTGAGCAGTGCCAAAAAAACTATGTTCTGTCTCTGGGGAATATCTAGAATTTGGTTAATGACTCACTTACAGAATGTTTGCGTTGCTAACAACATTTATACAAAGTGTTCTAAAATAAATGTTATTTACATTTGTTTACAGAATTTGTGAAGAGTTGATAAACCAAGCATGCTTTTCACACGCACACCCACGCAAGCATGTATACACACACATGCACACACACACACCAAAGGAAGGGAGAGAGACATATTCTACTGGTTAATAGTTCTCATTGTGCTCTACAGCATTTCAATCACAGTATAAGTCCTTGAGTCTGTGAGATGTGAGTTACCTTAGTCCTTCACTTGGTTCCAAGGCGCAGGACTGTGCACTGAGAGCGACCCCAGGCACTCAACCAACACACTAACTGGCTATGGCCACGACTTTCACGGCCAGAGCATTTTGTGAAAGTTCAGCACTAAAGTTTGCCATGCTCCTGACCCAATTTTGCTGCCTGAACTGAACTACACACATAGGCTGTTGCTGGGTGCAGTGGCAAGAAAAGCAGGTAGCCATATCCCTTTACTACTTTACAATACTACAAGCTGGCCTCACACACCAGTGGTGTAGATAGATGTGATACGCAGGACTACGCAGTATACCACTTAAAAAGCATCACCATCTCAGTATACCCACTTAAAATAGGCAAGGATACGTAAACATTTGGGATTGATCACAGTATACCCACTACAGCTAACTACTACATCACATTATACCCACTACAGCTAACTAGACTATACCACTGTCACACACTATATTTGACACATGCATTTAAACAATACCAATTGGAATACTGTGACCAGTCACTGTTCATTTACTTGCATGCATTTGAATTTTCATTAACTGAAGGCAAGGGACCTACTAAGCTAAGTGATGGAATATTATGAAAAAGCTTTTAGAGCCCTACTCAAATCCAGGGCCATCATCTCCGTACATTGTGAATTGGATGGAATTCTGCCTGTTCAAGAGGTAGGGAATGGAATATGCTCCGCAGTACCATTAGTGTAGAGTGTGTAGGAACTCACGTCCTGCATGAGGAGATCTGTAATCTGTTCATCTAACTTCACTGACATGAGTCCTGGACTCCTATCATTAGCCCTACCCCCAACCCCCAACATGAAGCATCTGATCCGTGATCAGCGGGTCTTCTGTCCCTGGCCTCGGAGCGGGCCGAGGGCAGCCGCGCTCCCAGCATCCCGCTCTGCTGCTAATTGTCGCTGGGGCTGCTGCTTCAGTCGGCACGCGGCATGACGCCGCCCCAAATTCCGGCGAAACGCAATTAATGCTGAGCAGCAGGATATTAAAAGCCATATTTGTCACCGTCGGCGACCGGGTGGGTGTCAGATTGCGTGGCTGATTGGGCCCGAGTCCTGCGACATCTTTTTAGTGGTTGCTGAGAGAGAGGGAGAGAGACAGTTAAAGAGAAAACATGACTGAAAGGAGTGTGTGTGTGTGTGTGGGGGGGGCATATGCCTATGCTTGCCTCTGTTGTTACACTCACAAGTTCTATCATACAGTGAGAATCCCATCCAAGACCCCATCTTGGATGAGGCGGGTAAGTGTATTGTTAGTGTATATCTCCAGTGAGTAGGGAGAGTTGGATTTGGTTTACTCCTTCACCCCTCTTTTTGCCTCTCCTTATTTGCCTGTGTAAGCATGTGTAGTTACACGATTAAGCACTTCACATATCACATCCAAGTCTACATACCTCAAAATGATCTAACTAAAGTTAAGTACCACTAAAGTTATATGCTAGAAAAGTGGTGCAAAGCATTTAAAGCAACACCAAAGAGTTTTTGTACCTTAAAATAATGTTTCCAAAATCGTTTCAGTGGTTAATCAACTCGTAACAGGGTGAACGGCACTTCTGCATTCGCTTCGCGGCCCTCTATCAGCTATAACCGCACTATGTAAGTTTGCCAGATCGGGTAGCGGATCTGTAGTTCGATGGAATGAGACATAATAAACTACAAATTTGACTTGCATCTGATGTCGCAATACATCGTACTTTCATAAAATCATGCAACATATTCTACCGGATAAACAATTAGCGTGCGTGCGACAGAGGAAAAGTTCTTTGGTGTTGCTTTAAAAAGTATTACTTAAAGGTTGTTATAAACACTGTGTTTATTGTTTACAAACATTTAACCTTTCTCTGATGGCAAAAATATTTTTTTTCAGATACTCCATCACACCTACAGTATAACATTAGAAGGGTGAATATCTAAGAATTGTCAATGAGTCGGATGCTCAACCGATGTTGACTAAACAACAACAAAATCTAAATAAATATAAATAATATACAAAATATAAATATATATTTTTTAAGAAGGCTTCATTTTTTTAGGCCTTTTTAGTGCTTACTCTGATGACTCTGTGAAATGTATGTATGTATCTGTCTCTGTATTCCTTCATCCTTCCATCCCTTACTCCCACTCTGTCTTTTCCCATAAGTGGTGGAGGGTTGGGCGCTCTGTAAAAATCTGTCCCAGATCCTCCTAAACAAGCCCAATAAATCTGCATGTGTAGGCTACCAAAGTTTATGAGCTGTGCTACGCATGTCTCCTGCACTCACATCTCCTTTCTCTATCCAGAAATACAGGGGGAGGGAGGAGGGATACACTAAACAGAAAGAGAGAGAGACAGAGAGAGGGAGAGAGAGAAACCAAGTGTGTGAGAGAGAGAGAGCAGAGGTGACAGATTCACACATTATTGAACACAAATCACATCTGTATGGGCTGCAGCGAGTACACACAAGTGAAGGGTTGCATCGTTTAGGGTGATGCGCTAAGATGCTATGAATCTCATGATGGATCCCCCGCCTGCCGCTTGTTTTATTTGCCCTTTTGCAGCACCCTCTACCTGCAAGCACACCAAGGCAGATGAAAGAAAAAAACAAAGGAGAGACAGAGAGAGAGCGAGAGAGAGCGAGAGAGAGAGAAAGAGAAAGCAAGACTGTGAAAGGATAAGAGGATAGGAGAGAAAAAGAGAGAAATGGAGTATAGCCATGGTGGGGTGATGTGAGTGGGTGCTACTGTGTGTTTCTGTTGGTGAATGAATGTGTGCGTGTGTGTGAGAGAGAGAGAGAGTAAAAGAGAGAGAACAGTAAGCGGGGGGTGAGAGCCAGGGAGAGTGGCCCCCTGCAGCTGCACATGAAGCAATCTGTCCAAGAAAATGGGTAAAAGGAATCACACACACACACACACACACACACCACATACTGAGGACAAACAGCATCCCAAGAGCACGTCCGTCTGCATGTGTGTGTGTGTGTGTGTGTGTGTGTGTGAGTGTGTGTGTGTGTGTGGGGGGGGTATGGCAGTAGGGAAGAGACACATCCCCTGCACTGGCCTGGAGTGTGAAGAGACAAAGTGTTAATGAGTTGGCATTGGCACAGTCACTCAGCCTGATAATGCTTCTCTGCTTTTCTCCCTCCCTTTCTCTCTCTCTCTCTCTCTCTCTCCCACACAGAGCTTCTCTTTCCCTCTCTCCTCTCTTCCGCTCTCTCTCACTCCATTGCGTTCGTGTTGACATCCAGCCGTGCAGTAAATGCATCTCTCCTGGGCGTCACTCGCCAGCTTCCCCTTAAAGTCTCCTCTGTAAAATAAACATGATATGTGTGATGGTGCCATGTGGCGACTGTTCCGGCTGCGGAAGCGCTCGCTTATATTGACACTGGTGATGGACCATGCCCGCGCCGCGAACAAGCTGAGGGCAATGTGCTAGTAGGTAGTGTGAATGGAAAGCTGCAGTTGGCCTTCCCAACAGTAGGGGGCAACATCATGCTGCTCAACTCCACACGCCACGCGTCATCCTCTAACCCTGCCATGGTGCTGCGAGTGCTAATATATTATTGAGATACATTCGTGACTTTCAACTTACTAATTTGTCGTTGCTTACATTTTCTAAAATGTCAGCTACGGACATTTGGGGTGGGGTGGGTGAGGGGTATCTCCGATTTGTGTGCTTTTCTTTAATCTTTTTTGCATGTATCCACTGTGGGTGTTAGCGTGTATATGTGTGTATGACATTGTGAGTGTGTGTGAGTGTGTGTGTGTCCATGTGGTGCGCGCAGATCTGTGTCTCTATTTGATTCAGTGTGTTGCAGCTGCAGAGACTGATGAAATTGAACGTATAAAAAGGGAATGGCAAATCAATGTCATTTGTACATTTCTTGTTTCTATTATTGCTGATAGGAGCCGGTGCACAGTGCAGCCAGCACTGTTTGATATGCGTTCCACACCTGCTCTGGATGTAAGCAGAGAGAAAGGAAAGAATATAGAAGAACTGGTAGGGGAAAAAATATAGAATCAGAAGAAATGTGTGAGAAAAAAAGTATAAAAAAAACATAGACGGACAGGAAAATGATACAGACCAAGAGAGAGAGAGAGAGAGAGAGAGAGAGAGAGAGAGAGAGAAAGAGAGAGAGATTGGAATATGAGTCTAAGAGAGAGAAAGAGTATAGTGCAATAGAGAGCAGATGAATGTTCACAGTCCAGTGGATTCATGAAGTCAATTCTCGTGGTATGTCTTAGATACTAAGGACACCACTATGTCTGAGGAGAGAGGGAGGGAAAGTGAGAGAGAGTGAGAGAGTAAGACAGAGAAGAGGAGGGGAAATAAAGGAAAGCGAATAGAGTGAACAGAGAAGGGACTATGCTGAGAGAACAGAGTGCGTACGTGCCACTGAGACTGAGAGAGATAGAAGAGAGAGACAGAGAAAAGGAGGAGAGAGGGAGGTAGAGAGAGAGGAGAGATTGAGAGGAACAGAGAGGGAGAGAGATGGGAGAAAGAGAGGGAGTGAGCAAGAGCATCACCAGGAGAGTGAGAGTGAGCAAGATAGAAGAGGGAGAGGAGAGACAGAGGGTGAGGAGAGGAGGAGATATAGTGGGACAGCCAGAAAGAGGGAAACAGAGAGGAGAGCGAGAGTGAGCTAGAGGAACAGCAGGGAGAGGGTGAGAGAAGAGGAGAGGAGATGGGAGAGTAGATTACTCTGGTCTCCCCTCTGCTATTCTTCATTTTAAGCAGCTTGTTGACCTTTCCAGTCAAGCCTGTAGGTGTAGTTTAGCTTCTGCGGCAGGACCCACAGTAATTTAGCTGGGAACTGAAGCACAGAGAAAAGGGGCTATAGAAAAAGAGAGGGAGGGAGAGAGAGATAAAGAGAAAGGTAAAGAGGTAGGTAGAGGGGAAATGACATATTGGAGCATATGGGCTAGTTTGTTGGTCACTGACCACATCTATTTGACTGTATGGTAGGTTTGACTACTGCAGGCACATCATCACTCTTCAGTATGCAGTGGAGAGAACTGTACACATGTTTGACTTGAAACAGTCTGTCTAAACCACAGAGAAATAAGGGGGAGAGAGGTGTGGAAACTTATTCTAAGGCCATGCACATTCATCAGTGATTGGAAAATATATAGAATATTGTTGACTGACATTGTTATTTATGTATAAAACAATAAAAAAATAACACCATTAAGTATAAGACAACAACAAACCCTACAGAAGTCAAACTGGGCTTTCTTAGTCTTATTATCGTCTAATGGACCAAAGAGGAGGATGAATACAGCATCTCTCTTCTCTACAGTCTCTCTTCTGATTGGGCCTTGCTCCACAGCTCTATTCTACTAGATCGCAGGCTGCTGTGGCGTGTTCCATTCAGATCTATTCTACCCTCAATTATAATGTGGCAGAAAAAGGAAAGAGAAAAACACTCACGTCACCATGCCCTTCAATTGGGAACAGATGTTTCCTCCCTGCCCAGGAAATGACTTGGTCTTTAGCGGCGGAGGTTGGCAGCAAAGCTTTATTAACTGTATGAAAAACCCTCTTTAAAAAATGCGATTGAGAGGGAATACAGGATGATGTTCATTCTGTCATTCTCTCTCTGTGTGTGTGTGTGTGTGTTTGGGGGATGGAGGTGAGGTAGTTTTGACATAATTAGAGTGTGAGTGCAGCAGTACGCAGCATGCTGTGAAAATGTGACACTGGAGTCTCCGGCTCCTGATGAGGTGGTTTTTCAGCCAATCACCGGCACCGCTGGCCATTTCCATTTAGTGTCCCACACATGCTGCTGCTGCAAGTGCACAGGCACACACACACACACACAGACACTCACACACACTCTTTCACGGTTGTAAGAGTAGCTATTTATGTCCTAAAACACCACTTTTCTAGTCATTTGAGGTTCAGAAACATGTGGCAACCCATGTCTTCGGGACAAAAAACAGCATGATGTTGGTGAAGGACCTGGAAACATAATACAAAGGATTGCTTTTGTTATCTAGACTGAGTAGCCTAATAAAGATTCAATTGTAAAGTACACCACAACTCTCATGAGCGACAGAAGTTTAATTTTTCATTATAAACTTCTTTTTATACCGTATATAAATAATAAAAGCATGTCCCCCTTCAACCTTATCCATTCATTTGTTTTTCCACATTTCTGTTATGAGTGAGAGAAGCAAAACAAACTCAGCCGATAATGTTTTGTAATGCAAAAAGTGACGCCATGTGCATTAAGCTCTTTTTCATTTGACATGATTTACTGACGAAGCTTGCATAAATCAGGAAATGATGGAAATGTCTTTCCCCGTTCAGAATTGCTTCCTAAAAAAAAAAATAAACGCAATATTACTGCCACTTATTCGTACATGGAGACCAAAAACAGATTCTTAGCGGCAATGATGTTCATTAGCATAGAAATGAATATGATGGCAGATAATGAATGTATGACTCTTGATCCTTAACAAACCCTGAGAAGATCAACAGAAAGGAAAGGGGAAAAGGAGGGAGTGGGGGTGGATGAGAGGAAGAAACAAAGAAAAGGAAATCATAAAACCAAATCAGTTCTTTTTTTCTTCCGCAGAATGGAGATGGAGAAAATTAGCATAGAGAGAGCCGGAGAGAGAGACGGAGAGAGAGAGGGAGGGAGAGGCAGAAGATAGAAGGGAGGGTTCTTTGAAAACTCGGATGGGAGCAGACTCCGACGAGCGGAGGACGAACTGAAGGTCAGCTTCAGAGAGGAAATACAGCTCCTCTCTTCTGTGCGTCCTCCTCAACAGAAGGCAATCTCCCCAACAAAACAACAACAACATCAACAACTACAGCCACATAAACAAATCAGCAAATGAGAATTAAACATCCACCAAAGCAAAGCATCCCTGCAAAATCCTAGAATGATTATAAACTAATATAATCAAAAATGCACTGTCACACATTGTAGTACGTTTTATATTCATGTGACCTCTTCATACTGATCCCCACTTGCTGTCATGCTTTTGTTAGCACTAATCACATCCAGGGTAAATGCTTGAGTGACTTATTTCCTCGATGGCAATCTCACTGGCTCATCAGCTGGGAATAGAATTAGAACCCCTGTGGCCTGCCGTAAAATTGCTGAGAAGTGAACTTAACCCATTGCACCTTCTTGACTTCTGGGCAGCTCGAGGGGACAATCTGGTCATCCATAATTATTGGCCAGCTAGCGGCTCGCTGCTACAACAGTGCACACACCAGGAGATGCATCCGCAGCCACTGAGCACAAGATCACAAACAATAGGCTGATGTAGAAATCTTTGTCATTATTCTCCACACAAAACTCCTAGTTTTGACCAGCAAATGTGTAATGTTATGAACATAACATCTACAAAGTCTTGATGCTGTGTTACCTTCAAATCTTACCGACATGCTTTATCCTTGGGGTCAATTTGACCCCAGCTAAATAAACCCTCAAAAAATGATTATAATTCATATTGTTACCCAGTTTTTTGTGACAGGTACTTAACAAGAGTGTAATAACCACCATCAAAAGCCCTACAAAACAATCCCACCCCCCACACCGCTTTATTAACCTTGGAACCCTGGCTGGCAATATTGCCCATCCAGTGTTAGCAGCCCAAAGGCTTGCTGTTGCTTCCCCTTTTGACTTATACAGTCCTGCCAAAATGACTTATATGTAATATGTACTTGTGTATGTAATAATGATAATAACAATATGGTCTCATACTATTAAAATAATAATATCCATAATGTGTCAAATATTCATGTATCGGTAACGCTTTAGAATAATATGTGCTTATTAGGTATTAACAGTGCATAATAAGCAGTTAACAATTCATTACTAACAGTTAGTTAACTGTTGTTATCCTTTAATAACATTAACTAACTGTTAACATGCAGCTTGTAAGTGATAATAAGCAGCCTTTTAAGTTACTTACCAATATCTGTCTGGCCTCCCTAAGAATACTATGCCTTGTTGAATCAACTTTTCACCTTAACCCTCCTGTTATCCTTGGGGTCAATTTGACCCCAAGCAACGTTTAACATCATAAAATATATGGTTTACATGCATTACATAGTACATGGTAAAATATATGGTTTACATGTATTACATACATGTGACCCCAGCTGTATGAAACATAAGACATGGGTAACGCTTTAGAATAACATGTGCTTATTAGGTATTAACAGTGCATAATAAGCAGTTAACAATTCATTACTAACAGTTAGTTAACTGCTGTTATCCTTTAATAACATTAACTAACTGTTAACATGCAGCTTGTAAGTGTTAATAAGCAGCCTTTTAGGTTACTTACAAGCATATTTGTTAACAGTTGTAAGTGTTAACAAGCAGCTTCTTAATGCTTGTTAATGGTGTATAAGACAAAGAGGTGGATAACTAATACGCTTATAAGACCTTTCTTACCTATTTGTAGTAAATTTTGCAGCCCCCCAATCTAAAGCGAGGACCATGTAGCCTAAAGTTCCACAAGCCCAACCTTCTATCTCTCTATCTAGCTTGGTTTAGCTGTGAGAAATACACCTTCAAAATTGTTGCAGTGAGCAGGAATCGAACCCCGGTCTCCCGCGTCAAAGAGTACATTGCTACTTGTTGAGCTACACTACTGCTCCTAATTGACTGATGGAAAATATTCCGATGTTCTATATCATACTAGCTATGCTTTTTAGAATTATGTTTCTGATGGAAAAGTGGTGTTTAATTTCCATAATCTTTGTTCAGTGAACGCATAAAACAGTTTGTCAGCAGTCTAAAGATATGCCAGCTTTGTATATAGTTTGGTTACCTAGCAACCGAGGCTTAAAGACGATAAGTGGGTGCGTTCAAAGCTCTGGTTTAAAGTTGCAAACATAGGCGAACGTTCGTGATCGATTTGAAACATGTTTCAGTTTGCCTTGAACAGAGGCGAACATTCATGGTCTGTTTCTGCATTAATTAAACACCACTTTTCCATCAGAAACATATTTGTAAAAAGCATAGCTAGTGATATAGCACTTCGGAATATAGAATCAAAATAAACAATTTCATCAGCTGTACAAGACAAGTAGTGTAGCTCAATAAGTAGCGATGCACTCTTTGATGTAGGAGACTGGGGTTCGATTCCTGCTCACTGCAACCATTTTAAAGGTGCATTTCTCACAGCTAAACCAAGCTGTATAGAGAGATGGAAGGTTGGGCTTGTGGAACTATAGGCTACATGGTCCTCGCTTTAGATTGGGGGGCTGCAAAATTTACTACAAATAGGTAAGAAAGGTCTTATAAGCGTATTAGTTATCCACCTTTTTGTCTTATACACCATTAACAAGCATTAACAAGCTGCTTGTTAACACTTACAACTGTTAACAAATATGCTTGTAAGTAACCTAAAAGGCTGCTTATTAACACTTACAAGCTGCATGTTAACAGTTAGTTAATGTTATTAAAGGATAACAGCAGTTAACTAACTGTTAGTAATGAATTGTTAACTGCTTATTATGCACTGTTAATACCTAATAAGCACATGTTATTCTAAAGCGTTACCCATGTCTTATGTTTCATACAGCTGGGGTCACATGTATGTAATACATGTAAACCATATATTTTACCATGTACTATGTAATGCATGTAAACCATATATTTTATGATGTTAAACGTTGCTTGGGGTCAAATTGACCCCAAGGATAACAGGAGGGTTAAGGTGAAAAGTTGATTCAACAAGGCATAGTATTCTTAGGGAGGCCAGACAGATATTGGTATACCGTTTCTTTAAAATAATAACATTATTTTAGGGTAAATATGAGCAGGTATACCGTTTCTGGGACAAGCTGGGACATCTGGGACAAGCTGTCCATGTTTATGTGACCGTGAAGTGTGTAAGTCACATACTTGTTTGTGTTAAGTCGTCAGGGCTTTATATCCGTTGGCGACACATCTCCTCCTAACGATTTGGTCACATGGATTTTGCCTATTACACATAATCCTGTCCAGTGGGCTTGTATACAGATTCACAAAATATATACACAGTACATACATGGTTTCCAAAAAAATAGGGACGCTGTATAAAATGTAAATAAAAACAGAATGTGATAATCTGCACATCTAAACCGATATTTAGTTGCAGAAAGGCAACATATGAAATGTTAAAACTGCAAATCTGACTATTTCATGAAAATATGTGATACTTTTGATGCCAGCAACACATCTCAGAAAAGTTGAGACGCGGTCAACAAAAGGGTAGAAAAACGTTGTGTAATGCCGAAATAAATACAAGGAGAAATGTTTCAAAACTAATTAGATTAACTGACACCATGGCTGGATATAAAAAGAGCATACCAGAAAGGCAGAGTAAAGATGCGAAGGTATTCATCACTCTTTGAAAAATAAATGCAACAATATAATAATAATGATCCTCAATGTAAAACAACAAATTTATGAACAAGAGTTGAAAACATTTGTGTTAAGAACATTCCCTTACCGTAAAGTGTTACCCAATAATACTTTTCGTATTTTTTTTAAAAATTACATTTCATGAGGATTGCGCATTGCATTCACATCACAAAAAAAATAATAATCAATTATCTCATAATTACAAGATAGTATCTCATAAATATGACATATTATCTCATAATTACGAGATAATTATCTTGTAATTACGAGATAACTATCTCATATTCCCAGGGCCGTTTCAAGGAATTTGGGGGCCCCAAGCAAAATGGACATGGAGGCCCCCCCCCACACCGCACGCAAAGCCTACAGCAGGAACCACAGCATAGCCATACAGTTTAAGTTCACCCACACTTTATATAAATAAAAAATGTTGACAGTGCAATACTGCAGTTGCATATATATATACTGTGCATTAGTTTTGAACATTTGCAAAAACACCATAAAATCCAATATAAATGTAAAAAAGTGCACAATAACTAAATCCAACATACTTTAACACACACACACTCACATCAGTGGCGTAACTATAGTAGGTGCAGCAAGTGCAGTCGCACCAGGGTCCGTGACCTCCCGGGGCCCGTCGCTACCCCCGCCCTGCCTCCTTTTTTTTTTTTTTTAGAACTTTAGAATGTTAGAGCACGGAGAGTGAAGCGTCACTTTGACGATCTATCGGAAGATGAGCGCTTAACCGATGCAGAGAGATACTTCAAAGTGTAGGTATTTAATAAACTCTGGACATCATAATCAGTCAGCTCTCCCAAAGATTTGCAAGTATGCGAGAAACTTGTCATGTGTTTGAGTCTTTACGTCCTATGACCCTTCAACTCGCAGGTGATGATGAACTGCTTGAAAAGGCAAGACGTTTGTCAGACCATTATAGCAGGGACATTGCACCGACATTCCCAACACAACTCCTCTCATTCAGGTCTTGCTTTAATGCAGAGATTTCACAGAAGTCATCTATTTTTCAACTTGCCAAAATGCTGGTGGTAGATTATGACAGTGACAAGTTCTGAGTGTGCCACGACACTTATTCTAAAGATTATGACAGTGTAACATCCACATTCGGGGAAGTGTGTACTCATGTTGTTTCTGACATTGCCTGTGACTGCGCAACAGCTAAGCGCTCTTTTTCCAAACTCAAACTTATTAAGACCTATACCTAAGGAGCAGCATGGGGCAGGAGAGGCTCCGTGGGTTAGCTATCCTGTCCATTGAAAATACGAGAGCCAGAGCATTAAATATGCATTAAACATCGTTGACGATTTTGCACAACGAAAGGCTCGTAAGATGGCCTTCTTCTAATGGCCTAATTCACGCATATTGGGGATTGTATGCATATGAATGATTTTATTTGGTTTCTGGACGGTTAAATAAGTTAGGCTACATTAAGTTTTGTTTCTGCGCAGTGCGAGTTTATAAGCAAGCAATCTACGCTTGCAGTTTCCGCAGAGGGTTGAAGAGGCGCATTGAGTGTTCCCATAATTCCATGCGAGTTGATGTTAATGCAGTAATATTAGATTACCCTAGCCTGCAGGCTGTTAATAAAATTATTTTTTAATGTTTTCACATGTAATGGATATATAGTCGTGTGTTTTTTATTTGAAATTGTAATCTGTAACTACTAAACTACTTCGGTGCCTCAGGCCCTTTGCATAAACAATTGAAGTCACCCTTAATGTGTATTGCATGTATCAGAGCTAATTCATCCTGGGCCAAAGATCGTCGGTATGGGGCCCGGGTAGCGCTCTCGCACCTGGGCCCACCATTGGCTTGTTACGCCACTGACTCACATTAACATTTTTCAGTTCTCACAAAGTGAGAAAATAAAACACTGCCATCTTATGCAGAAAAAGGATGCATTGTTCAAACTATAAAGAGTGCAGGTTGTATTCACCTTATTCAGCCCCGCCCATTTTTTACAATTCCACATTGTCTTTAAACTTCCGGTCGGTTAGCTACGTCTAGTTAGCTTCATTGGGATAACACAGCAGAAGAGGATAGAGAGGCTAACTTGGGAGGAAAACGACAAATGCCATCAGGAGGTCAGATTTGCAATTGTACTTCGCTACCCAAGGCTATTCACCCCTATGGAGTGGGTAGACGATATGCGGCAGTGGCCGCTGTATCGTATGGAGAAACTCGCAAATCCGTATCTGTTTGGTAACTATGGTAACTAGTTTAGAAAGGCATTACAGAACAGCCGCTCCAAAGTCAGTGTTTTCCTAACTTCAGACAGGAAAGGTGTATAACAGAAATGTCTTAAGTCACCAAAATCCTAAATAAACGTTCCTAACTTTAGGATGACCCATAACATATGATGCCAGTCATCTCGATAGAGCTCTGCTATCTCAATGTATCGCAATGGATGCTACTGCTCAAACGGAAGTTCGGAGACAATGTGGGCAAAGCTAGCGCCCCCATGTATGCGCGCGGAATAAGGTGAATAGCAGTTTAAAAATCCAACATAAATACAAGTACACACACACACACATTATTGATTAACCTTTCAGGCCATCTTCATCAGTGGAGGTATCCTTAGGAAGAGCCTGAGGGCTGAGAAATTTAAGCAAAGCACCTTGAGGGAGAAAGAAAAGATATGTTAGCATTTCCATATTTTGATATTTAGAAGGGATGCAGCTGCTTTCACAACTACCAATGCTTACTGTAAAAACATCCCAAGATAATGTTATACATTGACCTAGGCCTACTTGTAGCTTAACATAGCATTTAAGCATTCTGCTGTTTGAGAAATAGACGGACGCACCTGATGCTTTAAAGACAGTAAACAGCTGGCGTGCATGAATACTACTAGACATGAATGTTCCAGTCTGCTTTGATGCACGGAATTTATCGTGTAGATTATCACGGTCGAATAGTTAGTATAGCAGAGAAGCTATGCCACTTTCATCAAAACCTATTACAAAGCTATAGCAATGTTATGTCATTAAATACGATAAGCAGTGATTCTGGAACAGATCTGCGTCTTCCTTATCCTGTAAATAAACATATTACAGTCTGTAACCATATTCCGTCCGTTTGAAAAAAAAAGTTGCGCTAACTGTTCTAGTCTGTTAGAAGCAGCATGGGCCGTCAGACAGGTAGTTAACATAAAAAATGTTTGCTAGGCTAGCCTTCCTGCTGCGACATTACACCATTTGTACAAGACAAGTAGAGCTATTTTATCCAGTGTAATTTATCACTTACCACTATCTTGTTTTTTCTTGTCATCCTCTTCCTTTCTCTTCTGGATTCCGGACGCATAACTCCTCTTCATCATGACTGCCTGTTTTATATTTTCGCAGCAGAAGCAGAGACCACAAACCTGGCTGGCTGGCTGCTGTCAGCGACTACTGAGAGGGGCCCCCTTGAGGGGGATCCCGGTATTGCCGGTAACAGTGTCGTTGCACTTTACTCTGCATTAACTATCAAAGGGGCGCTAACAGTTTGTCGTTGCATTTTATTTTTAACCAGTCGTTGTCTTGGGGCCCCTGGCCAGCTCGGGGCCCCAAGCAATTGCTTGGTTTGCTTGCCTTCTAACGATGGGCCTGCATATTCCAAGATAATTATCTCATACGAGATAATCATCTCGTAATTATGAGATAAGGATAGGATCCGTGCTGAGGATCTAAACAGCCTTTCAATAAAAGCAAGCACATATTTCCTACTGATTTCCTGCTTTGAATGACTTTCGTACTTTGAGAGATTAACGTAAGTAGCATGAAAAATAAGCCTGTCAAATCGCCAACAACCCCAAAGCAAAGAGTAAGCTTCTAGGCAGTGTTGTAATGTAACGGAGTACAAATACTTCGTTACTGTACTTAAGTAGACATTTCACGTATCTGTACTTTACTTCGCTATTTAAATTTATGTCAACTTTCACTTTTACTCCACTACATTTCCTAGATAAAATATATACTTTTACTCCGTTATATTTCAACTAAGCATCTTCGTTACTCGTTACTAAAACATAAAATGAGAAGAAATGTGTGCGACTGCAATAAGGGAGGTTTGGCGAATCACTGCTCCTAGATTGCATTACGCACGCTCCGCGCTCTATTTCAGCGCGTGTTTGTTGCTAAAGGAGGAGGGAGGAGGACGCACAACTGAAACCGCCATGGAAGCACGAGCACCTACTGGAGGACCTCCCGTTATCATAGACGACCACCCCGACGATAGTGGTGAACTCGGTTAACAGGGTAGTGGTGAAGAGAACGTCATACACCCGTGGCCGTATTTGCAAGAAATGTTTCTGTACATTGGCAGCTTTCTGTGTAGCTGAACACTCTGCTACCTGCCTCAGCGGCCTGTGAAAGGCTATTTAGCATCGCAGGACTTGTCTTCAGTCCAGGAAGTGTAAGACTGAATCAGGCCCGGGGTGGGTAATCGGGAGAATTCCCGGTGGGCCGCTTCACTTTTGGGCTGGTCGAGGAAAAGAATATTGACATTTGTCACGTTAGTCTATCTTTTCTTAAAGTAGGACACGTTACGCATTCTGTGCATGACCCCAATGTCTCTGCATGGGTTGTAGCCTACGTGAGGGAGTTCTCCCCTCCCAAAAGAGTTGGTTGGGTCCATAGCCCGTCTTTTCCAAAAAGTTTTCTCAGGGGCCGTTTACACGAAACTGCCGGGTGGATTTTATCTTACCGCTTTCACACCTTTAACGACTCCGGCAAGAAAAAACCTTGCGTGTACACACCATAGACAGTAAAAGAAATGGACGAACAGACTCCGTCGTTTTCAATGGGAGGGCACTGAGTCAAATAGAACGATTTTTCAGTTGGTCCCCCCAGTACTGCGCAGACTCACACTTAACTTCGTGACGTTAGCCATCGAACTGAATCTTGTAACTCATATGATAGATACACAGAAATTCTTCTCACACTTCCTTCGCCTTCAAAGTCATCAAAGTTAAACATTTATTTATTGATGTATTATTATTAATATCATCCTCACCAAGTCGAGTTAATGTTGAAGCTACCATACATGATCATCTTCAAAAACAGTCATGCTAAAACAAAACAAAAAAGTTATAGCCTTGAAGCTAATCTTCTTTCCACTTTTCCGACGTACGGTCAATCCATCGAAAACCTCTGAAATGATTAGTGCCCTTTTTAAAAAAAAATTAGGTTTACTTTATTATTATTATTAGGTTGCCTCTGTGTAATGCTTTACCTTAACATACGGTCGTGTATGCTAGGTTTTGCTTATGAGTTACCGTCATAGACAGTAAGGTGGACTGAGCTTCTTATCCAAACAATACGGTTATCTCCCTACGGCGCGAAAGAGAGATTACGTCAAAGCTAGCTTCCCTCCAACCGAACAAGCTAACCGTTCTTCTTATGAGTAACCAACGTTACGGACGAGGTAGTGGAGTCTGTTTTGCCTTTGTAGTGTTTATGTGGATTACACAGAAGCTACAATATCGGCACAGGATATATGTTATATGAAGTTATGGTATTTAAAAAAAAACCTACAATGAATGGACTTCTATGGGAGTTAGCAGAGAGGTGGTCCCTCCAGCCTACGTCGATTCTTCTACTTCCGGGAATTCGCCTGCCCCCTTGGTACCATAGATATATACACTAGATGTCGCCTTGACTACTGCTGTTCATTGGAACGAATGCGTCAATCGAGACGCCATTTTGCTTCAGTGATCCACTCCTCTATAATGCATTAGTTTCAATCTGGGCAAAGATCTAGCGAAAATAAAATCACCATAAATCGTCAAAATCTCAAGCAATCATCTAGTTTTTTGGGTTGTTGCAACTGACAGGCATGTATTTATGGTTGAGTCTAGAGTAAACTAAGCTTAAGACGATAATAAAGATACATTTTACCCGTCTAGCCCCATAGACTCCCATTCATTCTGCACTAGCTAGCAGCGGCCCCTAGAGGAACAATGAGTAAACTGCAACCAGGTTCGATACAATGAAAGTAAACAGGCTCTTCGTAGACATGCTCTGGTTGAGGCCACATACCCCTCGTCTCGTTTACTCATGTAAGTTGTAATCTCACCAGAAGTTACTGTAGATCTGTAGAACATTTACCTCTGCTACTACATAGGCTACGCCAGTCGTTACTTTTATAATCATGGGTCAGTGCCATGGGCAAACGAGATGTAGCTGAATTCATAAATGACAAAGCCATGAGAAAGGTGATTTTCTTACGTTTCAACAACAAAGAAGCCGATCTGCCATCGTTGTGAGAAGTTCCCAAATTTGTCGCTAATCGCTAAAAAGGTTTTCTATCGCTGGGGATGGCCAAACGTCGCTAAATAGGTAACGCTGACAATACAGGAGAACTAGTTTAGCGCTTCAGATCCCTGTACCAAGATGGCGGCGGTGTTGACGCATGCTGAGAAGCAGAAGGCGACATCTAGTGTATATATCTATGCCTTGGTACACACAGAGGTGTAACCGGCTAAGTGTGCTGTAGTGCATATGCCAGACCAGTCGATGGCGCCGCTGTGCAGAAGCTTCACGATAGTTTCGCGTGAATCGCGTAGAAGAAAACATTGTTGAAACACATAGATATATACACTAGATGTCGCCTTCTGCTTCTCAGCATGCGTCAACACCGCCGCCATCTTGGTACAGGGATCTGAAGCGCTAAACTAGTTCTCCTGTATTGTCAGCGTTACCTATTTAGCGACGTTTGGCCATCCCCAGCGATAGAAAACCTTTTTAGCGATTAGCAACAAATTTGGGAACTTCTCACAATGATGGCAGATCGGCTTCTTTGTTGTTGAAACGTAAGAAAATCACCTTTCTCATGGCTTTGTCATTTATGAATTCAGCTACATCTGGTTTGCCCATGGCACTGACCCATGATTATAAAAGTAACGACTGGCGTAGCCTATGTAGTAGCAGAGGTAAATGTTCTACAGATCTACAGCAACTTCTGGTGAGATTACAACTTACATGAGTAAACGAGACGAGGGGTATGTGGCCTCAACCAGAGCCTGTCTACGAAGAGCCTGTTTACTTTCATTGTATCGAACCTGGTTGCAGTGTACTCATTGTTCCTCTAGGGGCCGCCGCTAGCTAGTGCAGAATGAATGGGAGTCTATGGGGCTAGACGGGTAAAATGTATCTTTATTATCGTCTTAAGCTTAGTTTTCTCTAGACTCAACCACAAATACATGCCTGTCAGTTGGAACAACCCAAAAAACTAGATAATTGCTTGAGATTTTGACGATTTATGGTGATTTTATTTTCGCTAGATCTTTGCCCAGATTGACGCTAATGCATTATAGAGGAGTGGATCACTGAAGCAAGATGGCGTCTCGATTGACGCATTCGTTCCAATGAACAGCAGTAGTCAAGGCGACATCTAGTGTATATATCTATGGTTGAAACAGTTTGTTAAGCCAGAGAATGTCTAAGAAGTGCTCTGGTTAAGCAGTCGCATGAAATAAGGAGACTACAGACAATTCGGTTTTCAATTCAACTGTTAAACTAATAAAGTTCATTTTCAAGGTATGTGACTGCTATGTGAAATTTCAAATGCTTAGCCTACGCATTGCATTAGGTCTGAGCACCACTGGAGAAAACACTAACAAGCAGTAAGCTAATGTTTAACTAAGTTAAGCTAACGTGTGCTTCTAACTTACCACTAAAGGCTGATAGGCTACATTGTGCACATAAATCATGACAGGGGAAAGAAAGACATTTTAATATGATAAATAAATGGTTTGGTTTGTTTTGACAAGCAGCATGTCAGGTCGAGTGCCGTGGCTGAGTTGAGAGGTGGGGCTATGTCGTCATAAAGTTGCCGGCTTCGCACCTACAGGCCGTCTACACGGCACTGTCTAGCCGGCGGTCTCAAAAGTTCCCACTTCGGAAGCCGGTTTCAAAAGCTATCGGTTTCAGTCTCCTACACTGCCGGCGTCGTGTACACGCAAGGCGTAACCGTTAACAAAACCTCACCGGATTCACAAAAACCGGCGTCGTGTGCACGGCCCCTCAGATACGGATAGCTGAGCCGGCCCTACAGTAGGCTAGACACAAGCGTCAGGAAGAATGGATGGTAGAAAGTGGCCAGGAGAGACTGAGTAGAAGATCAACCAGTCGACCACTGAAAATTATGAGCCCGAAATTAGTGATGAGAAGGCAATGACTACAGGGACAAGTAGAGAGGATAAATTAAAGTTATTTAATGTAAGAAAGAGCAATTACCCTACATGATAAACCTATATGCCTTGTTTGCTCAGAAGAGGGTGTAGTAAAGGAGTAGGCTAAATCACTTAACAACAATATAGACTACCCATGCAAAAAACATGTAGCCTAAACAGTAGTTCAATATGCCTCTTTGTGGAAGCGTGGGATAGGCTACATGTACATTTCAAAGGCTTTCTTTCTTTCTTTCTTTCTGTTTTTGTTAACTTGTGGAATAGTGGACATTTTTTGTTAACTTCTCAGTTGAAGTGAATTATTATATAACCTTTACACATTTGTTGAACCATGGTACTAATAAAAACTACAGGATAGTAATAGCTGAAATGTTGCTTCATTTATCCAATTTCCACCACTATGGAAAACGTGGGCCGGTCTTGGGCCTGAAACTCCCGGGCACTGAATTCTGGCAACTTTGAAAACCAGCTTCTTTTGAAGATAAACAGACACCTTTTCAGTTTCAACTAATGACTGGCATATTAGTAGCTGCTGGACATAGGTGGCCTGTGTGTGTGTGTGAGAGTGAGATGGTGACCTGGGGAGTAAGCCCTAGAAATGCTCATACCACATGACCAAAATGTTCTCCCTACAAGCAGGTAATTTGTTAAAAAAAAGAAATAAGTTATTTATTTTTCATTTTTACCTGAAGTTCATACAAAAGTGAAATTTCTTGATTAGTGAGATTAACCTAACCTGGGAACCCTGAATATGCTTTATGCTTTACTATAAAAAAGCCAAAATAAAGTTCACAATAAAAGTTCAAAATAAAACCGCTTGCTTTTTACTTTTACTTCAAATACTTAAGTACATTAAATATCAGAAAATTACTTTTGATACTTAAGTACAGTATATATCAGATACTTTAAGACTTTTACTTAAGTAATATTCTAAAAGGTAACTTTCACTTCTACCAAAGTCTTTTTCTAGTACGATACTTGTACTTTTACTCAAGTATTGCTTTCTAGTACTTTATACAACACTGCTTCTAGGCTATAGGCTACTCTTTGCACAAAGACAATACAATGTTGCATGTTACAGTCCTAACCAGTAGGTGGAGGTACTACTACGCATAGGGCTACCTCCATCCACGTTGTCACACGCATGCCTATTGTTTGTTTTGTGCAGCTAGGCTACTTGTTCAAGTGGCATTGATGAGTTAAACAGTCACATTTTTCCTACACATATTATATTGAGAGAAAATAGTCAGTTGTAAACAAAGAATTCTTCTCATGTAACCCTTTCGTAAATGGACTGAAGTTGGCTCTACATATCTACTTTTATTGATTATGCTAACCGTTAGCATCTCTATGGGATTTTTCATATACATTAGCCATAAGCTAACACATTAGTTTCTATTCTGTAACTTGAAATGCTAGTCTACATGATTGCTCTGAAACAAAACATCGAAAGAAATAACTGAGATGTACTCTGTTGTCTGTATAGTTTTACAGTGAATCCTAAGTAAAGGTTTGAAAGGAACTTCAGCTTCAGACTTTCTCTTGGGAAGCTGTTACAGTAGGTCTATCTTCTCTAATAGACCATGTCATTGCCTCACACAAGTGGGGGCAGAATAGGAAATGTCATAAATCATGATTATCTCATAATTACGAGATAATTATCTCGTAATTATGAGATAATATGTCATAATTATGAGATACTATCTCGTAATTATCTCATAATTATGATATGATTATGATACCTGATTTTTTATTGTGTGATGTGAATGCAATGCGCCACCGTACTATTCAAAGACACACATATGATATAGAAACATAAACTTACATTACATACACATACCTCTTTGGCTACATAACCAAAGGGAGTAAAACCAACTTGCAGTTAACTTTCCTGCAATCTTTCTCAATCATGGGATTAACTTGAAATTTTGCAACACAAGCTTTTCATGAGTGGTTGCCATTTCCTCTCAAATAGGTGTTGCACTAATAAAATCCCCCCATGCAACGTATACCAACCTTCCACTACACTTGCCCAGGGATAATGGAAAGAGTAATGTTACAAAAGAAAAATTACATTTATAAAATGTGTAAATACAAAATAAAACAACACAAACCTATCTACCAGTTACACAAATCATGAAACTATTCAGAGAATCCAGAGGAATCTTTGTAAAGAAGGGACAGGTTTGAAAACCAATTCATGATCATGGACTCTGCATCGTCTGGGCTAAAGACAATGGGTATCATCACACTTGTTATCAGTGTATTAGTGTCTATGATATGGACAGTTTGCACATCTAGAAAGGCACAGTTAACAATGAATGACATATACAGATTTTGAGCAACATATGCTGCCAACCACCCAATGTGTTTTTGGGAAGGCCTTTAATTCAGGCCTTTTTCAGGATATCAGAATATACTCCCTATCTTTCTGTCTCCGCCACTCTCCTTGACTCTCTCAACTCCCACATAAGATCTCCTTGTGGCCTTTAAAAAAGGCAAATGCAAACCTTTAGCTCCAGGTGTGTGGCTGAGATTGATGAGAATGAGTGCGGTATACTTAGTGGGTGGCACTGGACACACGCACACACATATCCACGCATGCACAAACGCACAAATGCACGCACGCACGCACACACACACACACTGATTACCTACCCCAGGCCCCCCTGTTGAATGTGCCTTAGCTGGAGTGATCTAAATATGGACATTAAAGGTATGGCCAGTCCCCATATAGCTTAATCTGTGGCTGAGGAGGATGTTGAGAGGATGGAGAAAATGGATTCCATTCACTCTGGACAGTTTGATTCTGGTGTTGCATAGTGGCATGAGCTCAACAGCTAGGTATAATGGCCACAGGGCTAAATGGCACCAGTCTCTCTGTTCTCTCATCATTGGTGAGAGAATACCCGTCTTTGTGTGGGCTTCTGCTGCCCTGTCTTGTGCCCTGTGTGGGCTTCTGATCACATGATTTCCTGACTCCTTTACTCTCCAAGAGCACTATGAGATGAGAGGAAAAGCCATGTCTATTTATACCCATCTAGGGATGGGTCACTTTGAGTTGTGTGACTCTTTCTGGGAATATGGAAGGAAATTAATTTGCCAGACAGCTACATTTCAGGACAATGTCATGACTCTAAATTATGACGATTCTTATCTCACACAGTGATGGGGAGCGATTACTCAAAGTCTTCATGGAACAGGCTTCCATATACGTATTTCATTCTTTTAATTTCAGAAACATCATACAAATAATGTCAATTCAGTGGTCCGACGACACGGGCCCAACAGCTTTTTCTTAAAAAAACTTTTACTAGCGCAACCAGAAGTTTTCCGAATGACAGAGGAATAGGGTTAGGGTTCATGTTTAATGACAGTGTCATGTGTTCATTACAGTGTCATGTCACTCTTATGTCGATACTGTCAAGTAAAGTGTTACCCAAAAAAATAAATGTTTATGACACTTAAATCCAATTTGCTTAATAGTTTTGGAACACGGTGTATGTAAAGTGATGCTTATTAGGGCAATAACATTGTTTGGTGAGAATTATGTCCAGCTGCATGTATTCTCTAGCCTGGAAGCCATCCTGAATTTAACCCCGACCACAAAATTTGAGTTTGGGAAATTAGGTCTGGCCTTGCTCCATTGACAAACTTCTATGTCTGTATGAAGATCAGTTACAATGATGGACAGACAATCAGTGTTGGGAGTAACGGCGTTTAAGTATAACGGCGTTACTAACGGCGTTAATTTGTCAATAACGGAGTAATCTAATTAATTACTTTTTACAACGTTACAACGCCGTTAACGTTACTGGACGTTAAATTGCGGTGCGTTACTTACTTTGCATTGATTGAATAAACTGTGTAATCCGAACGCACCCCTGGCTCACAGCTAGTGAGGAGGTGGGTTAATAACGACGTAAGCGATTAGGATTGGCTAAGGCAGAGTCATGTTTCATGATAGCCAATCAGAGCCAGTGTTTTTACACACTTGCCAGCACACGCGCCACACGCAACAGCTAAAGTAGAGATTCGATAAAACAGCAGAGGTCAGGAGCAATCCGATGAAAAGTTGGCATTTTCAAAGTGGAGATATAAGCACTACTTCAATTCATTGTGGTCAAAGGCAAGAACGTGCATGTAATGTGTACATTATGTCCAGGAGCGAAGACTTTGTCGACATCCGTTGTAAGCAACTCTAATTTAATGAGGCATCTCACACACGCTAGTGGCCAAAAACACCGATAGCCCCCCTCCACCAGAGATGATAGCTCGCCATCCACTAGCAAAGAAGGACTCGGAGCAATGTCCTCCAAGCAGCAAAAGCTAGATCTTTCTGCCTCACAACAAAAAATATGACACAAGTCAACCGTAGGTCTGTCGATGTACAATTTCCCCTTGGGGATCAATAAAGTATCTATCTATCTATCTATCTAATAAATATCGAAAGTTATGTAGCCTACAAACACCTGTCTGTTCTACTAATTTCAACTGGGTTTTCAAAACTGCTCAAAAAAAATCTAAATTCTTTGACATATAGCAACTTTTTTTTTAACAGTAACGCAAATAGTTACTTTCCCTGGTAACGAGTTACTCTTATCATAGAGTAATTCAGTTACTAACTCAGTTACTTTTTGGAACAAGTAGTGAGTAACTATAACTAATTACTTTTTTAAAGTAACGTTCCCAACACTGCAGACAATGATGGACAGATGTAGCCTCGTGAGACCATCCTGATCTCGCAAGCTTTAGATTTTCATTATCAGTCTGGCATCTCTCTCCGATTTGGAGCAGTTCGCCAAACGAACGTCCAATCAGCGTTGGTTTTGAGGCTGGTTTAGGTGTGACTCAACGAGAAGCTACTGTTGAATCTAAACAACATGGCGACTTCCACGGATGAGATGAGCATAGCTATCGCTGAAGTTTTATCCGAATATTTGAGTTTTCTTGGGGAAGCTAAGAGGCTAGGAGTCTCTGCAATGTAGCTGGTAAGAATGAAGACATCCTCCACAGCCAATTCCAGTTAGTGTTTGGTAGCCCTGAATCTTAGTTACTTAATGAGAAGGAATATGTTTTTTTCAGAAGTGTAGCCTACCATGAAAACTTGGTTGTGATTGTCGTTGATGAGGTTCATGTCACATACAAATGGTTAACGTTAGCTACTTACCTAACTTGTATGTTAAAAGATTTGGCCCGTCTATCACCAACATAGGTTGTGATAGACAGATGGTTTATCCAATCAGCTAACCAATATTTTCGCCCCTTCCCAAACGTTCTCCAATGGAAAGTTTCCAGATGGATATGCAGAGCAAATACAAAGCAATCCATCTGGTGGAGTCCAGTTAGGACAGATGAACAACGGTGCCTATTAACTTACGTGTTCTGAGCGTGCATCGGTTGATTTTGTTTACAGCAAAAAGCTTGTATTTGGAGAAGCTAGACGTTTAGATGTCGGTGTCTGTTGTACAAGATATCGACAGTGCAAAAACGAACAGAAAACAGCAATTTAGGCATTTGTCGAGAAGAAGGATGTTTCGGCTATTGTCCCTACAGGATTCACGGTAGGCTAAATGTTGCTCTGATTGGTAAGGTCTATCCAATTTTGCGCAGAGTCATTTCCCCCCCTGTATCAGTTGAAACACGCCTCATAATCATGTGCCAATGCTCCAGTTCCAGACTCAAATTCTGAATGGAATTTAGAATAGAATTGGCTAAGTCAGGCTATGTATTTCCAGAAACATGTGGTTTTATTATCATTAAGTCACCCATAATTGTTGAGCATATGACTCTATTTGTTACTGTCACATGTGGAGAGAGTTTAAAAAAGGAACCTGCTGAAATGTCAGTCCTTGAGACGTGGGATGATACCGCTCGCTAGTGAGAACCCTTCACAGATGTGCCACTGGGAGTCTGTGCCATGTCTGGCCTAATGCCTTTTGGAGAGGTTCACTGGGACTGCTGGAATATTGGACTGAGAGGGCCTTCGAGGGGTGTCTGGCAATGAGCTGAGATGAGAGCAGGCAAGCCAACCCACATTACACTTAAGATCACACTGCCCAAAGATGTTAGATATGCTGTATTTCACACAGACTCTGATTTATTGGGCAGGTGTATAGGCGCCTCAGAGCTCTATAAGCTTCAATCCATACTCTTGACATCAGAGGTGCCGGGTGTAGAGGATAATCTTTTTTTTTTTTTTGTCTTGAGCATCCACAAATGGATGCCATTTTGACATGCTTACAGATATTTGACCTCGGTATTCATTTGCAGCGTATGATGGAGCTTCTGCTGTAAAGCCCTTGTTTTGGAAGGGCTGAGGCTTTGACAGGGAGAGCAAACCCAGATTTATGGAGGTGAGCCATCAATGCTGACCCCTCACCTGAGTTCACCTGCTAGGAGAGACAAATCGTGCGTGCAACAACAACAGACAGCTCCACGTCTGAACTAGAGAGCTACACAGGGAAAAAAAGGAGCTCTTTAAAATCACATTCTCATCATGTAGGGAATGTTTGCTCAGTGTTCAGTATTTACCTTTGCAGTACTTACCAGAACTTGCCCTTATATGCACTGTACTACTGCACTGACATGGATTTCAGTACTTGCTTCAATTGTTATCCTTTATGTATTTATTCTTTTTCATGTAAATGAAACTCTTGTTAACTGATTATTTCCAAGCAAATTTTTAAAATATACACTCACTGGAATCTCTCACTTGAGAATTGACTAGCAGGGTGATTTTGTGATAACATAAAGCAGCTGATGTTTGAAAAACATCTAAACCAAATAAAAATTAATGCTGGAAAATGTTAGGAAAGATGGTTCAACTTTACTGGATAAATAACAATTTCTTTAATTTGTTGAAAGACTTGCACTACACAAGGGAAAAGATGGCACAGTCACATTTTATCTTCACTTTTGTTTCTGATCCAAAGAAAAAGGTTCCATTGTTTTTAGCTTTAGATGACCATCAGAATGTCTATACGTGCTAAATTCCCTAATCTGTTAATTGAGCATTGTACATAATGTAGTATTTACATACATCATTGAACCATTTTCTCAGAGGTGTTGACAAACTCGACACTCAATGTAAACAAGTTGTACTTCTCTTCAGTTGGCTGCAGGGAGGCCCTCCTCTGGGGCCAGAGCACTGGTGTCGTGGCAGTGTTTTCAGTTTACAGCTCACTGTGTTGTACATCTTGGGAATGTTTTGCTTGCAAATTTTACAGTTGTACTCAAAAGTGGTTTAGAAACAGAACCAAACCACATGTTCCATTTCTCTCTCTCTCTCTTTCTCTCTGTCTTACTTTAGTTTCATTGTCGCTCAGCAGGGTTCTCTTTCCCCACTGAGAAATAAAGAGTGGGAGCGAGGAGTAAAAAGAGAGAGAGAGAGAGAGAAAGAGAGGGAGAGGAGGAGGAAAAGAGAGATGGCAATAACTTGCTCTCTCTCTCGCACACACAATACCAAACATGCAGCTGATCGACTTTGCTTCTGCACACAATCTCCCTCTCTCTCTCTCTGCCCGCATTGCACATTACAGGCGGTTTAATATAAATAAACACTGACAACAAAAGACGATGCAGAGGGAATAGTTGCAGTCTACAGTTGTTAACAACGATCCGTGCTGAAGTGAGCACATAAGACACCCGTGTGTCACTGCAAACGGAGACGAGCCTCCTCCAATGAATTATTCCCAATGTTCTCTTGCTCTGACAGAGAGGACTCCAGGAGTGTGCATATGCGAGATCTCCGACAGACAGGCCATATGAGTTATTTTTGCTCTAGCTAAATATATGTTTTCTTTTGTTCACAGATATGTTATATGACTTAAACAGTGTTTGGAATAACGCCGTTTAAAAGACTAAGGCGTTCTACATACTCGCACCTGACCGGTAGCGCGACACCGTGACGTCAAAATGACGTAGATCTTGCTGACGCGCCAGGATTTTAGCCAGGTAGCGCACCAATCATTTTTTTTCAGACGAGCGCGACAAAGCGGAAACAGGAAAATGGACTAGTTCGAGGGCAAGCGAGAGTTGCAGTGTTTTGTTACAGTCGTGAATTTGTAATAGTTTGCTGGATAAGTTAACAAAGTTACCAGCGAGAGTTGCAACACATGGAATTAAGAGGAAAGAATAGAAACGATTTATTTTCAAACAAAGGATATCTATTAAGGCCTGAACAAAATCTCTTTCCACTTCAGGAAATTACACAAACTCAGCCAGCTGCTAGCTAGCTACCCAGCTAACTAAACTGTTTAAATTATTAAAATTTCCCTCGGGATGACTAAAGTATCTATCTATCTATCTATCTATCTATCTACCTGTGCGCACACCTTGGAAACTAGATGATAATGATGGTGGTAGTTGTGAATAGTAGCAACCAAAGTCTGAAGTACCATCACAGCCCGTTTACATTCTCTGCTACTAGTGTTTCTTAATGCAGCTTCTTCTGCTGTGTAACGTAGTTAGCATTAATCTTTTCACAACAGCGACACCTCTGTTCAGGGGAAAGAGAATAGAACTAGTGTCGTGACCACGACGTGCGAGTATAAATGGTTACGGCGCTTCTGTGACGTCACATTGTCGCGCTACGGGTCGGGTGCGTTGAGTATGTGGCGCACTTAAAGGAGAATTCCGGTGTGATATTGACCTAAAGTGTGTTGAAACATGATACCGAGTGTGAACGTATGTCTCATAGCCCATCTCGGCTTGTCCCCTGCACTCCAAAATCTGGCGCTAGTTAGCCGATGCTAACAATGGTGGTGCTCCGGCATCGGCCTAGCCATGCAAATAAATCACTGTTTTACACCATTTACGAGGCTCAATGTATCTCCACACTTCATTGGTAGACTTCCGAGGGCCCTGACATTTAAAACGAGACATTGAGAACTTTGAAAAAGCACTGGTAGTTTACTTACAAGACGATTTATACAGACAGGTCCTTCACGAAGTTTAGCGTTTGCAGCCATCTTGAATTTAGTCACGATAAGTCGAGCGACGAGTAAGAATGAACAGGTATGATAAGGGATCAGATTCCAAAAATAATTCCGTGGAAATGCATGGATTCCAGTTGCTGCTACTGGAAGAAACTGGAATCCATGCATTTCCACAGAATTATTTTTGGAATCTGATCCCTTATCATACCTGTTCATTCTTACTCGAACATGGCAACAATGCAAGGACAAAACGCAGCAGAGCTGCAGTATACCGTTTCTCCAAAGGGGGCTCCAAAACACCAATCTCAAAAAAAGCTGCTTAATTACGGCGACAATCACATACAAACACTAAACTATATTTCTAACACTGTTACACCCCTCCCCTGAATTTCACCAAATTCAAGCAGCAACCAAATAGTACTTCCAAAGGCAAAGAGTACACTACTTTCAAACACTAGACAGGGTCACCAATTACAGGACAGCCAACCACAAAGGTATCCAATAAGGATGAAGTGGAAGAAGAGGTGTGCAAACTCTCACACAACCAACCACTAGCAGTAGGGTGTTTTATACACCCCACAAGGCCATAAAGCCATAAACCATAAATTCCATAAATTCTCCACAAAGCTAATCAGAAAAGCTAGATAAATAATAATATGTCATTAACTTTTATATTAGTATATAGTTTGTAAATAAACAGTTAACATTTAAATGATGTAAGAAATAACTGTTAATTAGTGCCAAAAAGACATTTAGTTAACTATTAACAAATATTAATACAATATTAGTTAATAGCTTTGTTAAAATATTAACATACAGATTTTATGCAAACAACTAATATTGAATTAATGATGAAAAAACTATTAACTTGTGCCAAATAGATATTTTAGTAACAATTAACAAATATTAACAAAGGGTTAGGTAATTACTAGTTTGCTATTTATTATGGCACCTTATTATGGAGTGTTACCGGTCATAGCCCAGGTCAAAAAGTAGCATACTTAAGTGTGTTAACTTTTGTACTTTATTTAAAGTATGTTTAATGTGTACTTTTAGAAAATATACCTCCAAGTAGATATCATTAAGTTCAGCTTCAGTGTACTAAAATTAAATATACTAATTCTGCAATACTTAAAGTGTTTTTTAATGTAATTCGGAAAAGTGAAAGATCACCGCACACTGGTGGATTTATTTTGCTGGTTTATTTTTCAGTGAACGTAAGTAAAATGATTGGTCCGATCATTTTTCTATTAGTCTGACATCTCCCAGGTTGCCAGATTGTGTATGAAATACACCCTACACATACACAATCACTTACTTTCAATTTCAACAGTTTTCTCATAGGGTTAAAACCTGACAACCAAAACCCAAATAAGGAAGCAGGTGCCGACTGCGCAGCCTGAATCTCGTAAGCAAGCGGGCTAGTTGAATGGCCTACTCCAGAACTAGCTGTTGTGAAATTGTTGGGAATTTAATTGATTAACACATCACATAAACTGTTATTGAGTGTTGTTTGGAGCTTTGGAGTTTTGGATGTAGGCTGTAGGCAAAAAGCTGGTGGATACATAACTGGTAAGGTAATGGTAAGGTAAAAGCAACGACCGAAATGCAGTATTGAAACATGTGTATGAAACATGTTAAATATGCAAACACTGATCCGGTACAAACACTGACCCCCCCCCCCCCCCCCTGAAAAAAAAATCTCCCGTTTTTGGAAAGCTAAATGTTGACAGGTATGCTCGTCATATGAGATGACAAGGGCTGAAGCCAGTTGGATCTAAAATGGCAAGTTATTTGTGATCAGGTGACTCCCAAAGCATATTGTTAAATGATTCTGATGTAGCAGCTTACTCTTTATGACATTCGTTGAATCATTGGTCTGAAAATGTGAAGTTGATGGCTTAGTTTTTATTGATGGCTTAGTTTGTTTTTATCCTTGCTAGTACAAGCAATGTCAGATCACGTTAGCTAATTTAGCTACTGTAACGTCACAAACGTCAACCCAGATCAAGAAGAAAATAGAACTACTTACAGTAGCCTACTTTGTTTTCTATAAAATAGCTTGACAAGCTCTGGCTAGCACTAGACAAACTATGATGCAAGAAAATAAAGTTCACCAATGTTCTTTAACCCTTAGAACCCTAAGCTGTTAGGGCATTTTCACTACCTTTATTCATAAGGATTTATTCTGGTCATTGTAATTGCCACACACACACATTATATATTGTTTTTTTTCAGCAGAGTCTAGGCTATCCAGATCTGCCATCATTTTATGTATTAGTACTAGCATTGATTTGATTTAGATTTTTACTGACTGTCCTGAATCTGGCAATAACATTGCCATGGTGGAGGGATTCTCTGGGGCTGAGCAATTTACAGACATATGTGGTGTGCGCCTTACAGAAATAAACGCCATTTTTTATTTAGTGATTAAAAATGACCTTTCTGCGCTCCATATCTGTGACAAGAACTGATCTGACCTGAGTTTATGTGTTAGCCAGTGTGTGCCTATGGTGTCTGCACTCATGATTCTCTACAACTTTTTACTGCATTGCCATGAACAAAGTAAAAGCAAAAAATGAACAAATTGGGATGCAATGTAAGCCTTGAATTGGATGCCATGCAGGAATTTGCTAGGATCTCAAAACCGGATTATGAACATTTTTTGCCATAGAGAAACACAGGATTATACTTTGCCACAAAAACAGACAAAAACGTGAGGTAAGTCGAGCTATATGAAGTTATTATTTTGCTGTCACTTCGTCTGTTTTATAACCCAGAAGGATATACCTGGTATCAAATGATATCTATGTGTCTCCTATTTCATCTGACATGCTTGGCATATCTATCCGATCACAGGTCCGCAAGTAATTCAAACGAGAGTAATGGGTGTGCAGCGTTGGTTTTTGTACATGACGTTATTATTTTGCAGTCACTTCGTCTGTTTTCATTAACCAGAAAGATCGACATGGTTCCAATGGATAGCCCTGTGTCTCCTCTTTCATCTGACATGCTTGCCATATCTATGCGTTCACGGGTTCGTGAGTAATGGGTGTGCAGGTAAACGCAGAGAAGTATAGACTGTAAATATGATGCAATTTGATTTAATTTCATGATTTTTTTAAATTTTCATACTTTAACATACAGACAAGTGTGTGGTCTCGTTGGAAAGCCCCACTTCTGCTTCTGTTGAAGCTGAATCCCTTCCTGACACTTTTGAAGATTCAAAATTGCTTCTTGGATAAACAATGAATCTTTGTTAGGCTGAATATTATGCATTTCTGGAGTAAAAAGCAATGCGGGTATTTGACATAACTTGAATCCTGCAACTGTACGATACATATTATTGGGGTAGATCTTTAAGACACCCAATTAAATGACATCACCTAAGCCCATCACCATACAGTATGTGATCAACAAACTATGTACAAATATACACTATATACATGCCATACAAGACAGGCCCCGCAAGTCGCTAGGCCACGCCCGAATAGCAGAAGGGCTGCCCAGGTTGGTCTGCAAGTCGGAAGATCCAACGAGGATCCAATTAAAACTCCGCCAGACGCAAGAGTTAAAACGGAGTCGGGACAATCCGGGTCAGCCAGCCAGACGCGAGGCTAACCAATAAAGTATGGCATCATGTTGACTTGGCATGACAATGTCAAAACTTGTTTAGAGATGCGTTGGTAAACTAGCCGGCATTCTGATGCACTGTTCTGTCCAAAATGTTGAAGTCACGCCAAAACCTTTGCAGCCAACGCTATTCTCTCCTTAAGATGCGTCTTGTGCTGCCTTACAAATGAAATTAGGGCAAACACGCAACATGCCGACCCCAGTTGCGGTAAAATTGTCTGCAAGAGAGATCTGAAGGTTATGGGCTTTGACCTAAACATCTGGGAAGTGATCACTGATGGGCACAGAAAGATCATCTTGGAGCAAATTGTCTGAGGCCAGAAGATACAGGAGAAAGGCCCAAAGCCAGACAGATAGACCAGCATCTGACCACATCTGCCGCATTGGCCTGTCAAGCTACACTCGACGCTGCAGCAGAATCACTACCCACTGTGCAACTTCATTGTCTATCAAGACTAATGGATGCCTATTGGCAAGCTGGGTGTAATACATTCCGGTGTGAGGAGCTCAGGGTCATGACCCTGTAGTTTACTGCAGCGCTGCCTAACTGCAACGTTGACAGGATGCTAGTAAACAAACAAAAAAACACCAGCGGCTCGACACAGACAAGCTACAGTAGGGCCCCTAATAGCTCATAGATCATTACTTTTTCATGCTTTGTTTTCCTTTTGTATGGGCTTCTTCTTTGCTTCTCCTTTTCTGTCGCTCTCCTTCTCTCCTTGCCGCTCTCCTAGTGCTGTGAAGTGGAATTGCTCAGCTTGTTTTCCTCTTTCTTTTTTTAAGGCAGAGGTAACCTTTCGGACTTAATGGAAGGCAGAGGGAGGGCTTGAGGTGAAAAAAAAAAAAACCCCGTAGAGGTTCACGCTGTTCAGCTATTTTCTCCTCGCCTCACAGCAAACGATGCCTGATATGTCTTTTTTTTTTTAACGAATTGAAATGGAGCAAACAAAAGAGAATGAGAGGTGGCAGAGAGATGAGTGGGCTAGGAAAAATGCATGTCTGCAGTGGCTAGGACTCTGGCTTAGAGTCTGTCTCCAGGAAGAGGAGGAGATGACAGAGGATGATCAGGACAACCTCTAAACACAGAGGTCTTGTTCCACAAACATCCATTCCTCTCACAGCCCCAGTTTAGAAATAGATGTCCACATGTCTGTGTCTCAACTCAATTTGGCTAATGGGTTTACACAAAGTGAGGAGTAAGTTTAAGGAGTTTGATGGCTGACAATAGGCCCTGAAGGACACAGGTAGGGGTAAACTTGTTGACACTGGAAGGAAAACTATTCATCAGTGTCAGGCAGCCAAAATACTGTAAGCCTATATTTTAGCCTAGAAGGCTAACCCATAAAGGCTGGAGAATTGAACTGTTATTGCAGAGGCGCAACAATGACAACCTGAATGGGAAAAAAACTCAACACTGCCCTCAGGAACACAGTGATCAACTGAATGACAATCGGCAAACCCCTAAACTCTGTGTGTGTGTGTGGAGATCTGCGCAAGTAAAGTAAAATAATTCAGAAGATTGGCTGGCATTTTCAGAGGGTCAATACTTGGTTTTTCTGTGGCCACAGCAGCGTATATCCTCCCCCTCAGGTAATTCTTAAATCCAGAAAATACATACTATGTGCTCTTAAAATAAACAACATAATGACCCAAGTTCGTGTAAACCCCTCCCTATGGGGAGACAGTGACTACGCCACCCCTTAAGTTATACCTAGAGCTAGGGGAGCTCTGAAGCAGAAAACAGCACCACCACTGATTACAAACGGAACATCTTTTTATTTATAAATATTTGTAAAGTTCATTTTCTTTCTTTTGTTAAGGTAAAATGACACACACTTACACAATAAGACAGACTATAAATAGACGTACACCACCTAGTGGCTGCAATTATCACAGTCTCTAGCGCAGCCTATAGTTATCCCAGAGCGCTCAAGTAAGACACAGTTGAGAACGTGATTCAATTGTACACCGCAATTGAAGTGTTAAAACACTGCATGTCATTCAATACAATACAAACTCCACCACAAGAATACACAGCAAATAGGCTACTATATATTCAACGGGCCAAGCCCCACAACACTCGTTATAGATGAGTGCCCATAAATACTACAAGGCCTGCTAGATGGCTGAATAGGCCAGCCAGAACAAACGGACATAAAACACAAAACAAGAAACAAAGAAATAAATGGAAGTAGCCCCCTCCTCTACGTGCGCAGCCGACTAGCTGCACAAAAAAAGAATAACCATACGTACTGACACATACAACCCTTGAGCAGAGCGCAAATAAAACAAAACAAACTAAACAACTAAAGTAAAACAAACAGCGGCTAGTAGCAGTAATGCGTGAACCCACTGGATCATTTTCCAAACAGTGCGTCTTTTTTCTTCCCCAGCTGATCGCGGCCCGTCTTCTGTCTAGCTCTCAAACAAACGAACAGGTGAGCATGGCAAGAGGACAAACAATCTTCCCAAGCGAGCTCCCCCTGATCTGTGCGCACCTTGCTTCCGGGAAGCAGCAGATTCGGAAACCGAGGCCATGTCCTACCCCATTTAAATACTCGTGTCAATCACAGCTCATTCATTGAGAAAAACATCACAAAACCCTGCCCCCCTCCAAGGAGTGTCAGACACCCAAAGCGGCCAGCTAGTGCACTCTCCCACATTCGGTAGCGATATAGGTAGCGGGAAGCTACTCTGACTCTGACATAGGTGAGACCTCTTTGGTGAAGTAAAATTGAATAAACCAATCATATGCAACCAGTGTTAATTTCTGATCTATCTATCTTTTATTAAAGGTGCTCTAAGTGATGCCACGTGTTTTTTAGGCTAAAACTTTTTGTCACTTACAGCAAACATCACCTAAGCAGCCGCTAGCTGTCTGTGTCCTGAATACACTGTAAAAAATGCTATCTCTGTGGACAGCCCAGGCTCCAAAAACGGCAACAAAAACAACCTGGGCAAACCTAGCATGCACTGTCGGCAAAATACACTGTCAAACTCGCACCCCAAATTTACTATTGTACTACTATTATAACATCAAAATCTACTATATAAACTGAACAGGATTAGATAAGAATAGCAGGATTAGATCATTTACAACACAGATGCAAGTACGTAATACGGCAGGAGTAAGAGAAGGATGGCTGTGGTTAGGCTGTAGGCATGAGACCGGACGTTGAGTGCCATATTGTTTTTGTACAACAGTTCCACTTACAACTAATCAAGTTTAAAGACATCAAATTGTGTTTTAATTGATCAGTTTGATTTCTGTTAATTCATTCTCCGCCCCCAAAAATAATTCCAAACAACAATCTTGGCGTCTCCTGTCACTAAGCAACAAAAAATGTCACTCATGTTGAACATTCATCCTACTCGATTTACTCAATTCTCTCACACAATAACTGACAAATGTGATGCTATAAAGTCTCTGCTCTCTTGCTTTGGATGAATGGAATGTTTGTTTCGAACAATACACTGCAAAATGTGAAGTGATTACTAAGGAGACCAGGGATATCTCCTAATGGAATGCCTCTTGTCCAATCAGAAATTAATATATAGTTCAACCCTGACCTAACTGTTGTGAAATACATAGTAATCACCGATATTCACACCTATTATTAGGTGCACACAAATATCCAATATAAGAAGCAGCCTATTTCATTAGAGGACGATCCCCTATCACTCAAGAGCTCGTAACAGAATGGGTGCACATATCCATGTGATCCGTGCAGTCACAGTGCTCAAGATGAATTTGGATCCAAGTATCTGCTTAACAGAAATCAAACTGCATTTGTCAGGCTCAGACTGTTGTGACACGCAGGTTTGGGTTTCCCCCGCCGCCTCCTATTGAGAAGCTCATCGTTATCAATCATATGCTGCCCCATTCAGAAATAAGAATGACATGGTCATTGACAACCTGCAGCCTGACCTGAATGGTGTGTTTTGCTCTTCCACACCTCCCTGTTCTTCTGAAAGGTGACTTAACTCTCTTTACTTTGTTTATTGTATTGTGGTGGTAAGTGGTAGGGATGACATAAGGGGTCTTTTGTCATAGAAAATAAGGGCGTAAAAGTGTTTAACATCTTCCTCTCTGTCTGTCTTTTTCCATCTTCCTCTCTCTCTTTCCCTGCCTCTCTATTTCTCTTTCTTTTCTGTTAACTTTCCCATTCGTTCTTTGTTTCTACCCCTTCTTCTCTCTCATCCTCCCATCATCTTTTCATTCTCCATGTTGGGCAGTGGCCCAATCATTCTACCTCCCTTATTTCCTGTCATTGACAGTGGTGGCATTTGTCATGGACGAGTAGTCCCTCCTCCTTCCCCGTCCAGGCAAGCTCAGGCAGTCTAAGGGGGTGTGTTGATCGTTGACTCATCTCGCTCAACAACTACACCGATGCCCTCTGCATGGCTTTCTGTCCCTTTTAAAAATATTCTCCCATGATCCTACACTGCCGCACCCCCCCCCCCCCCCCCCCCCCCCCACACACACACACACACACACACACACACACCTGTTTCCAAAAAAGCATCCGTGTGCCATTTACAAGGGAATCAGGCTTGGTTTAGTGGTTTAGATGCAGAGGGGTATAGAGAGAAAGAAAGCTATATAGAAAGAGGGAAGGAGAGGGAGACAGAGCAAGAGAAACAGAGATAGAACGAAATTGAGAGGGGTAGAGAGGGATAGAGAGAGAGATGGAGAACAGAAGAGAGAGCAGGGGGGTGGGGTGCAAAAAGTGGGGCTGGGTTGCTGAGCAGTGAGCTGTGCTTTGCCAATTTTAGAATTCAGATTAGAAGCGCGAGGCGTCTGAGTGAGGAAGAGGAGAGGGAAAACATGCAGGGGATGCAATTATGAAATGGCAGAGGACTGTGTGAAACTAGTTTTGCTGTCAATCTAGCACCCCTTTTAGACCTTTCCCATCATTGTCAAGGGCAGATGTACAATTCATTTTGTTATTTTCTGTGGGTCCGCTGTTTTTTTTTTATTCCCCTCGTTTTAAATCATTGCTTTCAGTGCTCCATCCCGGGCACTTCGGAGCCAGTCCATTTGAAGGAAACAACCACCTTTACTGCTCTCCTCAGCATTTGATTGAGGGAATGGGTTCAGACAACACAGTGATCAACTGAATGACAATCGGCAAACCCCTACACTCTGTGTGTGTGTGTGTGTGTGTGTGTGCTCTTGTGAGTGTGTTGTTTGCGTATGTGTCTGTGTGTTTAAGTTTGTGTGTGTGTGTGTTTGCTTGATGGTGGTTTGTGTTTGTGTGTGTGTGTGTGTATACTGTGTGTATATGTCTCTTTTCTAGGTCTGCGTATTTGTGTCTGTGTCTATTGGGCTACACCGTCTGTATGTTGTCATTCAATAAATCCATTTGTGCTGAAAGGATTTCTTGCTGTTCTCAAGTCCTTGTAAGGCAGGCAAACACAACCTCTCCGGCTAGACACTGCCAAGATCACTGATTGTTTTCCTGGCACAGTTAGTTGGGAGTAATTAAGACTGATGAATTAATTAGTGGTTATGTAAACAATTGGTTTGTTTGAGCAAAGGTTGAACAGAATTTAAAAGGCCCTATGCTAACCTCAGTTGGAACGTAATTCTCATGTCACACATATAAAAATGACAAACGAGGCAGTCATTGTAAAAAAGAAAACATGGTGAAATATGAAACCAGGTCAGGGCAATGTCAGTCATTGCTGGTTACTGACTGTGGGTAATTAGTAATCCACTGTGCTCCTCCATGATGAAAACTATCATAGGCAACTGCTGAATTGTACTTTGTGGCAAAAATAAAATGTCAGAAGGAATTTTGACAGAATAAAATGTACATAGTTGAGTGTATGTAGCCAAGTGTATGATTGGGGTTATGGCCTTTTTTTACCAACTGCATAATCATGAAGTGCCTTCGATAAAGCAGGAGAGATTTGTGAGCTTATCAGGTCAAGAACTTAAGTGTGAAAGCTTATGCATGATAATACATTAGCATTTTTGTTTGGTGTTAATGTGCATGTGTGCACATGCATGTGAAAGTATGGGTGTGTTCTCTTGTGTGTCCCTCTGTGTATGCATCTGTGTGCGTGTGTGTCAGGGAGAGAGAGAGAGTTTGTCTGTGTGTGTGTGTGTGTGTGTGTGTGTGTGTGTGTGTGTGTGTCAGGGAGAGAGAGAGAGAGTTTGTCTGTGTGTGTGTGTGTGTCAGGGAGAGAGAGAGAGAGAGAGAGTTTGTCTGTGTGTGTGTGTGTGTGTGTGTGTGTCAGGGAGAGAGAGAGAGAGAGAGTTTGTCTGTGTGTGTGTGTGTGTGTGTCAGGGAGAGAGAGAGAGAGAGAGAGTTTGTCTGTGTGTGTGTGTGTGTGTGTGTGTGTGTGTGTGTGTGTGTGCTTATAGAGGGCCAAAATCTTCTCCACACAGCCAGTGGGGGCTAATGGGTAGGAGTGTGTGCGGTGGAGTGGAGCAGTCAGGGGATCTCATTTGGAGCGAAGCAGCTCATCCGCGTGCTCTCACCTAAATCTGTGGATTTACCTTCCAGACACCCCTAATCAGAGACAACGGGCAAAGCAACAATGTCACACACACATACACACACACACACACAGCTTCCTCAGAAGCCATCTCTTGTTTACAATTAGACAGTGCATTCATTTGTTAGGTCATGGGTGGCCACACACACACACTCATTCTCTCTCTCTCACACTCATACACACACACACACACACACACAGAGGGGGAGAGAGAGTGAGAGATAGCACTTTACAGCTCAGCATATTTAGGACATATAGGGCCCTCTTCGATTGGTGAAAGCCTGCAATGCACTTTCAGCCACTATGAGTGAAATTCTCAGTAAATAACAAGGGCCCCCAGAGCCGGCGATCTCGGAGAAGCTCCATTTGGAATGTGCGTCACAGTTCCAAATGCAGGTGGCGATGCTGCAGGCGAGGGTCGATGGAGAAGGGCTCGGCAGCGAGGTGCCTCTGCCTGATCAATCGGCGTGTATGTAGTGCCACAGATAGAAATCATACTCAATCATATGCGCACGCAGGGAGGGGGGTGGGGTGGGGGTGGACGCTCCCCCAAAATGTCTGCCGTAAGTGGCTATTGATTACCCCCGCCTGGGATTGTGGGTCCTGCCGGGCAGATTGGGGACGATGGGAGAATATTGTATCTCCATACGCAAGTTGGGTTGGGGTGTGTATAAACAGCAGAGAGATCTGTCCTAGGGGTTGTGTGTTTGTGAGTGTGCAGGTGTGTGTACGTGGCTAGCAGGATGTGACCGTAAAAAGTGTATTTTGTCAGTGTAGCGACGATAATGTGAATATGATTGCATGTGGTGTGCGGTGAGGTGAGTATACATGTGCTAGCAATACACACACACACACACACAAGGACACAGATATATAGACAGACTCTCTCTCTCACACACACACACACACATAAGGACACAGATAGGCAGACTCTCTCTCTCTCTCTCACACACACATACAGATGTGTCATGCGTGTGTAGTAAATTAATTCGTTTGCTCTCGCATAGCTTATGTGGTGTCGCGCCATCTTCTCCAACATCTCACTGTTGCCTAATTAAAACCCTCAAGTGTGACTGTTTTGATTAAAATTTGTCTGCACTTGGCAAATATTTAAACTCAACTTCCTCTCATTACCATATGCAGTTAGTGTTTGCAAATGTGTGTCTGTCACTTGCTAAATGATCCCAGCACCACTTACTGATGCACGGCTTAATTGGTGATATTTCTTAGCAGATCCCTGGCACAATCTGTATTGTGTGTGCTTTGATGACTTTTGAGCCACAGGCATTTTTTTCAGCCATAAAATTGCACCTCCCAAACAAAAAAAACAAAAAAAAGAAACTGCAATGCCACCTCAACTACCACCTCAATCACGCCAGTGACTCATAGTAATATAAATCAAAAGCTCTCTCATCCAGTCACATTTTAATAGTTCAAATACTATAATTACCCTTCCCCTATAACAATCTGGCCTTAATGGAAACTCAACATTAAACCAGACCACATCTGACATTATGAACCTGACTGGAATGCATCAGACTGATGCACGAAATGCACTAGCTTCTCATATTGTGAAATATACAGACCGTATACAGTGATGTGAAAAAGTATTTGCCCCTTTCCTGATTTATTCTATTTTTCTACATTTGTCACACTACAATGTTTCTGATAATCAAACTAATTTTAATATTAGAGAAAGATAACCAGAGTAATCACGTTTTAAGTGATGATTTCATTTCTTGAAGGAAAAAAGCTAGCCAACCCTACCTGGCCCTATGTGAAAAAGTAATTTCCCCCTTAGTTACTAAATTAACCAACTAACCAAATTTAATTGATAATACGATTCAACTTCACTAAATACACACAGGCATCATTACTGCCAACCCTGTTGAATCTAAACATCACTTAAATAAAACATGTCTGGCTTCAGGGCCTGGGCAACAAAATTAAGGTTTTAGAGTGGCCTAATCAAAGTCCTGACTTCAATCTGATTGAGATGCTATGGTGGCATTACCTTAGACAGGCTCAGAAACCCTCCAATATGGCAGAATTAAAACAATTCTGCAAAGAAATGTGGGCCAAAATTCCTCTGCAGTGCATGTAAAAGACTTGTTTAAAAAGGTTTGATTGCTGTTGTTCCCGCCAAGGGTGTCTCTCAACCAGTTATTAGGCTTAGGGGGGCAATTACTTTTCCACATATGGGTTTTCAATAACTCTTTACCTTCAATAAATGAAATGATCATTTAAAAGCTACTTTTTTCTGTTTACTCGCATTGTGTTTGTCTTATATTAAAATCAGTTGGATGATCTGAAACAAATATGCAAAAATAGAAGAGGGAAGGGGCAAATCTTTTTCACAGTACTGCAGCCTACTGTAGGTATATGCATAATATGCATCACTCCTCTGCAGCCAACTGTAGGTATATGCATAATATGCATCACCATCTGCAGCCTACTGTAGGTATATGCATAATATGCATCACTCCTCTGCAGCCTACTGTAGGTATATGCATAATATGCATCACTCCTCTGCAGCCTACTGTAGGTATATGCATAATATGCATCACTCCTCTGCAGCCTACTGTAGGTATATGCATAATATGCATCACTCCTCTTAAGTAAGCCATAGCTACTTCTGTTTAGTCCATTCAAATCACTTGAATCAAGGTCAGAACACGCAGCTTACTGGGCTTCTAACAGAAGAAAGCAAATGGAACATTATTATTGAGTATTATATGAGTATTTTTTGCAAAAAATGAGAACGAATTAAAGATTATCCTCCTGAATTAAACCATTTCCTCTCTTTTCGGTTCTTCGCTCTCTTCGGTTTTCTTTTGGTGATGCCATCTAATACTGACTGAGAACCACAGGGACAGTATCATCCTTGTGGATAACTTTGTCTGCCTAAACTATCAATCAGCAACTTTTTTTCCCTCTCTCTTATCCATAACCTTAGAAGTTAAACATGTAATGTTAGCAGAATAAATTGCATTATGTGGTTTGATACTATCAAATCTTAAGTCTCCACATTTTTAATTTAGTTTGTGTTGACACAGATTGCTATCTGCTATCGCTTGTCCCTTATCGGAGTGACAAAATGGAATTTCACCAGGCGTCTATATAGGTGATTCACCAGGAACCTATCTGTCATGGTCCGGAAATGCCTTATCTGTCATCAGCGGGGGACTTTATTCATCTTTAACAGCTTTCCACCATGTTCAGATTTATGGCCTGTTCGTCCTTGCTCAAAGTCTCCTGCTTAACCTCAAGCTCTGGTGTGGAAGTATCACTTGAACCCGAGTGGTCTTTAATTCCCACCTCCTGGAGGAGGCCCTTGGCGTGGGGCTGTGGCTCCGCCGGGCAGACGGGGCTTTTTTTTAATCTCGGGTGAGATTAAACTGCACCTCTGGGGGTAGTCACAGTGAAATAGTCCATACCTCCACCACGCTGGTGATTATTGTTTGGCATACACACAGATGCGGAGGCCTTGACTTTTTTTCCTGAGTTCCTATGTTGATTTTTTTCATGGTGTTAGATTAAATGCATTGGAGGCCATTTGGCAGTTTTTTACAACTCTCACATGTATCACAAAAGGTACCACTATGATACAATGTTGTCATCTAAAATCTATAAAATGTATTGACACCTAAGATGTCAAATCTTCGAGGGATTAAAGGATGATGTTTTTATTTCTACGCCCTGCCCTGTCCTTCACTTTCTGCCGACCCCTGATGACCTAAAAACACCTTAAAGAACTTAGAAGAGAATATTGAGTCAGCATTAAGCAGATACCTTTAAAGGCAACCCTCTTTTCCTCTCTTCAAATAATCAGGCTCTCCATTGCCTCCAAAGGCACAGTTCTGCTCCTTCATCCTGCTTAGTTTGTTCATGCCCTAAACAAGTAAATGAAAATCCAATAGTGAATTCTGGTAGCCTAACACTTCAGTAGGCCTAATCATTTCATTTGTTTTCCTTTCTCTCTCTCTCAGGAAAAAAAGGAAGACAAATCTTTATCATAATTTCTTCCTCTTTTTTCTTTTCCTGAGAGAGAAATTATTTGCAAATACGACAAGGCAGAGCAACAGATAAGAAGTTTTAAAATGATGAATACGACAATGATGCTCAATTTCATGCTGAAGTGGGAACATAGCGCTGGCCTGCTAATTTAGCCGCTGATGGCATGCGGCGGGGCTGGACAAAACGCCGCCAAGATTAATAGCCTGTCAGAGCGAGGGGGAAGCCAATAACATGGATCACTGAAATCAAAAGTTACTGGTTTGTGTTACACTGGAGGATAAATATGTTTGAGGAGCGCAGAGGAGAAGGCAGAATGTTTGGGCGGGTCCTCCATGTTGTTAGAGGAACAGTTTTGTGAGGAGTTCCTCAATGTACAAATTAAAACATAAAAAAGCACACAAATTAACAAACCAACAAACAGGTATATTGCATGGCATTATGAGTAGGCCTCGTTAGGCAGCTTCTTGCTTTGCTCTAAGACTCTATCTAAACATGCATAAGCAATTAGCTGGTCAGTTTGCATTGCTCTTAATGTTGTTGCTAACATAAGCACAACAGGGTCAGGTAATGGAGGGCACGTTCATACATGCTTAATTGCTCTATAAGTATAAGTATATATACTCTTTTGATCTCGTGAGGGAAATTTGGTCTCTGCATTTATCCCAATCCGTGAATTAGTGAAACACACAAAGCACACACAGTGAGGTGAAGCGCACACTAATCCCGGCGCTCTGTTCTAGAATCTTTGGTTAGAAGTGGCCAGAGATTCATTGGCCCGCCATATACGGCTATCTGGTTGATAAAGTGTATATTCACACGAAAAAGTAGTACTAGGCATTTTTAGATTAGATTCACACTACCATTAGCGAAAAGGGGCATTAATGGGTCATCCAAAATTAGAACACAACATTACAAAATGCACAATAAAGAAATAAATCACACTGCATTCTGGCTCTCAACTGGCTCTGGCTCTTTTTTTTTTTTTGTCATTTCTATTTATGTGATTTTTTACACAGATCTCTGTTTCTTGAAGAAAAAAGATGCTCCCACAGTGTAGCACTATAGCTGCCTGGCTGTTTTAGCTGTTGGCTGCAACAACTCGAGCTTCATTGTTTTTGGTACCAACAGTACTCGATGACATTGAGAAACAGAGATCTGTGTGAAAAAGTTTTCCTTTAAGGAAGGTAGGCTACTCAAACTGGCAAATGCTATTTTCACTTTTTCTGTCAATAACAGAGCCAGATGCCAGACAGACACTGTACCTTGTAGGAATTTGCACAGATGACAGGCACCTTTGAAACTTTTAACAGATAAATTACTTAAACAATCAAAACAAATAATGAAATGAATGCTACCCAAGGACAATTATTATAATAAAGAACAGACTTTCATAAACAAACAAAGCCTTAAAAACTTTAAATGTGATAAAAATCAATATCATGTTTTAAAACAAAGATGAGAAAGATTTCACTTTGTCATTTGTGCCTCATACTTGCTGTGAAATGGGCACCATTTGTCTTCTTTTCTCCTGTTGTTGTAATTATCATGCTCACACATGTCTCTGTCTTTTGATTAAAACATATGGCTAACCTTAGGCTGCAATGGACAGTGGGACACATCAGCAAATACCACAACAGCTCTGTCATCCATTAATATGTGTGTTTGTGTGTTAGCTAGAGGCGATCATATATGCAACTTGCCATAATAAATGGACTTACAATAAACCCCTCCACTCCCCCACCCACCCCAAATCCTAATGCACTTCATCAGTTTGTTGTTGTGTCTCGCCTCTCGTCGCCTTCTCTTAACGAACGTCGTCTTTGACTGCAGAAGTCCCAGGCAGACATGTTAAATATTAATGAGTGCGCCTCTTCCATCTCCCTGGCAGGTGACAGCTCCGCTGTCGCTCGGAGAGCCTCTACGGTGGCGCCGCCGCAGCGCTCAAGGCTGCAATGTATCACCGCACTTCCCCAGCACACCCCTCCCTGCACCCGCACACACACACACTCGCCCCGGTGCAAAAGCCATGCGGCGGCGGCGACCACAACGCGGCAGCACACAATATCACATTTGTTCCAACCTCATCATGGCCTTAATTATTTATGGCTGTCTCTTTGTGCTCGGGACACATCCCCATGCACTGTGGAAGCATCTAGACTTACGAGTGGGTCTTTGAGCTGCTATGTATTTGCCAAAATTATGACCCTAAGGAAGAGGCTGTCAGGGGGCCCAAGGCTGTGGTCTCAGGGAGGAAGCAGCTGGCAGCTGATGGGTTTGAGCACAGCTGAATTATGAGGCGAAGATATGGGAATGGAAGGATCGGAGTGTGACCTCCCTTGAGTCCTACGTGATAAGCATGTGCTTAAAAAAAGAACACTCACAAGGTCTTCCTTTTATCTGATGGACACAGTGGAGAGAGATCTCCCGCCAGCAACATGAATGTGTGAGCACAGATACACACACTGTTACACATGCACACACACACACACACACACACAGAAATGCATATGGACATTCCCATGCATGCATACAGGAACATACACCTATGACTGAATACCTTTGCTTAATTTCCATCCCTTAGCGCAGTAAAAAAAAAATGTTTGTGGAAAGTTATGCATGGACATGAGTTAGACCCTGTTTTTGCATGACGATTGGTAAGGACAGAAAAGACATGAAATGATCTGCAGCAAGTTGTGTGTGTGTGTGTGTGTGTGTGTGTGGGGGGGGGGGGGTGTGGTTGGGTTGGTGGACTGCACCACTTCAGTAGAAATCTAAGATTGAGCTTTCATGGCTTTGAAGAACACTAAATCAATAGCCTAGCTGACATCACACCAAATCATATCCACAGCCTAACATGATAATTTCCATACAGTGTGTGTGTGTGTGTGTGTTTGGTGGGAGCATGTGTTCCAGTGTGTGTGAGAGATGCAGCACAGCACCACACAAACCACCACAGACTCACATGAGGAAAGCAGAACAGCTATTGGGGCAGATACGCTCCATAATATTAAGTGTTATTATGTGCATATCTCTGTAGCTTAATGAAGAGGACTACTCATTACCATATGATATTAATTAAACATTAAACTCTCCAGAGAGAATTTAGTGAGACTTAGACTGAGCTTCAGTCCACAACATTTTTATTCCCTAACGAAAGGGAGGGAGGTGCAGAGAATACTCTTTTTTTAAAGGAGCATTATTGTCGTTTGCCGGAGGCAAGCTGATGCTGGAGGTTCTCTGGAGAGATAATTGTAGAAAAAGTTGAGCTTATAACCAGCTTCCCTACCTCCTCTCCCCATGATACCTCTTTTTACCTTAGAGAGAGTGGGGGGGGGGGTGAGAGAGAGGGAGAGGAAGAGAGAGAGAGAAAGGACAGTGTGTACATGGGAATTTGAAAAACACAAGATAGAGGAAGAGGGAAAGGACGCATACAACCAAGTCTGTGTGTTGTCCTAGAGATTGAGGAGGAAGAGCGAGGCAGTACGAGAGAACCAAATGATTTGTACCTCACCACTCAAGGCATCTCAGCTATCAAGCAAATAAACCACAGAGCAAACTGATCATTTGATTAATTAGAGGGGGAACCTGGAACAAGAGAGAAGCTGCAGAGATTCTAGTGGAATAAAAGCATTAGCGATCATCCAGCTGGAGTATTTGTGCTTAATGATGAAGGATGCACTGGCCAGGAGTGGGACTATGGCTGACTGCACCGCTAGACTAAAGCCGTACTGCTAACAATGAGTCCCAGAACAATAAGGGGCTTTGCTTTGTTAGGACTTTAAAACACATAGCCCACCGCGGCTGAATATGACTTATTATGCTGGGCGTGTAATAAATGACCTAAAGAAGGGATCGCATTAATTCTTCGTCGCGGTCGGCAGTCGGGCGTATTGAAGCTGTGTGTGAGGGAGATTTAGTGAATGTCAGTCCCACTCGCCTGATTTACTACTGTGTTCAGGAGGCTTTTTTTTTGCCTCTGTATGAATGCCCCTGGGCTGCAGCGGGGGAAATACAAAGGGCAGAGCATGGACGCGCTGGCCACTCGTGTTCTAAAACATTCTTGCAGGGTCTTTTTCTTTTCAGGAAAGCCTAGCGCAGCAGAACAGAGACCTCAGGATGGAAGGCCTTTCTGGTTGGGTGCTGCCGTTGTTGTCAGTGTTGTCAAACAAATAGTGGACATGGAAGTGGACGTGTCTAGATCGTTCTGCTGTCCTTATTAAGCATGCTTCTCACCTTACAGGAATCGCGTACAGTATATACCCCAAGTAAGTTATTTATACCCATGTTACGTTTCCCTACCATGGCACTGGACAGGCAGTCTCACTGATGATTCCACCTCCTCCTGTCTCCTCTCTCAGTAGGGAATGCTTGGGAGGGTTTTCAGCTCATTGTTGAATCCCTTCACGGTCTCCGGCGATGTGTTTCCGGGATCCTGTCCAGAGACCTTGCCAAACGTACTTGCTCTGTCTGAAAACTCATGAAGCAATCATGACGTGACAGTGAAGTGAGGCCCTCCTAATCTGCATCTGTTTTTCTGTGTTTTTTTTTTTTTTGGGGGGGGGTGGTGCTTACTCAAGACATTTCTTCAAGTTATTTGATTAGACTAAACATAGTTAAACATTACTCAAACAGCAGGCCTAATCTGTACAAATGTCAAATGGAGCCATACTTACTTCTGCTTACTGCACGTTAATTATATACTATAATAATATTTGTAATGGTTTGAACTGCGCTGCGCAGTGACGTCATGGACAGATACGGAATTGAGAGCTAGAGTTGAGCACGGTGTGTGTGTGTAACCTGCTAATTCTAACAGTAAAGATACTAAACGAATTTCAACATCTCTTCATTGAACTATACGCACCACAAACATTACAGTGGCGACGAAGATTCAAGCTGGATGCACTTTTGCATGTGGGAGTCGTCAAACTTTTGAGGAAGAAGGAAAGAATCCCGAAGTTGAGCCCCAACATGAGTCTAACGTGCATGCTAATTGTTCGGTGCCAGCCCGCTAGCAGCAACGGATGCTAGTTCAGAAAACGGATGGACATGATGAACTAGTAGCAATGAACATTGTGAATGATGGAAGAAAGAGGGCACTACTTTTGCACCTAGCTGGGGAACGTGTTCATGACATCTAGAAGAACACAGTATCTCGTTTACAAGTTCAGGTAAGCTACACAGCAGTCAGGTGAAAATCTGTAGGTGTGCTGCAGGTGAAAGTATCACACAAGGCTTCGCATGCTCGCTAAAGACTGAATTCATTGACGTCGACAGTAAGATCGAAGCACAGCTAATTCAGAGCTGCACTTCCTCGAGGCTCTGCAGGAGGCCGCTACGAGAACCTGAAATATCATTAGAAGCCCTGTTGAATTTCGGGAGAACATTGGAAATATCAGAACAGCAAGCTAAAAGCATTGAGCAAGGAGCAACAGCTACTGTCAATGCTCTGGAACACAAGCACAAGCCTCAAACTGCAGATCAGCGAGGATACAGAAACGCCAACACACAATGCAGGAATTGTGGAGAAAGATTTCCTCACAAAGGAGACTGTCCAGCCAAGGGAAAAGACTGCAACGCATGTGGAAAACCAAATCATTTTGGCAAGGTATGTCGTTCGAGTCAAAAAAAAAAACAGCACAGAGTCATGATCAAAGGTCATATCAGGATAAAGACACTACACATAGAAAACAGAAAATCACAAAGAAAATAAATTAAGTCACTACATCTTGCGCCGAGTGCCACATACACAGAGACTCATCAAGCAGCGATGACCAGTAAGTGTTTGTAGTCAACAGTGAAACCTGCACTAAGCACCCTGTGACGCATGTCATGCTCAACGGCATCAAAGTTGGAGTTCTCATCGACTCTGGAGCTTCAGTGAATGTAGTCAGTGAGACAGTGTATAACACACTCAAGCCAAAGATCAATGATGCCAAGATCAAGATTTTTTCATATGGATCTAAGACGGCTTTGCCCATGATTGGTGTTTTTGCATGTAACGTCCAGGTGAATAATAGGAACACAGATGCGTCTTTCTATGTGCTGAGGGGCAATGGACATTCGCTCCTAAGCTACGAAACAGCAAGCAAGCTCGGACTCATTCAAATCATCAATGCTGTCAGTCCAGCCGCCCAAAGCGTGGCAGATGAACTGATTGACAGTTACCCAGAGCTGTTCACTGGCATGGGCAAACTAAAAGACTTCTAGGTAAAACTACACATAAATCCTGACGTTCAGCCTACATGCCAACCACACAGAAGAGTGCCATTCCACATTCGCCAGAAAGTTGAAGCAGAACTTCAAAAGCTGGAAGATGATGACATCATAGAACAAGTGACTGGACCAACACCCTGGGTGTCTCCAATAGAGATGCGCGGATGGGCTATTATTTCAACCGTAACTGCATAGCAAAACTTATCATCCATCCGCCATCCATCCGCACCAACGTTTTTTGACCTATTTTCAAATCCGCACCCGCCCGCCATCCGCTGGTTGTTTTAATGTATATGGGTGATGCGGTGCTGCTGACGTGAGGCTAGAAAGCTCTTGCCTGTTCTAGAAAGACTGATCCAATATATTAAAAGGCTAAAGTCCTACATTGGCTGTTGTAGCCTATCCCCAGAATATTAGCAGCAAACTCAGTCTCTGTCTCGCAAAAGTCTCCAAATAAAACGCAGCCTGTAGCCTACAATTGTATCATTGTAATAAAAAACGCAATTTAGCACATCATTTCAACATGCTGCTATTTAGCTTACTAATTAATGCCTATTGTACTTTATTTTTTGCAAAAAGAAAGAAATCCTTAATAAAATAACAAGTAATTCACATTATAGGCTACTTTACGCACTGTAACCCACCGCACAGCAGTGCAACGTGCATGTTTACATTTTTAGTAACAACTTGCTTGCTTGCCTTACACATCTAAGTTTTCAGACTATTTTTCTTACTTTCTTTTTTCCGCTGTGGATGTTACTGAGCTTGTAGAAGTTTTAGCTCTTACATTCTGAACATCTCGCACTGCCATTGCCCGATGTCAGTTAGTCATATCACACCATAATCTGTCTCCCTTTTAAATGCCTATTCCCTGAATGGTAGGCTAAAATGACTATGTGTTTTATATATAATATCGAAACAAAATAACCCAGTCAGTCTCATCTACGAGATGTTTAGGCCTCCTCCAATACTGGCAGCTGGGCTCATAGGTTGCAGATTTGCTTAGTGGCCTACCAAGGCTCTGCAACGAGACGCGACATGGGAGATGAATCATCGGTCAACTTGCACTGTAGCCTATTCTACTTTCTTATTGCACACTGGAGAGACATGCTGGTAGGCTGCGATAGGCTACTTAATTTAAACTTTGTTACCTTTAGTGTGTGTGTGTGTGCGTGCGTGAGGGGTTGCTCAGTGAAACATCGGAATACACCAATTCTGCAACACCGTCTCTGATAGATAAGCAAAGCAGCATGCATAGAAGCAACTAGGCCAAACTGCCTGATGAAAATTTGACTATTTCAAAGTGTGCTCGTTTTTTTCGGATGTAGGTAACACAATTTAACAATGTATAGGCTATATTTTTTTCATTTGATTGGTTCAACCGCCACCCGCCCGAATTTTATGAAAATATTATATTTCTTCACGTCATCCGCCCGATCCGTGGTTTAACCGCGGAGTCCGCGGCTGTAACCGCGAACCGCGCATCTCTAGTCTCCAATCGTGACACCTCTGAAGCCCAAGGATCCTGATAAAGTAAGAATCTGTGTAGACATGCGCCAAGCGAATACGGCAATACAGCGAGAACATCACCTCACACCAACTGATGGACGATGTGATCCATGAACTAAACGGTGCACGTGTTTTCTCCAAACTAGACCTTAACAAAGGTTACCATCAAGTAGAGCTACATCCAGATAGCCGATATATCACCACTTTCACTTCTCATCTAGGCCTTAGACGACAAGAGACTGAGCTTTGGAATATCGTCTGCTGCTGAAGTTTTCCAGAACGCTATATGTCAATCTCTGCACGTCATCCCAGGTGTCAAAAACCTCAGCGACGACATCATTGTGTATGGCACATCTCAGAAAGCCCATGATGACGCCTTGAGAGCAGTTTTTGCCAGGTTGAAAGAACGCGGCCTCACACTCAACCGTAACAAATGTGAGTTCATTAAACAACGTCTGGAGTTCTTTGGATTTATCTTTTCTGCAGATGGCATATCAGCTGACCCTTCGTAAAGTGGATGCAATACATCAAGTGTCTGAACCCAAAGACCCTGCTGAAATCAGAAGTCTTCTTGGAATGGCGAATTCATTAAGGATTTCTCCACAATCACTGCACCCCTCAGAGAGCTGACCAAGAAAGGAGTTGCCATGGCACTGGGATGAGGAACACTCAGCAGCACTTCAAGCACTCAAGGAGGGCCTGACAAGCCACACAACCATGTCGTACTTCGACCCAAAGAAGCAGACTGAACTGGTTGTGGACGCCAGCCCATTCGGCCCATTTGTGTGCCATTCTTTTTCAGGAAGACAAGGGACAGAAGCATGTCATAGCATACGCCAGTCGCGCGCTCACTGACGTTGAGAGGCGATACTCGCAGACAGAACGAGAAGCACTGGCTATAGTTTGGAGCTGCGAGCACTTCCATTTATACCTCTATGGACATTAATTTACGTTAGTGACTGACCACAAGCCATTGGAACTGATATGGAATAACACAAGGTCGAAGCCGCCTGCCAGAATAGAGCGATGGGGACTCAGGCTCCAGCCATATGACTTCCGGATCGTGTACAGAAAGGGATCTGACAATCCAGCTGACTACATGTCCCGACATCCGATGTCAACGCAAACACTTGAACACAGAAGAGCCTCAAAAGTTGCTGAAGAGTATGTCAACTTCATATCTCTGCAGTCCACACACAAAGCAATGACGCTGGAACAGATAAAAACAGAGACATTAAAGGACAACAGTCTACAACAGGTCAGTACACACATTAAGAATAACTCGTGGCACACAGTTACAGACAAAACGCCAAACGCTGATACACTAAGGCAGTACAGACATGTCAGTAGGGAACTCACACTGTCAGCAAGCGAGGATCTCATACTCAGGGGCTGTAGGATAGTCATACCCCTGTCTCTACAGCAGCGAGTCCTTCAACTTGCACATGAAGGCCATCAGGGCATTGCTAAGACTAAAGTACTGCTCTGTGAGAAAGTTTGGTTTCCTAACATAGACCAGCAAACTGAAGCACTCATCAGAAACTGCATAGCGTAGGCTAACACTCCAGTCACCAGGACAGAACCACTCAAGATGTCTGAGCTACCATGACATGCTGTAAGCACAGACTTCTATAGTCCCCTTTGATCTGGAGAGTATCTACTGGTGATCGTGGATGACTACACACGCAGACTTCTATGGTCCCCTTCCATCTGGAGAGTATCTGCTGTTGATCGTGGATGACTACACACGCAGACTTCTATGGTCCCCTTCCATCTGGAGAGTATCTGCTGGTGATCGTGGATGACTACACACGCTACCCGGTGGCGGACGTCCTCCGTTCCACCTCCGCCAACGTGGTGATACCCAGCATGGACAACATCTTCTCTATGTTCGGGATACCACAGGTCATTAAGACTGACAATGGACCTTCGTTTAATGGCTCACAGTTTTCCCAGTTTGCCAAATACATACAGGTAGATAACACCTCTGTGGCAACAAGCTAATGCCACAGCTGAAAGATTCATGCGCACAATTGGGAAGACTGTTTGAATTGCTCCGATGCAGGGCATACCATGGAAACAACAGCTAAACATCTTCCTTCGTGAGTACAGATCTACACCTCACAGCACAACAGGAAAGTCTCCTGCTGAGCTGATGTTTCAGAGACACATGAATACCAAATTACCATCAGCTTGCTGACAGAGAGGTACGTAAAAAGGACACTGAGTCGCTGTTGGAGGTCTGTCCATTGAGCTGTTGATCTGCAGGCTGACTCTCCGGAGCTCTACTGAGAAAGCCACATGTTGTTCACGCCAACTTCAGACTGATCTGTGCTACCAGTGCTCTCCAGACTGCCAGCAAATCCACTAGGTCTGTTCAAAGACACTATGCTGTGCGCTGTTTCACGCAGTCAGATAGATTGCCCATTGACATTTTTCAGTCACTATTTAACCAATTGGACTAACGCAGTGATTATTATTTTTTTTTATTATTTATTCATCTGTTTGTTTATGTCTTAATGTCTGTGCATGGTTATGGTGAATCACACCACTCCATCTGGCATCTTGTTATGTCTGATTTCACTTATCTATCTATAAAGCAAGAAGCGTCTGTGTATCTGTCTGTGTGTCTGTGGCACGCATATCTCGCTGACTGTTTGTCAGACTGATTTCAACTTGGCAGGTGTCTTGCTACAGGCATGGGTAAGTGCAGTGCCAAATTTGACGTTGTTTGAATAAGAAATGCAAAAGATATTGCTAAATATATCGGTAAAAGAAGCACACATTGCCTTTTGCCACTAGCCACTCCCCCTCCCACACAGCACTGTACTGTAAGCTACCAGTGAGGATAGAAGCAGGGCTTTGGCAGAACTGGATCAGTGTAGGTTACACGGATAAAAACTTAAGCGAGTGCAAGATGTGTTAACATGTCTAACCTTAACAATAAAGACCCCCTGTATGCGGTTTGCTTGCATAAACACACAGGTATGCAGTATGCAGTATGCAATAAACGGACACTTCGAATAGCCCAGGCTACTTTGGACTGTCTTTAGACTTTGAATAAGCAAACGACAATTCCAACTGCAAGGTCCTAAATTGAAACGAGCGATAATGGTCCCGAATTAAAGAACGTCTCCGAATGCCACACATGCAAAGCATAACCAGCGACAAGCAATGAGTGGCAGACAGAGTGTGATGCCACTTATAGGCCACCAGAGACTGTTTTTGAGTCACACCGTTGCAAATTTCATATGATGATGCATCATTCCACAAAATGGTTTGTTTTCTCTATCATCAAGTAGCCTTGACTCAAAACAGCTGTTAAGATTGTCATTTTGATTTGTAAAAAATGTCACATGCAGCAATGCTTAAATTCTGCTCACTTCACATTTATTATATTTTTATGTGTTTTCATTATTGAATGCTTACCTGGAATTATGTTTTTCCCTATCACCCTATTTTAAAGCAGGCCTACCTGCAGGCATGTAATTGGGCTACAGGAATAGCATGTTTGAATGGGCACTGCACTAAAAAAAAGTGCTATATAAACAGACTTACTTATGTACTTAGTAACTTAGCTCAATATTCTGTATCCTTTGTAGCTAAGTGTGTGTGTCTATCTTTGTCAACCTCCTTCTACTTGTGGATGCTGAAGGACAACTGGACATGTGCTTAAGAGAATATGTGTGTGTGTGTGTGTGCGTGTGTGAATGTGCTCTTGTTTATTGGTTTTCTGGGCATGTGTCTGCCACTGCATGAATGTTTTATGTGTGTTTGTCTACAACTGTGAGCCTCTGTGTGTGTATAGTTGTGTCTCTCTGTGTCTATGTGGGTTTGTGGAATAAAACCCTCAAAACATTTCATTTATGAGGCTTAAATGAATGAATGAGTGAGGTCTGTGATTCAAATGGGTTCACTCTTGAGAGAAAGAGAGAGAGAGAGAGAGAGAGAGAGACATACCCATGCATGTGTGTTTGTTTGCATTTATTGCACATATGCTTGCATGCTTGGATGTGTATGTGTGTGTGTGTGTGTGTGCGCGCATGCATGTGTTTATGATCACACCGGGGTCTCTCTCCATCTGCAGGGACTGCTAAGGGGCCAGAGGTGTTTAGGGTGAACGTCTCTTCTCATTACACCGTCACCCACAAACAGGATCAAGCTGCCCGTGTGTGGAGCCTGGGAGATATACTCCCATGTCTACCCTCAGAGACTCCGCACATGTAGAGTTGTGTGTTTTTTGTCATTAGAGTTGTGTATTAAATGTGGAATGGCTTTTGTTTTGCTGAACACACTACACACAAACTAAGACACACACACACACACACAAACACACACGTACAAACTGAGAAGGAAAGACTTCTTCACTTGCCTATTAGCACTTACACAAACAATTCATATCATACAATACAAGACATACAAATCCCATTAGGGGCCATCATAAAGGGGATATCTGACTATTTTTCACATGAATCTGTTTCTTCAGGTCACCGAGTACTAGGGATGGGTATCGGGGACCGTGATTATATTGTTACCGGTCCGACTTCAAACTTTTGATTGAGAGCAAAGTTATGTTAATTGGTGGCGTTTTGAGCAACACTGTTTATTTGCATTATCTCTGAATGGACTTACAGTGATGCTAACAGTGTAAGGTGCCATGTCGTTTTTTTACACATCTAACAATGCTCAAAATATAATTACACTTCTGTGGTACAGTAGTCTTGTGAGGGTTTCTACAGACAAACCGAAGTAGCTTATTGTAAACTTTGAAAGTGTACAGAGAGAAAGTGTACTATAACAAAGATTACTATAATCGGACCTGTAACCTAAGACCTGTATCTGTAGGAAGAAAATTCCATGGCTTCCTGGTCTGGTATCGTCAAATCAGCGGGTGCGTTCGATTGAATCCGCGCTGCGCAGATAAGCCATGTTTGTATAGACCGGTCCCTAACAACCGTCAGCAAGAACGAACTCGGAGGACAAGCATGCTCATGCCCCTAGAGTGTAGCACTGTAGCTGCCTGGCTGCATTAGCTGTTGGCTGCAGCAACTCGAGCTAGGTAATAATAATAATAACAATAATAATAATAAGCTTTATTTGTATAGCACCTTTCATACACAGAATGCAGCTCAAAGTGCTTTACATTTGGAGCATGTAACACAATAACAGAGTCAGTCAGTCATTATCAATCACTTTTCTTCATTGCTGTGGCAGTTTATGATCCAATCAGCAACATATCAGAAATATAGAAAATAACAATAACATTAGTAACAGTTATTAGAGAAGAGTCAGTCATTCCCCTTTGTTGCTGTGGCCGTTTATGATCCAATCAGCAACATATCAGAAATACTATTATACTACTATAGATATATAAAAGCTTTGCTAACAAATCGCTACCTTAGAATAATAAGGTTCTATCTGACATTTTTGTCAAAATGGAGTTATTTACATATTTTTATTCTTTGAAAGTTTCTTAAGTTCAGATGAAGTGTTCCTTAAAGTTCTGTACATATTTGGACTTTATATCAAAAAGTTGTTCAATTTACCATGTAACTCTATGGAATTCGAAAACTTTCAAGCTCAATATCTCAGAACTACTCAAAACGCAGATAGAACCTTATTATTCTAGGGTAGCGAAATGCTTAGGCCCCGTTGATGCGGACTCCAAGCAGCCAGCCTTAGCTTGTTCTTAGCATATGTCGCAATTATTTGACTTTATACACAGACATTCAAGACTGGCAGCCTTAACCCTTTACCCCCCACAAGCACACCATATGGCAACTGTGGCAAGGAAAAACTCCCATATTCCAGAAAGAAACCTTGAGCAGAACCTGACCTAATAGGGGGAGCCCATCTGCTTCTGGCTGGCTGCGCCCTCCAATGGCAGCAGATGTAGAATAATCTGAAAAAGTAGTCTACAGGATAAGATGAGTTAACTAAAGGCTTTCTTATACAGGTATGTTTTCAGATAAGGTAAAACCGATTGTTCTCGGTGACCTCGAGAAAAAGAAAATAGAAAATTTCTCCTTTAATGACATCAGTATAAATATCTCCCTCTGTCAGGGCAAGACTGTCTGCATTCGTTGTCATTTTGAATCTACTAAACTGATATTACACACACACACAAACACATCCCATCACATAGTGGAAGAGGCTGTCAGTGGGGCTTTAGGCTTTAGGCAGGCCTCCTCCTTTTGTGGTGTCCACAGGACTCAGTGCCAGGCGCTGGTTGTCAGCGTGGCCGAGGCCTAGGTGTGAGAGTGTGACAGGCGTGTTTTCTGATAACAGTAATTAAGCCATCTGCAATGGCAGCTGATTGCGGATCTTCGGTGCAAAGCCATGCGGTCGGGCCGACTGAAGGAGACTTAACAACAGTAATCCGATCTGTCTTTCTCTCTCTTTCTCTTCTTCCTCTTCTCCTCCTTCTCCCTCCCTGCATGGTCCATCTTAATTAATTATTCAGTAACCCTCTACAATAACTACACACTATGAAGTATTTGTTAAGCATTTGTAAGCTATTAATTAATGCTCTGTTCTGTAAAGAATTGTTCCTACATAATTTAAAAGCACAGTTATAAATGCTCTTGGTAAAAAAAAAAAATAATAATAATAATTTAATTATTTTGTTGAGGCTCCTTGTAAATACCTCCACATTAGGCCAGCTCACTTGTCGGCTCTCCACCAATCAACCACAGCAGCAGCAAAGGGCTGGATGGAGAGGACTGTGTGTGACAAGGGGACGAGTGCTGCGTCTAATGAGATAATCACATCTCTCACCCTTGATGATATGGAGGGGGGGTAAGACAAGCGCTGTTTAAGTATGGGCTGCTTTGCTCTCTCCATACCTCTCCTCTCACACACACACACACACACAAAGACACACACATGCACACACACACAAAGTCACACACACATAAAGACACACACAGACACCATCATTCTGAGTCACTGTACTCTGTCTCAGAATCCGAGAACCCACCACCTTTTCTCCGTGGGAGTTGTTAGTTTGGGTAAGGGTTCTCCCACTGACCTTTCTTCTGCATCTGTGTGTGGGTGTGTGTTTCCACCAAGTCATCAGTAGATATGGATGTGGCAGTTGGGACAACAGTTTATAAATAACTAACACACAATCCAGAGAAGGGAAGGGCATGAGTCCAATTACCCAAGCACCCCGTGTGTTTCTGACCTGGGCCTCATTGGCATGAAATGTTCAGGTACATAAATATAACAACATACATATAATTTATATATAACTAACCCAACTCAGACCTGTGAGTCAGAAAAGCAGGAAGGGTATATTTAGAGCTACTGTAGGTGGAGGGACAGTGCTGGGCATCATTCGTGGGAGTGGGCAATTAATTTCACACTGACATTCCACACTGCTCCACCCACTTGCTAATCATTTCTATTGTGGAGGTGTCACAAACCTGGAGGTGTGGAACGTCGCACACGCTTGATAACTTGAATACATTCAGTTGTCCACCACCCCAAACTGGGGGGAGAGTGGGAAGTGGTGTAGATACAGCAGCAATCAAATACACATTCAGATCTCTGCAAGAAATGTCACACTCAGAATAATACATATCAATTTTATAGTACAATTCATATAATTATGCAGGTACGTCAAATGTCATTTTCCTGTGGAGATCGCGTGACATTATGGAGTGCCTCTGCAGGACAGAAAAGAGAAGAGAGAGGTGGGGTCGGACAGAGAGTCCCCCTGGCACAGGTGGACAATTACTAAATCAAACATGGCCCCTCTCTTTGATGCGCTCTTCCATCTACCGTACTCCGGCTTCGGTGATGTCCAGGAGGAAATCACATCGAGACCTGATATCTCAGTGCCTGTAATTAAATCATGGCCACCCCCTTGGGCGCTTCTCCTGAACGACGGCATCTATTGTGACCTGGCCCATTGTTTGCGGTAATATGGTCGGCACAGCAACGGACCGATGGCAGTGCAGGTAGCGGTGGTCATGCTTGTGCGCACTCACACAAGCACGCACCAAGAATGTTTGTGTGCGAGCGGAGCGCAGGGGTCGCTCTTGATTTAGAAAAATATGAAGGATATCACTGATTTATCATTTGTCTGCGGCAGCACAGTGCTTCTCTGTGTCTGGCTCCCGGGGGAAGCCATTTTACCACAGCTTATCTGGAGGGGAGAGAACCGGGGGGTGGAGAGGTTGGATGGGATAGGATGAGAGGGAATGAGAGAGAGAACGCATGAAAGACTGAAAGAACAAGAAGAAATGCGTGAGAGAGTCAAACAGAATGAAAGACAGTGAGAGAAGGAGTAAGAGGGAGAAATAAAAAGGGAGAGAATGACTTTAACATTTATGTTTTTATCTGTCAGGAGCAAGTGAATATGTGTGCTGGTGCATTTCTTTATCCATTTATTGAATCCTCCTCGCTACTGCTACGGTCAGAGGGAGAAAAATGATCCTGGATTACAAAGGCTGCGTGTGGCGCCACCGTGACACCAGACATCACTCACTCTCACATACATCATTCAGAGGAACAGAAATACTCTCCGCTACCTGAGCGCTCCCCTGTCCGTTAACAATATACATTATTAAAAACCAACGTCCCGCTGGGCACTTTCCCTCTTCAGCCTGGAATCTCATTCAGGCCATCAAGAGCAGATTGGCCCCTAAAAATGTGAAAGAACATCTTCATATATTGATATATTGTGATTATGGTGACATATTGTCACTCATATGTTTTCTGACCTGGAGAAAGAAATATGATTTCAGGATTAAATAACATGGTACAGCATGTTTGCATTTATTGAATTTTTTTTCTTGCCAGGTTTGCAGTCAGTCAGTCAGGTGAACCACCAAGCCCTCTGGCAGATGAAGGGATGCTTTGCATAAAATGTAGCCTCTTGCAACTTCGCTTTTCATTAGGGAATAACCAAAGCGTGGCCAAATGCCAAATGTGGAATACATTAGCATTCACCAGTGCTGCCCCTGTCCCTAAGAGCCACACATACAGTGTGTAGAACATTTCTCCACTTTGATTAATCTGTCATGATCTACAGAACATCATTTATTACAACAGGATTTTAAAAGAATTGCTCTGTCTGCTTACTCAGATAACTGAACAAATCTAGTGGTGTTTACTTTTTATGCCAGTAGTTGGAGTTTTTAAAAAAATGATATTAATGTATAAGTAATAAGTGCTATAATAAGTGAAACATCTTCAACTTTCATTGTGATTACCTTTCCTAAGTGTGGAAAAACAAAGAAGTAGTCGAGAGGACTCCTAACTCCTACACTCACTGAGAACAACCCCTAAACAAGTGCAAAACTGTCATGAAATGAATTGGACTACAAATACAGAAGGCAGAAGGAATACAGCAAGTCCACCAACCAATTGGAATTCATGTTCAGTTCATTCATTAAATTCATTCATTCAAGATTTGTATGTAAAATGAAACCGGCTCCTATCCATAACAATGTGTTGCCTTTTTGGCCTTTTTATGCCTTTTAATGACAGGACAGTGAAGAGTGACAGGAAGTGAGCGGGGGAGAGAGTCGGGGGTGGGATCCGGAAAGGACCACAGGGCAGGTATCGAACCCGGGTCGCCGGCATATAGTGCAGGTGCCCCAGCCATTTGCGCCACGGCTGGGGCCGCCTTAAGCATTTTTAAGGTACTCTTGGCAACAACTGGATGGCGAAGGGCCAGAAAAGAGAAACTACGTTGTGCCCAGTAATAGTCTAATAGTGGATAATGAGAAATAACATACCTTTAAAGGGAAACTTGGAAACTTGGAAACCTCTGCTGGAGAAATTGCGCATTATGCTATTTCAAACTGTGGGAAAAGGTAACGATAAAGCACATGGATTTGTTTACAAGCTAGCGAACGGTTAGCATAAGTTTGGCAGAACTATGTGGATGTTACAAGGTAAGAAACACGATTTAAAACGAGTTTCTTGTTTCTCACTTCTCTTTCCGCGACGGTAGTCTCAATGTTGCAAGGTTGGTTTTCCGCCTGGGGACGCTAGGCGCCGCGGGGAAAGTCACCATTTTCACCGGAACAGGTCATTTAACCATCCAAATGATTTCTAAACGGGTTTATTACGTTGAAATAGTTGCCAAGTTCCCTTTTAAAGTCATAAAATATTTGTAACGCATGATCTTCATGGGCGTTCTTTTCCAGATTTCTTTCCTCGTCTCTGTCATGTCAAGGGTGGGGTAAGGAAGGAACAACATCAAAAGTCATTCTTGGGCAATGGACGAGTGAAGTCTCCCATAATCACACACATAACGGCGAGCAAGATGTTGATTTTTCACACTCAAGGCAGTCTCAATTCAGCTGTTAAGTCCAACGCCAAATGGTGTTTCTGGGCCCAACAGATTGCACATCCAAAAAAGTTTATAAGTGCAGCCAGCCTGTTTCAACAACCTATGAACCGTTTCACCTCTGTTTTAGCGAGGGTTAAAAAAAGAATCACCTGACTCTCGGCCTCTGTGATAAATAGTATTTTATTAGGTTGAGGTAGAGGTGAGTAGTGTAATCACCGTTTGCATGTTGGCTACCCTGAATAGCGGTAAAAAAAAAAAAACACGAACCGCTCTGGGCCACATTTTTCCATCACGACTGGGGACATTATGAAACCGGATGGTCAGCTGTTTTTAGACTGTATATAGTATATATATATATATATATATATATATATATATATATATATATATATATATATATATATATATATATATAGTATAGTACTAGTAAGTATATATACTCTTTTGATCCCGTGAGGGAAATTTGGTCTCTGCTTTTATCCCAATCCGTGAATTAGTGAAACACACACAGCACACAGTGAGGTGAAGCACACACTAATACCGGCGCAGTGAGCTGCCTGCATCAACAGCGGCGCAGTGAGGGGTTAGGTGCCTTGCTCAAGGGCACTTCAGGCGTGCCTACTGGTCGCGGTTCGAACCGGCAACCCTCCGGTTACAGGTCCGAAGTGCTAACCAGTAGGCCACAGCTGCCCCTGTAGTTCAATCAATAGGAAAATGGTGAACAGGCAGACAGATTCAGACTCATACAGACAAATAGAAAGAATAGGGAGTAAGAGAGATAGAGAGAGACAGAGAAAGCGGGGGAGAGAAAGAGAGAGGGAGGTCCAATATTCCTTTGCCTCTTCCTTTGTCACTTCATGTTTTCCACCACTCAACTGAAAAATGCATGCAATAATTTCTCCTGGCATAAAACAGTCCACTGTGCTATATTGAAGATTTTTTTACAGATTTTTTCCTGATTGGCACATGAAAATAGTTTAAAACATATTCAGAAAAATATATTGCCAGAGTTAAGTAATTCAGTTATATCAACACATTGAACTGAATTAGAGCAGAAATGAATTTAACAAAGTATCAGGATCTTACTCCTAATGGGAGTACCCATCTTGAGGCTGCATTTCCAATGGATATTTTTATTTATTGTAGTAGTGTTTATATGTGCATTCCATCTCTCTCAACCCTATACCCTTTCTGTGCATGTGTATGTGAGCATGCACCCTCACTCCTGTGTGTAAGTGTATGTATGTGTGTGTGTGTGTATTTGCGTGTGTGTGTGTGTGTGTGTGTGTTTGCGTGTGTGTGTGTGTTTATCATACTTTCTCAGTTGGCTATGCACACCGGCCAGCATAAAATAAGGTCTGTATCTCTGACTGAGTTTATGACTCAGAATGCCTCGACACACACTTTCCCAGAGCCCTCTGCATTTCTCTAATGTACCTGTCATGCCCTTGATATATGGCCGCATGTATATTTTAAGGTTCACCTGGCATGTGCATCACCTGCAGACTGTTTGTGCCACAATGATTGATCAGCACAGCTTACTGGTCGGATTTTTTTTTTCAGAGAGAAAGAGGGCCTTAGAGGCAGATTTACTAGATTGCCGGAAAGTTCCATTTGATTCACAGGAAACTATTCTATTCTGCAGTGGCAATAGGAACGGAGCCACACACCAGACTCGCATAAAGGAACACCCACACACTCACACACATCATACCCTGCAGACACATGCACACACACTCACAGATGTGTGCTCTATTCCTCACACACACAGCACTCACGCATACATAGACACACACACACACACTCACACTCACACACACTGTCTCTCTCTCACACACACACACACACAAACATACACTTACTCACACACACTGTCTCACAAACACACAGACACACACACACACACACACACACACATAAATTCATAACTTCCTTTGAGACTGTAACTGACAGCGGCTGTTGTTGTTTGTACCCTGAAGCATATCCTTTTAAAATAAAATGCCTGCCATCATCAGGTCGCACTGGAGACAACTGTGCCTCGTAAATTTGAATTTAATTCAAACTTTTCTTCCCCAAAATGTGTGAGGACACAACCACCACACACACACACAGACATGCACACCCTTCACCATTACCGCCCCATCAACATCAACACATGTTCGTTCCTGACAGGCTGATGTACAGCCTGCATAAGCGCAATTTGAGGCGACAAATAATTACAGTTTCAGTGACGACGGACGTGCTGTGCGGCTGGAGCGACGACAGACGCTTCAGGAAGAGGTTTTGATTTAATTTCACTTCTCACGCCAGCCTTCCTCCCTCACCCTCTCCCTCCCTCCCTCTTGTAGTCTCAGTCTCTCTTTCTCTCATACACACTCTCCCTTTTTTTTACTTCAGAGAAGATGTCAGTTAGTCAGCAGCCGTCCCCCGCAGAGGGGGTGCTTGGGTAATGATCACCCAGGGCTAGCAGCTAATGCCGAGCAGATTGCAGCCATATTGAAGTAGGCACAAAGAACGGAGTTTAATTATCCTCTGAATATTCACTTCCTGCCGATTTACATCATGTTGGCGTTTGGGCCCATGTGCCGTGTGTAATACAATCGGTCAGGATGTTTGAACCCAACCATGAGGAGGATTCGTCAGCAGCCACGGCAATTTACAGTAATAAGCATGCGTGGGAGAGAGAAAACAACAGCTGAAATGCACTTACGAGGGAATGGCGTTTCCTCATCCCAGCTAAATCTCCAAGATTTCAAAATCAATCACATAAAGCAAACATGAGATGGCTCTGGCAAGGACAGAAGGCACACCTCCAGCAAGCTCTTAATACAGATTAAATATGTTGCCCTTTTCTGTCAAATGTTTTCCTTTTCTTTTATTTTCTTCTTATATATTGTCTGTCCCCTATCCTCTTAATCATTCTATTTCTACAAGGGGAACTTTAAGACACAAACCCAACCCCTTCCTAAGTTGGGTTTTGCTGAAGGTACACTATGCAGGTTTAGGTATTTTTGGTGACTGTAGAGCTCCCTCTAGAGTGGCGGTATATTTATATTTTACTCTACTGTAAATAGTAAACTTCTCGTGACTTATTCCCCATACACAATGAAAATGTTTTTGTTGTGGAAGTGAAAGATTAACAACAGGCAAAAACTATCCCAGAAGAGCTTTATCTACTGACAATTTTCACAATTCTCAACTCGCTATGTCTATGCTGTAAAGCTATTCTAGGTGAATGATTCGCCTAAAATTCGTTTACCATCAAATTGGCTTCATAAAGGTGAAGATCTTGCATAGTGCACCTACATGTTTTACAGGCAGATTTCCCCACATGCTTGCCTTTTTGGCTTTTTGATTTAGCCATCGGACGTAAGACAAGCCTTGTGAGAGAAGATGTGAGAGTGAGATAAATAAAACCAAATTGATCTGTCGAATTGTTATTGCTATTCAAAACAATGAAGATGAATTGGGGCAGCCGTGGCCTACTGGTTAGCACTTCGGACCTGTAACCGGAGGGTTGCCGGTTCGAATCCCGACCAGTAGGCATGGCTGAAGTGCCCTTAAGCAAGGCACCTAACCCCTCACTGCACAGGCAGCTCACTGCGCCGGGATTAGTGTGTGCTTCACCTCACTGTGTGTACACTGTGTGCTGTGTGTGTTTCACTAATTCACGGGTTGGGATAAATGCAGAGACCAAATTTTCCTCACGGGATCAAAAGAGTATATATACTATACTATACTATATACTATACAAAACTAGAAAGCTCATGGTTGCCAAAACGAGAAAAAAGATGAGGACAATTACTACTGCAACACACTGATGTCAGTTTAAATAAAGAAACAAAGCAGAAACAAAGCAGTAGTAAATATTCATATGGGTGGTGCTTTATGGTGTACAAAGCAGTAGTAAATATTCATATGGGTGGTGCTTTATGGTGTACAAAGCAGTAGTAAATATTCATATGGGTGGTGCTTTATTGTGTACAAAGCAGTAGTAAATATTCATATGGGTGGTGCTTTATTGTGTACAAAGCAGTAGTAAATGTTCATATGGGTGGTGCTTTATGGTGTACAAAGCAGTAGTAAATATTCATATGGGTGGTGCTTTATGGTGTACAAAGCAGTAGTAAATATTCATATGGGTGGTGCTTTATTGTGTACAAAGCAGTAGTAAATATTCATATGGGTGGTGCTTTATTGTGTACAAAGCAGTAGTAAATATTCATATGGGTGGTGCTTTATTGTGTACAAAGCAGTAGTAAATATTCATATGGGTGGTGCTTTATGGTGTACAAAGCAGTAGTAAATATTCATATGGGTGGTGCTTTATTGTGTACAAAGCAGTAGTAAATATTCATATGGGTGGTGCTTTATGGTGTACAAAGCAGTAGTAAATATTCATATGGGTGGTGCTTTATTGTGTACAAAGCAGTAGTAAATATTCATATGGGTGGTGCTTTATTGTGTACAAAGCAGTAGTAAATATTCATATGGGTGGTGCTTTATTGTGTACAAAGCAGTAGTAAATATTCATATGGGTGGTGCTTTATGGTGTACAAAGCAGTAGTAAATATTCATATGGGTGGTGCTTTATTGTGTACAAAGCAGTAGTAAATGTTCATATGGGTGGTGCTTTAGGGCCTGTCCACACGGAGACGCTTTTTAGGTTAAACGCAGAGGTTTTGCTTCGTCTTGGCCAATCGTCCAAACGAATCCTGTAAACGCACTGCCCTAAACCGCACTTTTCTGAAACCTGGTCCCAGAGTGGAGAAATCTGAAACCGTAGCCCGTTTGAATTCGTTTAGACAGCGAAACCGCACATCCTGCTTGCGTATCGATGATGTCATCGCCACACCTCAGCTGCCCTGGACTTGCACTTATAGTATTGCCTAACAATACTAGTTTTCATACATGACATTACCTACGATTACACTCCGTAAGATAAATATCACAACTGGTGCTGCGCAGCGCCGATAGCTTATGACTTGGTGGACTGAAAACTGTTTTTTCCCGGTGTTTATTTTTTATGCATTCTAGCTACTGTCAGTGACGCGAGAGAACTTCAGATATCAGATATAAGCATAGACGCTTAGAACTCACGTTAAGCCGATGGTAGCACGAATGCGAATGCACGATTTGATGCAGGCAAAAGTATTGACTGTTACTAAAGAAGGTTTTATAGCAATATTATAAATGTGGCAACAGAATAGCCTAGAACTTGGGTAAGCCTTGCGTTTAGTAGCCTAATTGCGGTGATAGCCAAAACTAATGTGAATCACGGACTATCCTACAACCAAAGAAAGTAAAGGTGATTAGTAGGCCTACCTGCGTTAGCCAAATAAAGGACGGGACTGCACCCTTCACAAACCGTAAAATAAAGTTTATTAGTTTTACAGTTGACTACAGTTGACAGTTCACCATCAGTCCACACAAACAATTCTGGTTTCCTTGCACTAGCCATTTCGTCATAGCCTATTCTGTCTGTTTGTAAAGCGCAAGTTTTGTAAGTTTTGGTCATAGACAGTAAAAGATTTGGTCAATTTCTGTAAAGAAACAGTGCCAATAGGCCTGGGGTATGAAGTAACGTGTTGAGTCGTGTTGAGATGGATCCGTTTGGACGCAAATATTCTTGATAAGGTTCCAGGGAAGACGGAGGAAAAAAAGATCGGTTTGGTACGTGTGGACTAGGCCTTATTGTTACACTGTAAAACAGTCTCCGCAGGAGTCCTGGGTTTGGCTCCACGTCACCCTCTGCCTCCCATTTGGTTTGATGAGGTTTGTGAAAAGTCCATCTTACTTTGCGTAATTTCTCTCGGAGTCTGTGGGCTCCTCGCAGAAAGCACTGCTGTTCTCTGGACTATGCCCAACTGGTGCACACACTAAGTGGTAATAGAGTGCCCAACAGTGCTAAGAGCCTCCGTAATTGAGTCAAACTCTATTGAGGTAAGAACATGTTAATGGACTGCTAAAGTACCCCCCCCCCCCCACACACACACACACACACATCCCAGGAGACGATGAATGCAGTGCTAAAAACAGGACGAGAGACATCAGCCAAATGAAAGGACATTATCAGGGAAGCAGTTACTGGCTGGATTTTAAAGGCCCAAATGGTCCAGTCCGGAGAGGAGAAACCATGACGTGCAAACTTTACTGAAGCTGTTATTGTTGATGGGTTGTTGAGTACAGGGCAGTAAAATTACTCAGTAAATTACTTTACTTCTTTTGAGACATGGGGGGCTTGGGGTACTTAACAAATATACCCCACTGCATCATTTTTAATTGTTTTTACCCTAACTGTGTAGTTGTGTTTATGTATGTATGTGTGTGTGTGTATATATATATTATTATATATAGTTATAATTATATATAACATTTATATAGAATGTTTGTTATTTTTATTCAAATGCATTGCATTCAAACTGGCAGGAAAGTATGTATTTCCTGTGGGTGTGATGTGTACATGACTAAAACAAATGCTTGACCTTGTCTCTTGTTAGAGGGACATTATTATCAACCTAAAGGTGTCTCTTGTAGTTTCCTAGAAGCCAATGTTCTGATTGATAGTTGATTTAGAATGATTGACTGGATAGCATTTGGTTTGGCCAACGTTTTGATTGGTTGAACTGTGAGACAGGATGGCAATACATCCTGAAGCAGACCTCACTGTTTAAGGGAGATCGAAGCAAGGACAGCAAGTGACCCCCCCTCTCGTCTCTGAGGTAATTCTTCATTTTTTATCATCACATTTGTGTGTGTGTGAGAGTGTATATGTGTGTGTGTGTGTGTGTGTGTGTGTGTGTGTGTGTGTGTGAGTGATTGTGTGTACTGTTTGTGTATGTGTTTGTGTGTGTATGAGAGAGACAGAAAGTGAGAGTGTGTGTAAGGTGGGTGGTTGTAGAAACCTAAGAGAGGAATCGATGAGAGTCTTCTTTTTGTGGGTGCCATAATAAAGGGAATGTGAAGGGACACTGAGGACATAGAGACGCAGATGGAGGAGCCAGTGACGAGCCAGACTAATTAAGAGCACATTTGTCAGAGGAAACATCCTCTGCTCAGGACAAGTACAGAAAGGGACAAAAGAGCTGGCAAGGCAAGACCAGCTGGCCAGCCACCAACAGAGTCGGTGTTAACTCTCTCTCAGTCAGTCGACTCCACCAGCGGAAGCTCAGATGTGACAGAATGACACCAAGCTGCACACTGGAAAAACTGCATGTCTTTATTTATTGAATGCACCTTAATAAAGTAATCTAATCGATGGCAATAAAAAAACAAAACATAAAAATAAAACATGCTCTACTTTATACTTAAGGATCGATGTTATTTTAATTCAAGAACGCAAATAGCCTTTATTTATCTGTTTCTATATCTTGACACTTTGAGCTGAATGTTAACTTACTGGGATTTTAATGCACCTGGTATCAGTACATAACAGTCACTGGAGCTGGCAGTAGTTTCAAAGGGACAGTGTGATGGCATGAACTTAGGTTTCTGGACCAAACTGGCAGGGAAACACACACACACACACACACACACACACACACACACACACACACACACACACACATCTGACCTTCACTGAGTCACTCGAGTACAGAACAGAACACTCAGTGTGTCCTCTAAACAATTTCCTTCTAAATATACGGAGCATTTTGAAAGTTGCTGTCATAACATAACCACAGGAACACTGACGTCATAAAGTCTTAGATGTCTTGATTGAGAGGACAAAGGTCTCGGCTTTTATTTGCAGATTAAACAGTTCAGTCACCAGCAAAAATGAAGTTAGAGAATTTCCAGCAGAGCAAAAATTATAGCACTGGCATAAAGGCACATTTATGGATCCAGTGCAAAGACAGTCATCGCTGCTGCCTTTGACCGATGGCCACAGCGGACTGTGTCTGGTCATGTGTGCGTTTAAGAGGGAAAGCAGTCAAAGGCGGCTTAGGGAGAGTTGCCAGAGTCTTTCAGCAGTGCGTTGAAAGCAGAGGCTTGTGACTGCATGCTATTGAACTGCTGTGCTTCTCCTTTTGTAAGGATGACTAACTCCATTGATTTTCAACAGAGGGACTGCGCTAGCACTCAGATAAGTGATATCGAACGTAGGGAAATAGGAAAATTTGACAACAATTTCAGGCAAATTAAAAACAAAATAGAAGAACTCCTCTACTACAATTTGGGTTTATTGTATATCGGGTGTTTGTTTGTCATCCTAATAGCTGAGAGTAACCTTCATGTCCAAGGGTGAACATTACAGAGCTGCGCATGATAGAAATGAAAGGGATACTTCTGATACCAAATCAATAGGACAAGGGGTGGAGAGGGGAAGAGATGAAGAGGGTGGGGAGAGGGAGGAGGAGGCGGGAGTCAGCCTGCTTTCAAGAGCACACACATAGTGAACCGATAGAACAGTCCCTTACGTAGAAATACCCTTGAGAAAGCCAGCTGGTGGATATGTGTGTAGGCCTATGTGGCGAAAGCAAAAAGGATGAAGGATGGAGTGTTCTCCAGATGTGTGAACACAGGAGCGATTTGTTATTTTTTAGGAAGCTCTCGCTATTGGGGTACCGCTAAAATGAATGTAATATTTGCCTTCCCCCACCTACAGTACAACCGGTTGCACAACCAGTGCTTGCTATATTGTGTTGGATAGGGGAGGATTTATGCATAAATAACATTTTGAATGGGAATACAGGTGTGTAACAGTTTACATTCAATTTGAGGAAAATGGCTCGTTTGAATGACATCACAGACATGAGCTTTACAACGATTGGCTGAGGTACTTGATGTGCCCTGGTGTACAACATAATAATAAGCATAGTTCAAGGACCAACTGTTACCCGAAGACATCAGAGTGACCTGACAATCCCTATCCACATATAAACACACACACACACACACACACACACACACACACACTCACACACACACACACACACAGAGAGAGAGAGAGAGACTCACATGCGATAAGAGTCGGTGTACATTTCTCTCTTTTTACAGATTATGGGCCCAATAATGACCGAGAGATAGAGAATGGACATCATCTGCATATAAATTGATTTGAGCTCCTAAAGGGATGTGTCTTCCGAGCCCTTAATGGGAAGATCCCATCTTAGCAAACTAATGGAGAGAAACTTATCATGCTAACAACAGACATACACTCTCCTCCTCCACCACCACCTTTGTTGGAAATGAAACAGGAATTAAATAATGAGTGCCTGGCTTTCATTTCACACTCAGATACTGTTCTAGACATGATCTCAGACAGCTGAAGATTTTGCTCTTAAGACAATGCTTGGTAACAGTTTACGGTAAGGGTACATGAATTATCATGAATTCATGCATTAATTAATTCATGATTTTTGCATTACTTCATTCCTTTATATCTTATGAATCATCAGAAATTGCACACTGCTCAACTGATTTTGGGGCAGCCGTGGCCTACTGGTTAGCAGTTTGGAACACACTGGAGTTCTACAGTGTTTTAAATGCAGAGAGCTAGAAATGGCAAACCAAGAAATACCACACAGTTATATTACAGTTTGCTCGCCCCTTGACATATGCCGCAATTACAGTATTTTTAAGCAACGCTACATTACAGTAACATTTTAGGGAGCATTTTTTTGCCGTTTGCTACAGAGGGTTGTATCTACAGTACCCCTTTTCAATTATAAAGTATGCCATGTCAACAGTGCTCAAACATTTGCAAATAGCTCTACAGTCGCTAATACAATATTGTCTATAAAGGTTGGGAAGTACTGTACATGCTTTTTTGTATGTTTGCTCCAACAGCTACCAAATACTGTTTATCATAAAGCTAACTATGACCAAAACAACTACTTTGTACTGTATTTGCAAAAGGCAGATCTTCCTTGAAATGCCCTTTCTGCACTGCATGGCAATCTGTCAAATCTAGAATTAACTTCAAAAATATTTCCTTCACTAATAAAGTAAGTATGGCTTTAAAAAATGTAAAAGCTTAATAATTCCCTCCAGTCTTCCAAAAACTCTTTGTACATCAAGCACAGGTCTTGTTATGCCAAAAGTGATAAAAATTAGAGTGATGGACAGGGCCTATAATTGAGACGCTCTCTCATGAAGAAACCCCACTTCTTCTATGTGGCCATAAGAATCCCATCTACCTTAAGTTCCAGGACAGACATCAAACTATCCTGGGGTGCGTTTCCCAAAACCATAGTTGCTAACTTGTTAACTTGCTAACTTGTTAGCAACTTAGTTGGTTGGCAATGGGAAATTGCATTGCATCCAACAAAGTTGCCAACTTAGTTAGCAACTATGGTTTTGGGAAACGCGCCCCTGTTTAGTCAATCCTATAGCCAGGAATAGAAGGAGCTACAGCACACAAGTATCATTGTTTACTGTTACTGCACAGGGGTGTTGAGTTGCCTGTCACGGTTGGGTAGGAAACAGCCCACCATGTATCCTTGTGCTGTAGAATGATTGGCCTCATCTGACAAGCATTTAGTCATGCAAACCCTCCGTCCTACTATCCCCCTTCTGTGGTACAATATCTTGAACTGTCTTTCATCCTATACTATCTCTACTATAGTAGTACCACTTTGTTAAACTTCAACTTCATCTGGTTTATGCTACCCCCCCCCCCCCCCAAACACAACTGAGGCCTAGCGCCAGGTCTTGTGAAGCTGTGTGTTAATGTAGATCAATACAGAAGAAAAAATGAGTAGTTATTTGTAAAGGTATGTCCATGTGTTTTACAAAATGCCCTATGGAGACTCCCCATATAACTTTTGGTTACCCAAATACTGACAATAAAAGGGTCATGTATGGATACCCAAGAGTCCAAACTTTCAAATGTATATTATTAAGTTACATAGCAATATGGCGCATACAATTGATTTACAATGTTAGGGGGGAGGGGGGAGGTGTACCATGGGAAGTACACTGTCTCATAACTACAGTATAGAATATAAGATATTTGATTGTCCTCCTGGGTGGAAATCTGTCTTCAGCTCACTAAAACATTACACAACATAACAAACAGACAGACAAATTAGTGAAACAAAAACAAACATAGACAGCTTACACTACACATTAAGAACAGTTTATGTCAGTGTTTATAGTTTAACCTTTTTTTCTAAGATTAAAGTTTCTTGTGTAATCTTTTTTAGTCACTTTGCAGAGGGCACTTGATAGCACTTGGGACGAAGGGCTAAATACATTGCCATCATCATCTTGTACAATATTTCATTACATTTTCTCATATCTCCAGCATCTGTCTTCTCATCCACATGTTGAATGATTATGTGTATCACTTGTCTGCTGTGGCCTCCATTGTGATCAAATATGAATGCCTTTTCATACACCAAACATAACCATAAAGGCTTACCACACACCCATTTACAGTAAGGTGGTTTGAACCGGGATAGTAGGACTAAAGGATCAATGTCAGTCATTAACAATATCCTGACGACTCCTTAGAGTGCTGCTGGATCAAAAGGCCTAAACTTTAATTTTCTGTGAGCAATTGCAACCATCTGGTGCAGCTCATCAATAAACCTCTGGGCCATGAATATGGTAATGCCATTTGCATTCATGATGTGTCCATTTGGTTCTGTCACTCACACGCAGGTGGGATGTGCGATTGTGAGAATTTTTTTTAGATTGTTTTGCCATATGTCACACCAAAGGGCGTTGCAGGTAATTGGCTTCCCCAGGATCAAGGTAATGCCTATGGCCTGATGAGGGGAAGTCCTGAGGTCTTTTAAAATCTTTCATGATAATTATGGCAGTTCAGATCCGATGTTAATCACTGACTAATTATTTGCTCCATGCTAGATTGTCAGCTAAATGTATGGCATGACAAAATAAATAGACACGTCTTGTGGGGGGGAAAAACATTACTGATTTCACTGCTGTCATTCACCACATGAAATGTCTTAGTAAAATATAAGAATATGATAGCATAAGTTAACCATCTCTTCAGTTCTGTCTGATCTATGTGAACAAAGACTGTCTGATTACCTCTCAATAATCTAAAGATAAAAATCTCCATCTCTGCATCTCAAGATGTCCACAATGTAATCTGGAAATCCACAGATAATTATAGCCAGATCTTTAGATAATCTTATCTCTGCCCTACAGAAGACACCTTGGGAGAGTCATAAGAATTATAGATAATAGATAATTACTTCAACAAAAGGGTATCTATTGTTTCTAAAAGATTTTTTTCAAATCATTACCACTTACATGACAGAAAAACGAATAATCACATACTAATGGAATGATAGTCGCAATAGGTAATTTAAAAAGGAGCAGTTATTTGCATGTTATTAGCATAACATTTCACTTGACATATGTCTTTGACTGTGTGCTAACTATTTTACTCTGTCTATCTTTGGGTATGTGTATGGCCGCAGAGTTCATAGCATGAGGCTGTTTTATTCACACTCACTATCACTCTTTCATGAAGCAAAATCCAGGCTAGAGACAGTCTATATCAAGTGTCTATCAACATTATAAAGAGTTCAATTGAGTGTTTGGTCCCTTCTCCCTTTCACTGGACACAACCTATGTTAAGACATGGAAGAAGTTCTCTACTGAGAACTGTAAAATGAGAGATAGAAAGGTTATTATTAAAGAAAGATAATTTTTCTATGTGAAAATGCACTCTGAATGAGAAAAAGTATTATGTATAATATGCAGTGGTATTGTCTTGACAGGGTATACAGTGTTTGGGGCTTTGCGTGCCATTGCTAATCATGCTGTATATATTTTTGTCCCTCTCCTAGTTTCTTCCCCATTAATGTTGTTTCCCTTCCTTTTTTAATTTCCATGCTACATTAGCATAATGTGTAAAGAGAGGGCTGATGACTCAGTAATGATGAGAAAGGCACCCTTATTGCTGGAATTTACATATTAATGAAGGAATCAGGAAACGAACTGGCGTCGCACAATAGAGGATGAGCATGGAGGTCCACAAGTAGCTGCGGCTCACACGTGCCTGTTACTCCAGAAAGGCCTGACAGGCTCCCATTAAATGCACTTCCTTGGTGTTTAATCAGATGATTGCCATTGCCAGGGCTTTGACTAAATGGAGAGTCCACTGTGAAGATAAGCATAGGTATCTTTTGCGTGGTTGAGCTCACTGAAGAGTGACATGCAAGTCAATGCCAACTTGCAGTCGGAGATAATAAAGTACACAAATAGGCTATGTGGTTCGCTCCATACTTAGCTTTATAACTTTTTACGTTCCATATTTAACTTTATTAACTTTTTTAAAACCACCTCCATCATCCACATTAGAAAATGATATATGCTCAAGCAAAGGTCAGGCCCATTGACCAAACCTGGTCACTGTTATCACAGTAGTAGGAACCATAATAGTTTGTTAACATATGCAAATGTATATGTTTAGGGTGTCGTGGGACTGTACAATTACATGACAGGAGATGGAGAGAGAGGCGGCCTCTGGAGGAAACACTGCCAGCTGGAGTGATCATGGCGCAAGCCAGCCTTGATGCATCGGCACTGCGGCTCACTGCCCCAAGATGCAGCTTATTTTCACGGCCTTTCGCCCTGGTGATCTGGGAGATAGGGCCAAGGAATGCTTCCATTGACAGGAAATGCCATGGCATGCACACACACATCCACACAGACACAGACACAGACACACACACACGCACACACACTATGGATGAAAATCTGACAAATGGGTGTGTGTGTGTGTGTTTGTCTGTCTGTCTGGCGATTCAAATGAACATACAGTAGATAACATGAAAAAACGAAAAATAGATTAAGGTCCTCTTTGAACACTCATATACCATTTGCGTTTCCAAAAATCACCATAATGCAGTATCATCTTGAGAACATTGCACACACAACAATTTGCTTGTTGGATGAGGTAATCTTGTGTGTGTTTTTGGGGATACATTATTCAAATTAAAATTTGTGTCGGGTCAAGGGACATGGTGTGTCTGCAAAATGAGAGCAGAGGAAAATGTCCTTCAGAAGAATGTCAAGATTCAGGTCCCCTCGCACTCTCTGTGTCTTTTAATTATTTACCGTCTAATTCATTTTTAAACAAAATATACAAAGTGAGTTTGTCAGCAAACATGCTTTCACTTCTCGTGAGTGTATCTGAAATTCCTCTGAAAAGCATCTATAGATGTGCCTTGAAAAAGGAGATTCTGCAGATTTCATTCCACGTTATTTTAAATATGAATGTGTCCAATTAAAGATTTAAATAGCAAAAGGCCTTTTTATGTCATACTGTGTATGTCATGCTATGTTTCTGCTGGTTGTATCATTTACTTCTAAACCACTTCAATGAGTACTGCACTTTTTTGTGTATCGTTACCGCAATAAATGTCTGTAATGAGCAGAATAATAAACAAGTATCATCTTATGAATCTTCTGAAAAAAGTTGAAATGTACATAAATGTCATAGTCAGTGTCTCTTAATTGAGGGTAAAGATGTAACGTATGGATTGAAGTAGCATGAACAGTCTTTGCATTACTAATGAAGAGGTCGTGGTATCAAGTATAAGTTGCCAACTAAGGCAGCTTTTAGAACAGTTTCAATAAAATTGTCTCCTTATTTAGAAATGTTGTTTGTGTACCAACCTCTCTAGAAATAAAGACATGTCTTGCGTAATAGATAAATTAAGTAAAACGACCTAGATTTTTGTTTAAGACACCAATTCTGTGGTAAGATGATTTGGGGATTTCTGTTTCTTCAGAAAATGAAGGCCTGAAAGGATTGCAGCATGCTTGCAGATTAGTGGGATGGTTGCAGAATGCATTGCCCTTCTTAGATGGTAATAATCCAAGATGTTCTTTTGACGCCTTTTAGACGAATGATGAGAAAGATTGTGCTGGCTTTGGTGGTTTTGTGTGAAACATGGTGTTCTTTTTTCTTCTTTGCAGGGCTCAATGCCCAAATGCTGTAATTTTTTCCAGCTTGTGAAAGATTATTTAAACTCCGCCAGGACAAAAATAGGTGCTTTAGTGAAGATTGTCGCTAGGCATTGGGACTGTTGGCTTCATAACAAATTTCAACAACTGTTTCCACAATGTTGGAATACAATCACATTATACATGTTTATCATCTGTGATGGTTTTATTCTTAAGTTTCATTTTCATGCATTTTCATTTCAATTCTGTTCTCATCAGTTATTTTTTCTCCCCACAGCCACTGAAACAAAAGCAACAGTATGAGATAGTATTCAGTGATATTGTTTTCCTGTTAGCTTTTTCATTCTGCAAGTCCTTTGAAAATACGGCTTTTGCATTAAAATATGTTCTTTCAACACTAGCATAATGAAAACATAGTGTGAAAAGAACACCTACGTGATTTTTCTTCTGTAATTATGGCTAATCTTGTATGTGAATGTTGAATGACCTACTCCAGGTATACAGTATGGTGTAGTGCCAGACCTGGGTGGGTGATTGGTGGACCTCCTGCTCCTGGTCTTATGGCTATACCCTGTAATGGCTGAATAAAGCAGTGGCCCCACTAACACAGAACGTTTAGGGAACGTTTGTCACTAAATCATGTTCGAAACCACGAAAACCTTGCATTGATTGACTGTTGCCATGACACAGGGGTTGGTGCCGCAGCATACCTGTGGTGGTTTACCTGAGATTTACCTGGCGCTATAGCCTTCTCTCCTGTATGCATCTTTCAGTTAATGTGACACAGGTTGACACTGGATGATGCACAATTCTGTAAAAACAAAATGTATAAAGATATACAGTATGTGCACCAAACTGACTGGTACTGCCCTGTCTTTGGTGCATGTACTGTGTACCATGCAGGAAGCATGATGTTTTTAACCCTTGTTTGGGGGGGATTTCTGGACTAGGTTTTGTGCCCTACATGTTGATAATAACGCTAAGGGTACCCACTGTGTAGAAAATTGATGCCAAGGGTTAATTACTAATTACTAATACTAACATTGTGTTTAGTTGTTTTTTAGGAGACTTTATGTGCCTATTAATTTAGCAGTTTGTTTCTGAATTTCAGTAAACATAATGACATATACTGCACAGAGAAAAAAAATGGAACAAAGCTTTCCAAGAAAACACACAGACACACACACACACACACACACACATATGCACACGCACCCACACATATGCACACGCACACGCACCCACAGACACACACACACAAACACATATACACCCACACACAAAGTCAGTGTATAGCAATTTAAGCGCTAACTTTTCCCATTGAGTTGGGATTATTTATCGCTTAGTAGTGGGCTCCATGTTTGTCCCTCACAGGCATGAGGCATGCGAGGCTGTTTTAGACCGGTGTCAGCTGCTCCACACCGTGCCGCTCCGCTCCGCTCCGCTGTCCGTCTGTAATGAGTTGAAAAAGCTAATTCTGTAGACAGCCTTCCCTGGAGGCCTAATCTCCTTATTGACCAGCTCCGCTGTGTGTTTAACTGAATCTACACGATTGATTGGTCAATCTGTCCGTTATCTGCTCAGCACAGACGCAAATCTGTGCAGATGTAGAAAAAAAGGAAAGAAAAGTAGAAAAAAAGACAGGAGGGAAAAAAAAAGGAAAGCATCTCTTTCGTCTCTTTGCCTCTTGTCTCTTTGCAGTGTGTGCAAGTATGTCTGCTGAGTAGCAGCCCAGCCTGTGGATACTCTACAGCAAAGTTAAGAGTTAACATATGCCCAATCAATATAAATATGCAGACATTTCTGACGTGTTGATTGGACATCCCGTCTTTCCCAATTTGGCAGCGCAGAAGTTACCCATGGGAAATGATTTCAAGAGAATCAGCAGGAAGGCAGACTAGGTTATATGATCCGTCACTCCAATAAGGAGCTTCTGCCTTGCATAATTGTAAAAAATGAGTGAAGAGAATAAAGTATATGAGATTTAAAGAGTAATGATATACAGAGAGCTTATTACTTTCATATAAATGTCATAGACAAGTGGTACATGTTTATAGTGAAGAAAGTATTTCAGAAATCAAATTGAAACATACCATGTTCCTAGAGTACAGTGCAGTTCATACCTTTTTAATAATGGTGTCTCTCAGTTTTGTGTGTGATATTCACATTACTATCTCATTTATGATTATACTCCAGCTCAGAGTTGTATGTTTTGTAGCACATTATTTTACAGTCTTGAAGGATTGATTGTAGGAGTACATTACCTACAGTATGACCAGGGGTTAAAGTGTGTGTGTATGTGTGTGTGTGTGTGTGTGTGTGTGTGTGGGGGGGGGGGTTAGTTATTAGTACAGCATTGTGATCTGCCGTATATTGGGATTTTATTCTATAATGATATATTCATATATATGATATAAGTTATATCATTTTACAGTGTCACCAATGAATTTCAATAAAAAGTGCCTAAATGATCTACCTATTGCCCATGAATGTTTTTGTCTCATGCAAGAACACTTTGAATAAATCACAACATAGAGGATGTGCAGAGGAAGTCACCCAATGGAACGATGATGGATTCAATTTGGATGTGGAGAGAGGAGTGAAAGATATCACTGCATAACCTGCTCTGTTTGTCTGTTGACAAACATGCTGATTCTCTCCATGTTCCATGAAATCGTCTAGAAGACTTACCTCAGCCTCACACTGTAAGTACATGATTGCTGGATGTTTAGATGTGTGTACGAGTGTTTGTTAAATGAAATGTGTATGAGTGGCTTTTCTTTCCCACCAGCTGATGCATTTCCGTGCATGTTTGGTCTGACAACTATTTGTTTCCTCACCTTAATACAGACGCCGCACTGAAACGTGTCGCAATTACCAAGCTTGTTTCAGTGTTCTCACGGATGACACATTTGGCAGCTTGATGTGAAACGCGCCGAGCGTTTGCCTTCCCATCTGGGAGAAAATGTAAATGCAGTGAGTGAGTTTTTTTGTCACTGTTTTTACCGTCACAAACACTTGCAAGCGCAGAAAGGCTGAGCTCAAAGACATTAGCTATGTTAGTCATGTGTGTGAACTGCCAAGGAAAGAATATGCTTAATATTTCAGGTGTTGAGTGTACTAGCTAATGAGCTTAGCACAACGTTGGCAGTCTCAGACATGCTTGGCTTAAGCATACTGGAGCCACATGGCTGACATTGTGTTACCAAAGAGACATGAACACATGAACACAGAGCTGAGTCTTTGGCATGACTTCTTGAATACTACAATGAGTACCAGCAGGTTCTAGTTGAATTATTTAAAGGATCTGGTAAAATGTTCACTTTCATGTTTTCTAGTGAACATGTCAGATAAAATATAGAAAAAAACAACAGTCGTGAATTACTGTTAATATAGGCCTGTCAGTTTCTAGACCAGTACATAGCATATTGGAAAGAGCATTAGAATAATGGCCAAAACCAATACATCAGTAATGGCGTTTATAAACGGAAGCTCGGGAGGAGCATGACAGAATTTGCCACGCCTTCTTCTTCAATCAGTCAGGTTACTTATTCGCAGTCTACCTGCTGAAGTTGCAGCATCGGCTTTACTCGCAACCCACCACCTCCCCTCACACCTCCTATCTTCCTTACTGTAGCTAAAGAATAAGGGGTGTAAGGCAGGATCCTGCTTGACTCCTGCCTGCGCAGTGGACTCCTGCACGAACCCGCGAAACACTTCAGGACCCTGGACAGAGACTTCGCCAAACATGCTCTTCTATTATGATACTATGGGCCATATTTTGCACCCTGGCGCATGGCGCATAACTCGTTTCCCACCCGGTGCAAAGTATATTTTCTTATTTTGCATGTTTATTTTTTAAACAATGCGCCCAGGGGTGTGGCAATTACCAACTTAGGGAGTGGCTTAGCGCATTGTCTAAAAATCGCTATTGTACACCTGGTCAGAAGTCTATGGCGAGTTGTTTATATGTTATTTTAAGAGCGCATTGTCAACAGTCATATTGGCGGGTGCACAAGGCACCATCCTTCTATCATCCATGAACGCACACCAGCGCACGCACGTCCATGCAAAACATTACAAATTGCACGATTACAATAGGAAACATAATTAGAATAAAGATATTACGAAATACTGTACATCTCATGATGAGTAAGTTATTCACCATCATTTGCAAATTGGTAATGACGGTTAAAAGTGATAGGGGAGAGTATGGAGCACAGCTGAAGACGCACTGTCACGAGATAAGCAACTCCTCTGCAGGCAGGGCTGGACTGGGACTAAAAAATGGCCCGGACATTTTTGGCCATGGCGGCCCACCATGATTATTTATACGATATGCTGAGGCACATGACCAGAGGATATATGCGCACATTTATCATCCATTTCGCTAAAGCAATGTTTCACTAATATTATATGATAATAATAACTGTAAGCTGTATCACCTGCAAACTATAACTTTATGGCAAGCTAAAATAACACTGTAAGTTGGACACCAAGTCTACTCATAGCATTATTTGAAAACAAAGGCTATTAAAAAACACACACACACACACCACCTCCAAACCAGCAAGGACGAGGTTGTGCACAAAACTCTATAGGCTATTATTATGCATGTTTTAATTCTGACTGAATAAAATGAGTCCTGTAATTATTTCCTATGTTGAGCATTCACATGCTTTTAGCCTACAATCTCCCCAGATACTATTTTTAAGTAAAGATACACACATCCCAAAACATTTTCATTGTTACGGGCTATCATAATTTCTGTCATTCTAGTGTCTTTCTGAGTGCGTGCGTGTGTAGCCTAACGGCTCCCACACACAGCTGCGTTCCGTCAACGCATGCCAGTGGGTGTTCCCGACAGTAGCTATGCAAATGACTTGAAGTAAAACCGTAATGTGATTGGTTGGTGCCGTCCGTAGATTAGCTTGATTGGCTGTGTGTAGCTGCGTGCATCGCGTTGCTGGAGACGCATCCCATTCACTTTACATGGCTCACGTGATCCGTTGCCGAACTGAATTGTGGGTCCGTTGCGTCACGTTTCTCCCGCCGCTTGCGTTGAGGAGTTCAGCTGTTGCTGCACCGACAGACGGCACCGGCCAATCAAGCCAATCTACGAACGGCCTGTATGCGCACAGAAATGTGATAGGGTTGCTTGCTGTACTGCGTCAAGATTGACAACAATTTCAATCAAAAAGTTGAGTGCGTTCTGAGCATGGAGGTATTACAGCGGGGAAAATAAGTATTGAACACGTCAACATTTTTTTCAGTAAGTATACTTCCAATGAGGCTACTTGCATTAAATTTTCACCAGACATTAGTATTTTCTCAGATAATCCACCCATATAAAAAATCCAAACATTAAAGTCCATAGATAGAGTTATGTGTAATAAAGTGGAATGACACAGGAAAAAAGTATTGAACACGCCTGCTGAAATTTCTTGTGGAAAAGCCTTTATTGGTAATGACAGCTTCAAGGCATTTCCCGTATGACGAAACTAACCAGTTACAGTATTCTGGTGTGATTTTGGCCCATTCTTTTCAACAGATAGTCCTTTAATATTGAAGATTCCAGGGGTCCCTCTTGTGAATCCTGATCTTTAGTTAACTTCCAAAACTGTTCAATTGGATTGAAGTCAGGGCCTTGATTTCCTTTCTCTGAAACCAATTGAGAGTTTCCTTTGCTGAATGGTTTGGATCATTGTCCTGCTGGAAGGTCTAGCCATGTCTCATCCTCATCATCCTGGTGGATGGTCAAGATTCTCCCAGACCAAAATGACTCAATTCATCATTCCTTCAACTGTATGAAGTCTGCTAGTATCATGAGATGAAAAACAACCCCACACCATGATGCCACCACCTCCAAACCTCACTGTTGGTAGGGTATTTTTAGGGTGATGCACAGTGCCATTTCTCTTCCAAATATGGTGTGTAGTATGACATCCAAAAAGTTCAATTTTGCTCTCGCCTGACCAGAATACATTCTCTCAGTATTTCATAGGATTGTCCAAATGTTGTGTAGCAATCTTTTAACAAGCTTTGACATGTTTTTCTTCAGCAATAGAGTCATGCGGGATGAGCGTGCATAGAGGCTATGGCGGTGGAGTGCATTACCTATGATTTTCTCTTTAACAACTGTACCAAGTCTTTCTGGAGCTTTCTCCGAGTGGTCCTTGGCTCTTGGGCTACTCTTCTGACTATCCTTCTGACTTCCTGGTCAGAAATCTTGCAAGGAGATCCTGTGCATGGCCAGTGATGATGCAGTGATGTTCCTTCCACTTGCAGACATTTGCTCCAATACTGCTTGCTGGATGCTTCGGAGGTTTTGATGTGCATCTGTAACCAGTTCCATTGATATGTTTTGCAACAATAAGGTTGCAAAGGTCTTGGGAGAGCTCTTTGCTTTTACCCATTATGAAATGTTTCTTGTTTGACACCTTGGTAACAAAAAACCTTTTTATAGCCCACCAGTATGTACTTACCCAGCTTATATCAAGTTGCACAGATAGGAGGGATAATTTCTCTAACTACTTATAGATTCCAGTTTGTTCCTTGCCATTTCTTGCCTTTGAGTACTGCTTTTTCTTAGCGTGTTCAATACTTTTTCCCTGTGCCATTCCACTTTTTTACTCATAACTCTACTTTTAGACATTAATGTTTGGGTTTTTATATATGTGTGGATTACCTAAGTTAATACTAATGTCCAGTGAAAATTTCATGCGAATAGCCTCACTGGAAGTATACTTACTGAAAAAAATATTGACGTGTTCAGTACTTATTTTCCCCGCTGTATATATAACTGGAGAGAGTGACTAAGTCCCGCCCCCATTCATTTCAATGGCCCATGCTAGGCTAGCTACTTCAGCCAAAAAAGTTTGAAATTGACCGCAGCCATCTTTATGAAAATGGCGTTTCATGGGTGTTCGTTTCCGGCACCAGGTAGAATTAGCCTATTAGATTCCACGTTACAGACAGAGACAACGTAAGGTACAACAGTATGTCGTTGATGAAGATTGGACATTGCCTCAGAGGAAAAGAAGTTGTTCGTTAACACGCGCTTCACTTCACCTCGTTATAAGCGCAAATGTATTTCATTGGTTGGGATAACATTTTGGGAATGGTGGTAGAAGTTTGCCCTGTCTCTGAAGTCCTAGGTTATTTAATGTGATGTTCATATGTGATAATAAACAATGCGAATCAATATTGACTCACTTTAGGCTACACCAGGGATTCCCAAACTGTGGTACGCGTACCCCTGGTGGTACGCGAGCTGCTTCTAGGGGGTACGCGAGATGAAAAAGGCAATGGCGGACAGGTATAAAATGAACATTTTAAATCTTTTTATAGATAGAATCTATAGAATGCGTTACATTTTTATGTGTTTATGTGTCGGATGGTGGGGGTACGCGAGCCGAGTCAGAATGTAGGCGGTGGTACGCGGGGGGAAAAGTTTGGGAACCGCTGGGCTACACAAATAATGATCCCTAAATGTTACAGTATATTTGGACAGGCTGTATACTAATTGCGCAATAAGCTATTCAACGAAAATGACTATAATTATGTAGACATGGGACGAAGAAACTTGTGGATAGCTGGGATTTTTGCTGCACCCAGTGTGAATTTGCAGCTTGTTAAACCTAGGCTACATTTGCAGGCAGACGAAATGAAGGCAACGCAAATTAAACTTACCAATAGAAGCGCAAATCCCTCGGGTATTGAAGTTCGAGCAGGCATTTCAAGAGTCTGCAACTGTTGTTGGATATTTGGCTTTTGCTTCGACTGGCAGCCTGGCCATTTAAATCAAATGCATGGCCTAATCATGTCAATGGTGCAAGAAAGCAAACTAAATAAGCTTCGTTTTAAATGACTTGGGGAGACATAGGTTACATGATCCCGACGTTGCGTTGTCATGGACTACAGGTAGGCTACTACAGCGTTTTAAAATCGTTTTCATACACAACGCAATGAGTAGGCTAATAATTGGATATAGGTCATTGCTATGCATACATGTATTGTCATAGTCAGTTACCTTGTCAACCCACAAATAAGGCAAATAATAGTATATGACAACATTTACTTTTTTCTTTTATTAACCACAAAGTCTGGTATAATAAGCCTAAACAATGTAGGCATTAAGTCAAGTATCAGTAGCTTAATCCAAGTAGTTAGTTGTTTTATTTGTCGTCTTCCAGAAATGCAAACCAACATGGATGCGCGAGGACGCTCGTGCCCAACACTAAACTCGTGTATGAGCTGTCATCTACCAATCAGCATGTAAAAACTGGTGCCGGAAGTTGCAACCATGTAACGCCATGTTTTCAAAAATGTCGGCGCTAACCCTTCAAATCCTGACCCCCTGGTTCTGAGGCCGACCACTCGTTGATTTGTTGTGGATAACTTATTTTATTCTCCTCTCCACGTCGACGACAATCGAATAGCACAATGTAAAATGCAGATGGCTTCTTTGCTACTGATGCATGTTGCAGAGAAACGCTCAAATGCATGTCAATCGAAAGCGGAGGAGCAGGTGGTCACCCAGCCCTCCACACACATACACAACAGCCCTCCCTGCATGAAACGTCCCTCTTCATTCTGCTAACATTTACAGTAGCTATTCTGACCTCTTCCTCAATTTGTCCCTGCTGGGTAACGTCTCTATCCTCCTCCTTCTCCTCGTAACGTCTCACTCCATCTCCTCCGAATCCACCTGTACTTCTCCTTCCTCTGTGTCACTACACTGCACATCAAAGCTGTGTTCCACTCCTTCAGCCTGTGCACTCGATGTCGACGGCCCTGCACCCGCTGTAACAGTCGACCTTGGGGTGAACATTTCTGTGATTTTGACACATTTTGCTGCGTCCACTTGTAGGCTTTTTAGCCTTTTGTCTCGCAGCTTCTGTGCGCCCCCCTTGCGCTTTTGTGGTTTATTAGGCCTACTATCCATTTTCACAATTTCACAGACGGAAACTCACTTCTCTCCGCGGTCAGACAGTCAAATGGCAAAATTTGATAACCCTGAGAAGGGAGGAGGAGGGCTGAGAGATGTCATTGGACTAGCCCAATGTCCGTCAAGAAAATCAACCAATGGGCCGCGTTTCGTGTCTTAATGTCGCAGTGGATATTTTTTAAAATTATTATTAATTTATGACAGCCCCGGGCCAAAAATGTGCGTCGGCCCACTGGGCATTGCCCAGTACGCCCGATGGCCAGTCCATGCCTGTCTGCAGGATAAATGTTTTTTTATTCAGTCATTTGAGCAATATTAGGGTAAGTGTTGCTTTTTCCAGCCTATGTTTTCGATAGTAACCTATTGTCAGTCAATAGTGAAAGTAACTGCATAACTTGTCGTTGACTGACATGAGTTCTAATAATAGAGTGCAAATGCGTGAAGGCTATACTAGGTTTTAGTAAAGCATGGTTTAGTGGAATGACTATTCCATACGGTCTCGCAAGCAGCCTCCTTCAAATGCGCCGTTGAATGTCAAAATACCAATGCATTTATTTGACATCGCGCTTTGCGCCGGTAAAGGGAATGGCAGATGTCATTCTCATTGGTTTAAATGATGTTATACGCCCCACACACACCCATGACTGATTAAAAAACCTAGGAACACCTTGTTGCGCCATGCGCTCGACGTTTGATAACGAAAACCCTGCCAATGTGGACTGGACATCCTACTAAATTTCAATAAGCTTTTGATGAGTGACGATGCACTTTTGACTGTCATGATAGGGCCCATTAATGCAAATTCCGGAATGTGAACTAGTGAAATGGTTGTTGGTATGTTTTGGAAGGATTGTGGTATCACCATAAATATGAACACTATAGAGTTGGGTTCTGTTCATTTACAGAATGTAAGACAACATCAGATTCCATCTGTATGGAACTGTATTCAATGAAAGTGCTACATTTAGAATGTTTCTGTTAGAATATTGATAGGGGCTCACCGTGTGAGCCTCGACGTTCACTAACATGTCAAAATCCTGCACCATAAATCTGTAGTGTGCATTTGAGTGAAAGATTATTTCTTTTGTGTGACATACAAGCAACATCTGAGCAGAGCCTTGTCATCAGGGCCACATCATATCACAGAAGTTTCACCAGTGTCACACGGAAAGCATGTTGTGGCCAGCTAAATGCTGGGAACGTCTGATCATTTAATTCAGAAAAGAACACAGAGGGGATGTAGCCACAGACTCCCCAAGACCACTTCTGACACGGCTACGTTCCTGCTCTGTGCCCATGAGGAAAGATCATACTTTTAAAAACACTTGTATGGTTGAGCACAAATTAGCCTGCAGCCTTGTGACGTGTGGCTACGCTGCACCCAGGCACACACCAACCAACAGTGGGATTTTGAACAGCAAAACGCTACAAATAGCGTCAGATGTGGAGGGCTGTGTGATCAGATAGATGAGCTTGCAGAAGAAGTCTTAAAGAAGTTTTACACTAAGAAGAAGGTCCATCAGCAGAAGGTGTGTGCGTGTGTGTGTGTGTGTGTGTGTGTGCATGTATCTGCGTGGATTGCATGTAAAATCCCAACGGGTCTTCTCCTCACATGATTAATGTTCTGCACATACATACTCCAGTGTAATGAATTTAATCAGGCCAAATGCTGATTGGTGTGTCTGTGATGATGGCACTCGAGAGTCCCAGAGAATCACAGTCCAGCTTTACTCGGTGTGCTGTGGCATACAAGCTGGTTGTTGGGATCCTCCCCAACAGTGCTGCATCAAAGCCATCCTACATCAGCTCTCCATTTTATGTGAGTGGAAAAATGTCCCACATTTTTCATTATTCATCAGATGGGTATTACAGAGTTTTTTTTTATGTCAACATCTAAGCCTACTGTCTTTTACTTAATGTTAAGCGACATAATGTAATAATAGCTCATTCATTCAGTTTCTGCTATTTTACAGTACCACTTTCCCCTGTTAAACACAGATTATGACATTCAACCATTTTGGCCTGTTAAACACAGATTATGACTATCAACCACTTTGCCCTGTTAAACACATATTGGGCCCTATCATGACATTCTAAAGTGCATCGTCACTCGTCAAAAGTCTATTCAAATTTAGTAGGATGTCCAGTTCACATTGGGAGGGGTTTCGTTCTCAAAAGTGGAGCGCATGGTGTAACAAGGTGTTCCTAGGTCTTTTAATCAGTCATATGGGTGTGTTTGGGGCGTAACATCATTTTAAACCAATGAGAATGACATCTGTCATTCCCTTTAACGGCGCAATGCGCGATATGTCAAATAAATGCATCGGTATTTTGGCATTCAACGGCGCATTTGAAGGAGGCTGCTTGCGAGACCGTATGGAATAGTCATTCTTAAACCATGCTTTACTAAAACCTAGCATAGCCTTCACGCATTTGCACTCGTCTATTATTTGAACTCATTGGCAAAGTGAAACTAACTTCACCAAGGAGTCAGTCAACGACAAGACAGTTATATGCAGTTACTTTCACTATTGACTGACAATGGGTTACCATCGGAAACATAGGCTGGAAAAAGCAACACTTACCCTAATATTGCTCAAATGACTGAATAAAAAACATTTATCCTGCAGAGGAGTTGCTTATATCTCGTTACAGTGCGTCTTCAGCTGTGCTCCATACTGTCTCTCGCCTCTCTCCTAAGTAAGGGATAATGTATAGAACGCCGGTCATTATGGGGAAAATAAGTCCCGACAGGGCGAACCGGACCCCGACGCGCCAGCGGAGGGGTCTTGTTTCGCCCTGAAGGGGCTTATTTTCCCATAATGACCGGCGTTCTATACATTATCCCGCTTATTATACGGCTACTTGCCAAAACGAAAAAATAAACTCCATGATATGTCTCTTTACACTTATTTGTTATCGTTTCGTCGTGGCTTTTGCTGAGAAACAAATAGTTCGCAACACACGCTGAACTTGAATCAAACATTCTTTAGAACACAGCTGATCAACCGTCTGCTTTCACTTTTGAATGAAGTTCCAAGCGCAATCTCCGTTGCCATTGACAGCGGTCATTCTTGTTTTCAGAGGTCCTTTCCCAAGAAATAATGACCGCTAGAACTTTCGGAAATCCCATTCAAGTCAAAGGAGCATTCTACTTGCATTGTGAAGAGCCGTATAATAATCACTTTTAACCGTCATTACCAATTTGCAAATGATGGTGAATAACTACTCATCATGAGATGTACAGTATTTCGTAATATCTTTATTCTAATTATGTTTCCCATTATAATCGTGCAATTTATAATGCTTTGCATGGACGTGCGCTGGTGTGCGTTCATGAATGATAGAAGGATGGTGCGTGCACCTGCCAATATGACTGTTGACATGCGCTCTTAAAATAGCATATGAACAACTGGCCATTGACTTCTGACCAGGTTTAGGTGGTGTATGATAGCGATTTTTAGACAACGCGCTAGGGCCCTCCCTAGGTTGTTAATTGCCACACCCCTGGGCACAATGCTTAAAAAATAAACGTGCAAAATACCGAATTCAACTTTCCGGCGGGTGAATAACGAGTATTACGCCATGCGCTGGTGGCCCAAAATACAGCCCATAATGTCTGGGTCCAGTTTTATCAATGCATTTCTGCACAGGACTGCTCAACTCAAGTGGAAAAAATATGTATATGACTATCAACCAGTTTTTAAAAAATAAGCCCTTCTGCTGTTCTCTAGCTGGGTGTAGTGTGTTCAATGCAGTTCAAGTCGTACCTGAGATGTGTGGTTGATGGAGGCAGTGTGGCAGTAGTAAAATGAGTACATATGTTAGTAAAATGGACACACATTTTAGTGAAATGAGCGCACGTTTTAGTAAAAAATGCTTTCGCTCTTAAAAGAAAATCTTGCAATGACACTTCCTCAATGCAACATACCATGTACATGATGAATAACTTGCATTCTCTTGCTTTAAAAGGGCAAGTTATTACAGCGCTTTATCTCACCACAACAAATAATGTCATGCTGGTGCAAAAAAAGAAAAGAAAGAACAATTCTCTATGCTGCCTGTAGTTAAAATCTTTGGCATGTACTTTTTAGGCCATAATTGTCTGTGTCTGGTCTAAAAGTTACCATCCGTAGTCACTTCAATTCCCCATGGCTCGCTACAGTTAGAAATGCAAAAAAACATAGAATCAATTTTAGATTGCATTTTCTCAGGCGAGGAAAAATATTAATAAAAAGGTCACAGAAAGCAGGTTGTGTAGATCTAAAATAATACTGCAGATGTCAGAAGAGAGAGCCAGGGGAATTTTAATTAGCTTGTAGTCCAGAAATGCACAGGCTCTAGAGAGGGGGGTGCCATCGATCTGTGCTTGGTGAGGAGCATCTGAGAGGTTTTAAAGGTTTTTAAGCCAGTGTTTCTTCTTGCAAGGAGCCGCTTCTTTTAAACCAGAGCTGGGTTGGAGCTCCTCTGCGGCCCTGTCGATGCAGCTGGGTGCCGGTTGACGAGTGATCAGTGACAGCGAGCTGACAGACAACTTTGTTCGTCTCTTTAGTCATAGGAGCATGCGTCCGCTGTGGGAAAGGTTTCATGGTTGAAAAGCAGCTCAGACACTGTGAAGAGCAGAGAGGGAGAAACACGTTCAATGAATTCTCTGAACAAAAATAGAGACAGTGGGAGATAGAGAGAGAGAGAGAGAGAGAGAGAGAGAGAGAGAGAGATGGGAAAAGTGTCCAAGGAACAAACAACTTGTGACCTATTGACATAAAGGGATTTGACGGCAGCACTTTGAATATACTGCACTGAAGAGAATCTTGTCATCACAAAACTCAGAGAAGGCACAGCCATTTGTCAAATTAATGTTTAATATGTGTACAGAGTCATCCATTATTCAGAGGCTGAATCACCACACAGCATTTTCAGAAAAGAGATTTGGGCGCTAGATGTTGTGGAGAATCATGGTAGGTGTGTGAAAGATGTACACACACCTGCATGTCATTGCAAAATCAATCATTCCCCTTGCAGCTTGAAGCAAATCTCTCATCTGCATCCATGAAGGACCCCTTTCTTTAGCCGTGCTCCGGGCCAAGACCAAAACAAGCGATGGTGTGATTATGACCCCCGGCACTGGAGGGACGGGCTCATTTGATTGGTTTAGTCAGGAAGGGGTCAGGAGTCAGAGTGGCCAAGGTTAGTATGCGCCCTTGGCGCCCACAGCCTCCACTTTAATCACATCAGTCTGCGAATATTCAATGACTGTGGCAGAATCGCATCCTTTAAACTCAGTATCGTCGTGGCTACACACATAATTGATATGGTAATGAGAATGGGAATTAGTCTCTCCCTCTCGCACAAAAACGCTGTTTGAAGATCGCTTCATGAACCACGGGCAAAAAGGTGTCCGATTCTGAAGGGTAAAAAAATGTCATTACTGTAGTTTCTTGTAGAAAAGCTTCTGTGTTCTGTGTCTAATACAAACATGCTGTGATGTATCTGGAGGAGAGTCAAATTTGCTTGGCAATAGAAAATCGAAAGCCTATTTTTTCAGATATGTATTGAAAAGAAAGGATAAAAAATACCAGCAATATGGCAGATTTTCACATGTTATCATACTAAAAAAGACCAATTGGCAGGCAAATGTTCAGCTGAAGAAGCCAGATGTTGCTGTGCCTACTACTGTCTTAATTACTTTCCCTAAATTTGCATATAATTTCATTAAAATGTCTGGTGTAAGGAAAAAATAAACAATTTGAGAAAAAGATTTAAAGTCATAATATACAGTAGAAATGTGAGTTATAGCCTACAGCATTTTAGACAGGGCTGTGGGCTAACAAAAACCACTGATGACAATCAAGACAAAGCTTTTATTAGTTAAATAGTGCACTAATTGGTCCTCATTATCCAACTCACTCAACACAGTGGGAAACTTCAGGGACTCTCTCTGCCGCTTATTAATATAGTCCTGTTCATGGGAATATATGATCTGTTAGGCCACTTATAAAATAAGTATACAAACAAAGTTCAGTCGGGGGAATTAAATTGCTGTGCCTCACAGTAGTCTACTACTGAGCTTGAGGTGTGTGAGGCTGTTTGGTCCTAGAAAGTGCCAGATTGTTAAACTAGTGCAGAAAAGTAGGTCGTGAATTTCACGAGTGCAGATTACCATTTGCATGCTCTCTTCCATTAATCAACACTTCGCCCATCGAGTCCCACCAGAGAAAACAACGTGCAGGACCATGTTAGGCAGAAATGAATCTATTAATCAAATGACGCAGGAAGAAGCTCCCGTGCAGAGCCTATGAGGGCCAGCTTTCTCCTGACGTGCGGAGACCCAGGAGGCCATCGTTAGGAGTTGTTGGGGAACCAGGGGTGGAATTGAGGAATGAGCTGAAGAACAAGATGAAGCCAAATCCCTGCATGGTAGCTTGAAAGAATGTACTTACAGAAAGCATTAGTGAATAGGATGTAAAAGTAGACAGACAAAGCTTATTGTTAAGTGACACAGCTAATCAAAATAAATGCAGGTCTCTCTAAACTCTCTCTATAGAACATTAAGAATAATATTGAAGTGATTAGGTTAGGAATGTTAGGAAAGTGTAGCCTATTTTTATTTTATTACATTTTATTTGCAGCCAGGGTAGTCTAGCAACTCTCCGTTGACTTGCGAGCTGGAAAAATGAAACTTTGATCAGGCCAATCACATTGTGTATAGAGTTGGCAACAATTCTGTGTGAATTCCCTGCTACTTGAAAACAAAGAAGATGGATGCTGTAGCTGACGAACAGCGGCCTTTGAATCGTAATTCGTAAAAGTTTTTTTTTTTATTGGCACAAGTTTGATCAACTAGTCAACTAGGGAAAATGCATGGGACTCATTAGTTGTGTTACTATCCTATTGTGTGCAGAGGAAATTTGAAAGTGGGTATGGCTCGTCAGGCTAAGGAAAGCGGATAGAAAGAACTCAAACAGTTTCTGACGGTAGCTATTTCACTAAAGAAAGACTTCAAGTTCTATTAAGTGGCATATGTAAACGAGGCCGCCACATTGCTGGGGACAACACCTTACTGTCTAGAGCAGGGGTGGGCAACTAATTTCCCCAAGGGGCCACATGACAAACTGGGACTGTTAAGGAGGGCCGGACCCAAAATACCGAACTCAAGTCTGAACTCAATTCTGTTCAATTCTATTCTGTTCTTATAACATTAAGTAAATCATATGGTTTTGTTTACTAGTCGTAAGAACAGATGAAAATGTGAGGGAGACAAAGGAAAAACAGCAATATTTAATCTATGTCCAGTATTTAATCCTCATTCTCGAAAATGATTTTTTGACATTGACATTTTTTTTCAGTTTTCAAAGACTGATATAAAAAAGTACTACAATATCTATATAATTAGGCTAGGTCATGAAAATGTGAAGGAGTCAGTACAACCGATAGGCCTGTGCCACCATTTCATCAACACTCAGCAATATTTCATCATTAAATCATTACCATCATTAAATTAACTCTATGCAGAATTAGACTACGAAAATGTGGAGCAGACAATAGTAGGCTGTCATTAGTTAATCAACATGCACAAAGACAACTATTTTAAAAATGTAGGCTATGTTTTTGCTTTAACTTTATGCACATAACTGTGATTGGTCAACTCGCTCTGTGTGTTGAGCCGGCTGCTTCAAGCAACCTGTGGGTAGGCCTAGTAGCATCATAGTTCGCTAACATAAGCTTTGCAAATAAACTCAGACATATTTTGGTTACAATTACGGGGTTATCCGATTGTAAACTGTCTATCTGCCAGTAACGTTTTGAAATGAACACTTCGTATCGCCAACGAGCAGCAGTAGGAGTTCGTTCTAACAACCTTTGCGGTGGTGAGCGACGCAGAGACACAAAACTTTGAAAGGTTTACGCCGACGTAAAGGCAACTGCATTGTGTCGACGCAGAAGCATAAATTCACCAGCACATCAGTGAGGGTGTTTACGTCGTATGCATCCACGCACAAATGTATGGGCGTACAAATAGCAGTCGCTTTCAAAATAAAAACAACGATATTGATTTGCATGCATTATCTCTATGCTAGGCTCTGTTGTTCTTTCACGGACCTTACGCGGGCCAGTCAGGGAAAGCCCACGGGCCGGATGTGGCCCGCGGGCCGTATGTTGCCCATGTATGGTCTAGAGGCAACGCTCCAGTGATTGTTGCCCACACCAAGATGGCATAGAGATTTACGTACTTTCTAGCTTTTTAGCTTCTAATATCTAGCTTTCTAATATCTATGGTTTATCTTGCCTCCTTCATGCCACATCGGATATTCGGATATTCGGATATTCGGAAATTCGATCCTCTGATAGAGGAAAAATGACTTGAACGCAAAGTCGGGTCGAAAAAGTATTACCTTGAAACTTAAACACACGTGGGAAAACTAAACAGTCCAATGAATAGACTATGATTAGCTAGCCAACTATGATACTTAATTCACAATATTTCCAGGCTTTCCAGGCATGAATATCAGAAATTCAGTATTTTCTAATTTTATATCAGGATATAGGCTAATATAATACAGATAATATATAATATATTCTAATCCTCTGGTGTTCCAACGTACTGTAGGCTATTTAATAAAATGTCCCTGCATGTTTTCAACTCTTGGTGACCACCTACACTCTGTACACTTAATGGGTTCAAGTTGTGATGTCACTGTCCAGTAGAGACAACCATATACATATAGGGTCCAGCTCATAAGTCTAGTGTATCATTTAATTTAGTATATAGTTTAATATAGTGCTGTATAAAATATATCAGTTAAGCATATAGTAGCAAGTTGCAAGTAGCCAATGGTGGTGAGGACAGAAAGCAGTGAACATTAATGAGACAAGTTGTTTGTACTGAACAATGTTAAGGCATTTGAGACAGACAACCACTCCTTCCCACATCATTACAGGCTGATGGCGACACTTCAAAGCCCCATTGACTGTTTCCCAAAGCACCCTCAGCTGGTGAGTAGGGAATTATTGACAGGTCCTCTCCCGTCGTCGCTGCAGAGAGGTGGGCCTCCTGCCACCAGCCACAGTCCCCTGGAGGGCCAGACAGCCCATGTTAATGAGCAACATTGTGCAACTCTAGAGCACTGATTTTTATGAGTGTTAGTGGTATGAACAGCCATTGCTTTGAACAAAGAAAGTTAGGAAAATGAAGAGGCAAAAGGGAAAATAGAGAGAGATGAAGCCCACAAGGCGACATAGTACATTGGTGACAGTTAGCTTCCCTTAACTAAGATGTTAATGTATTCAAGTTAATTTCAGCTAACCATTATAGTAATATACCATACCATTAACACAGATGATTAATTAATTAATAATTAATAAACCCTGTGCCTGAAATGGTATTGAGAATGACTGATGAACAGAATAATTGATTTTCTTTCTTTCTTTCTTCTCTTCTTTTCTTTTTTCAGATCAAGCCAAATTGGTTGTATGTTCTTGACAGTTTATGTAAACTCAAACTAATCAAACAAAACACTTTTGAAATACTGCATACTGTATATATACTGTAAATGTTATGGCAGATTTCATAGAGCATATTTCCTTACAAAAGAAATTAACTAAATTGTCAGCCTCACTGAATAACACTAAGTGACACTAAGAAAGAAAACTATTTATTTTGAAAAGGAAATGAAAAACAAAAAGGATAACTAATACAAAATAACTATATCTTTGTCCAGTGATGTCTGATAAACTGAAGGCACAGCTCCAAATCTTATGTGTTCCTTCCCATTGATGTGTTCTCATCATCTACGACACAACTTTGCATTGTATTTGTCATGTTCCACTCTTGGCATCAGGACAGATTCATTAACCACAGCTGAAAATGATTGAAAAGAGAATATTTTAAAATATTAGTCATCCTGATTGTGATACTGTGACTGCAAGCAATTATTTAATATTTCCAGGGTTGCAGTAAATTTACTTTTATTAATTTATTTATTCTATTATTACATGCTCCAAAGCACTTTGAGCTGCATTATGTATATGAAAGGTGCTATGCAAAAAAAGCTTATTATTATTATTATTATTATTATTATTATTATTATTATTAAACAGAAGAATCAGGGCTCAGTGTGAATAGGAAACAATAAGTACTACCTTGAAATAGAATGACAGTTCAGTCAAGTTAACCCTTGTGCTTTCATTACAAAAAAAATATACAAGAATAATGTTTTTTAGTCTGATAGTTTATGCTTATTTTCAGTGAAGAACATGTCAATGACAAAAAAATAATTTGGTGTCAAACTGACCCAAATACACACTAAGATACAGATGTACAGTAAAGAAACACACAAAAAACACAGAAACACACACGGAAACAAAAACTGGCAGTGCCAGGCAACGTTCTTTGAAGGAGCGCAGCGGTCAACTGGTAGCATATGGCTTTATGAGAGCATTTAAGAAAGTGGATGTGGAATCGGAGATCACTTTGTAGGCCAACATTAGTGACTTGAATTTGATGCGGGTGGGGTACAGGTAGCCAGTGGAGCTCAATGAGCAGTGGGGTGACGTGCCCTTTTGGGTTAATCAAAGATAAGACGCGATGGAGGCTGTGAGGCCTATTGGAAAGGTGTTACAGTGGTCGAGGCAAAGACAACTATGGCCTGTGTTGGGTGGCATACTAAGGGCTTCTACATACTCGACGCACCCGACCGGTAGCGCGACACCGTGACGTCAAAATGACGTAGATCTTGCTGGCGCGCCAGGATTTTAGCCAGGTAGCGCGAGGTAGCGCACCACTCATTTTTTTTCAGACGAGCGCGACAAAGCGGAAACAGGAAGATGGACTAGTTCGAGGGCAAGCGAGAGTTGCAGTGTTTTGATACAGTCGTGAATTTTTAATAGTTTGCTGGATAAGTTGAAAAAGTTACCAGCGAGAGTTGCAACACATGAAATTAAGAGGAAAGAATAGAAACGATTTATTTTCAAACAAAGGATATCTATTAAGGCCTGAACAAAATCTCTTTCCACTTCAGGAAATTACACAAACTCAGCCAGCTGCTAGCTAAACTGTTTAGCTAACTAAACTGTTTAAATTATAAAAATTTCCCTCGGGATGACTAAAATATCTATCTATATATCCATCAGGGCTCTCAAGTTTTGAAGTTTGCAAGGAGTGAGACTTTGTTTCTCAGGGGGGAGTGCCACGCCCCCTCCCCCCTGATCGAAGTACATGAAAGTCCTACGTCTGCTTGAACTACTCGTGGCGCCACGCCCCTCCCCCGATCAACAGAGACCCACCCTCCCCATGTCCCATAGACCCAGCTTCATGAGAGAGCACAAATTCCATTATTTCAAACACACTGTTTTATTTATTCTAGAACCCTATAGTAAATAATAATAACATAAATTATAATAATAATTTCACCCAAATGGGCCCTTTGAACAGCAGTGGCTCATTCTGCTCTATAAACAAACAGAAAACAACCAAATGAGAAAAAGCACATTTAGCCCCAAAATGGTCTCTTGAACAGTGGTGGTTCTGTCCGTGTGTGTGTGTGTGTGTGTGTTTATGAGTGATGTTGTGTGTTTTAAGTGTTTGTGGCAGATTTTGATGCCTTGATGACTGATACTGGGGGCTCCCATTTAAAGCACTGTGGTTCAATGTCAGCCATTTTCACAGTCATGAGGCCATCCTTAAAAATATTCTTGTTTGCAGTAACAGCAAAAAAAAAAAAAAAAATGGGATTACTGTGAATGTATGTGTGTGTGTGTGTGTATCTGTTTGTGCACATGTGTGCACATGAAATGGGTTAACATGACCCCTGGAGGCAAACATACGGAAAAAAATGGTCATCCTAGGCCCTACAGTTCTCAAGATATTCACAGAGAACTGTGTCTACCCTACCCTCCTTTCGGGGGGGTCCAGTCCAGCGGGGGGGCTACAGATCAAAACGAAAAATGACGGTTCCATGCTATCCATGTGGGGGTACATGCCCACCAAGTTTTGTGTACCCCGGTCTTTCAGTGTCCCGGGAATCCTTGTTGGTGTACGTCACTAAATGTACACATAAATTATTTTATTGTAAGGCCCCCCATGAACGAAAGTACACAAAACTCGGCATGCATTCGGAGGGTGTCATAATGATCCTATACTTTTAATTTCGTGCAGTTTTGACCTTGTCAGCCAGAGATATTGTAATGAAAACACCTAATTTTTTGCTTTTTAATTTTTAACTAGGTGGCGCTATACATGAAATAAGTGGTAATGGGATGGGTTGACATGCCCCCTTAAGCCCAACATACATAAAAAAGGTGGACCTCCTAGGCCCTACGGTTCTCGAGATATTCACAGAAAACTGTCTCCGGCCACCTACAGGCCAGTTGGTGTATAGTAACATAAATTAATTTCTTGTGTGGCCCCCCATGAACGGAATTCCACAAAATTTGGCGTGCATACAGAGGGTGTCATAATGATCCTACACTTCCAATTTCGTGCAGTTTTGACTATGTTAGGTCACAGATACCTTCAATTACAACACCTCATTTTTACTTTTTTGTGTTTAACTAGGTGGCGCTATACATGAAATGAGTGGTTATGGAATGGGTTGACATGGCCCCTTGAGATCAACATACAAAAAAAAAAATGGTCCTCCTAAACCCTACAGTTTTCGAGATATTCACAGAAAACTGTGTCTGCCCTACCCTCCTTTCGGGGGGTCCAGTCCAGCGGGGGGGCTACAGATCAAAACGAAAAACGATGGTTCCATGCTATCCATGTGGGGTTACATGCCCACCAAGTTTCGTGTACCCCAGTCTTTCAGTGTCCCGGGACTCATTGACGGAAATTTGGGCATGCGAAAAAGAAAAAGAAAAAAAAAAAAAAATTCTGACTAAACCTATATGACCGCCGCTTCGCTGCGCGGCGGTCATAATAAATACTTCTCAAAACAGCAAGAATTATATGGGTGCTATTGTTTTGGGATGTTTCCCTCATGCAAGCATCATACATTGGTAGGAAATGGAGAAATTTAATTTGAATGCCTGAATGTAAGGATTCAGGAAACACAATACCAGCTTTTTTGGCGAGCAGATAGGCGTAAATCACTGATCTGTTGATCTTTAACAGATAGAAAGAAGGCTATACTAGCTTTTGGCCACGTTATATTCAAATTTGACTATACAATACTCAGTGCTATACAGTGTATTATACAGTCTCTGCTCTGTTCCTATGGAAGTGTTAAGTGTCGTTAAACAATTAAATAGCATTCAACAGGTTGAAGCGGAGCTTTGATACCAACGTTATCGATTAGTTTCAGTTTCTCTCGCGCAGACACCTGCATTGAATGAACGCTCATAGCCTACCACCACTTTTTTGTATGGCTCCATGTTTAATGACATCGATAGCAGAAACGTTTGTTTTCTTTTTTGTCGGTCTGTGGTATCTTGATCAACTGTGCAGCAAATTATCAGACGAAGCACCGGGCCTAATTTCACTCCACGACTCCGCGGACCAGCAGTCTCCACGTTGCGGACCCACATCAAAACAAAACTATTTCCTGATTGGTTGACAAATCCTATTTTCTGATTGGCCGATAGGTTAGTAACTGAACAGCTCTCTGAACTGACAACAACGTTGTGTGACACGTTTGTAAAATATAGCCCTTAGAAATTTCTGTGCGGGCAAGTTAATAATTTTTCGGAGTGAGAAATGCCATGTGTGGCGTGTGAGCGTGTGAAGTCATTGAAATGCGTGTGTCTCACGCTCAATGCGTGAGACTTGAGAGGTCCGATCCATCTACTGTATCTATCTACCTGTGCACACACCTTGGAAGTACCATCACAGAGGCTAGCTAATAGAGCATCACAGTCCCGCCCACAGGAGTTTCCGGAAGTAAGAATTCAATGCAATTTCTCCATTGACAATTCGGGTATAAGCCATAAAAACTTAACTGCACATGGTAGACTCAAAACCAGCTACGGCTGTACTAAGCGATTGTGTATGCTCATATAGACGCCAAAAGTTCACGGGGCACTAACCTCATTTTGAGATAAATGTCTTTTATTCGCGATGTCTTGGATAAGTACTTCATTACCCACAATCCTGAACAATCCCACAATCCCACAGTGATGCCTCTGATTGGTGGAAAGGCCGTTAAGGTCATAGTTTGAAACTTTATCAGCGAAAATTATTGACAAAGATGGCGGAGTCTTTTACTGCCTATGGCGAAAATCTTAATGTTAATAAAAACTTTCTAGACGAACATTGGTACTTGTATCAACAAGGATTGTGGTTTATATATCACACAAACTTAGTCAGGGCCAATACACCATCAAATAGAACACTGGAAATGTTTGAACACTTAACTTTTCAGCTAGCCGATATCATTAGCCTTTCAGACATTAGAATGTCATTATAATGCTGCTAAAATTAGCCTACATGCTGCAACACAGGTATCAAATGTATTATGTTTTAGTGACCTTGTTGTTTCTATGAACATGAATTGTTGTTTATATGAAACATCAACTTAGTCGAGGCATAAAAAGCCCTGTATAGCCCCATTAAGAACTTAAACCTTTGAACTAGCTAGCTAGCTGATAGCAAAGCTGGATGCTACCACCGGGTAAACACTGCAGTAAAATGCCCCCGTGAATATTTCAGTTTCAAGGATGAAATCAAGAGTGTACAAAGGGGTGAAAACCACTTTAAATCGGGTCACATTATTGACTGTTGTGTGTCGAGGGTCAGCTTGTGGGTTTTGTATGGGCCAGCATGAGGGACAAGACCTATCAAACCTACGAAGTTGTGTGGTGAGTTTTGCAGGGAGGTTGGTAATGCTAGGTAACATTAGCATTAGCCTGTAGCCTTCATACTGTACGAGCCATATCATCAATCATTAACCTAGAAATAGTTCTTCGTACATTTAATGAACATTTTGTGTAATAATTCACAGCAAGTTAATAAACTGAATATGGTGGTCCAAGAGCAGACCATGCACCGGTCCATGCATCAGGATGGCAGTCAGATACGAAGCAATGCACAATGTTGCTAACGTTAACGTTAACCACTTTCACACACACGATATAAAATACACGATGGTAAATATAACATTCAATACCAAAACACTATTATTTACACGATTACTCCTGAAATAACTGCTATTAACTATATAAAAATCATTGTTTGGAGGAAAAGGTTCGCGTGCTGTCGCCGGTTGGAAATTATTTGGCGCTGGTTCGTGCTGCTTATATATTTTTCAGTGAGGCGCGGTGGTTTATGGGATGAGTAGTTCCTTCGCTCGGAAATGAAAATATGTACACAGTCTTGTACCTTTGACTTTTTTTGGACTTTCTCTTCGTTTTTTCACTCGAAATGATATGTTGTATGCTTATGAGTTACGATGTAGCTGATTAGCCTAAGACATGCTCTAAAACTCTTTAGATACGGATTTTTCCAAAACGTCAATGGGAGAAATGAATGGGAAATTTACTTCCGGAAACTAAGCTCTCTCGGAGGAGGGGCGGGACTGTGATGCTCTATAGCAGAGCCCGTTTACATTCTCTGCTACTAGTGTTTCTTAATGCAGCTTCTTCTGCTGTGTAACGTAGTTGGCGTTAATCTTTTCACAACAGCGACACCTCTGTTCAGGAGAATATTGCAACTAGTGTTGTGACCACGACGCGCGAGTATAAATGGTTACGGTGCTTCTGTGACATCACATTGTCGCGCTAACGTTTAAGTCAGGTGCCTGATTTTCCTTACACTTGAAGAGTGTCAAGCAGCAAGACCAGGCATCCAAGGCAACATGGCCAGAGAAGGTCAGTTGGTCATAAATCATGACACCTACATTCCTTGCAACCTTGACAGGGGCAAAGGATAAGGAGTCCATTTTGATGATGATGTTGTGATGTATAGTGTGCTTGGATGAGAGTACCAGCAGTTCAGTCTTAGGAGAGGGTGATTTCCTTAATCCAAGATGGTATGTCTGAGAGACATTCAGAGATCTGTGCCGAGACTGAGGGGTCGACTGATGGAAATGACAGATAGAGTTGACATCATCTGCGTAGTAGTGATATGAGAGGATAACCCAAGGAGGTGATGTATATGGCAAAGACAAGGGGCCCCAGCACAGAGCCTTGCGGTACCCCTGTGGTGATGCAGTGAGATATGGATATCTGTCCTAGCCAACATACGTTCAGCAGGCCTGTCCAGGCGGAACAGGAAGTATGGGAGAATGCATAGTTGGTGGTGCATAGCCATGGGTGCATAGCCATGGGAGCCGAGCCGGGTTAGCAGCGTTCTCTGATTTGATCCAGATCTCAGTGAAAGCTAAGAAATCCAGGGATATGTGGCTGGCATATAGCAATGAAATCAGTTTTTTTCAGGATTGGCAGGCCCACAGCCCAATAGAGAGGGAGGCTCCTGTGGGAGAGGACTGTTTTAGTGATGGATTCAAGGTTTAATGACTCAACTACAACACTGGCCTTTACAGAAATATCATTATTGTGGCTATGATCATTATTGTGGCTATTCTCACGTTAAGCTGATTGGATTTAGTGTAGTAAAAACTATACTGATGGTACTGATGATATACTGACTACACAAAGACAGGAGTACATTTATTAGAACATGCCACATGGTTTATTATAATCTTGTGATTAAATTCACGACTTTGTTATATTAACAACACTGTGTAACCTAATTTTGCTTCCAGATGGCATCATACCTTCACCTGTGCAAAATGCTAAGCATGTGAAAGACTTGTGAGTGTTTCTTCCGATAAGAAATATAACTTATCACAAAACAGGCATGTTTAAGGATGAGGATCACATGAAGTATCCTTGTCTTCCTTGGGGTCTGAGTGTATAGCATTCTCTCTGCATGGGAGTCTGCCTGACAGAGCAGGTAACTCCGGAGGGAGAGAGGGAATTATGGCTTTGTATAAATAGACGGCTCTGCAGGGACGGGATGTTTTTCTGGGGAAACTCTCCTGGACGGGTCCCCAGGTGTGGGAATGTTTAGAGCATCATCAGATGAAAGGATCCAGCCGGGCTCAGCCCAGCAAACACCCCCTGTGTGGCAATGAGATGATCATTATGTGCTTTGTTTAGATAGATAGATAGATAGATAGATAGATAGATACATAGATACATAGATAGATAGATACTTTATTGATCCCCAAGGGGAAATTCAAGAATTTAACAATCAGACGTGATATCAGTAGTCATACCCAGGTACAAAACAACACAACACTCCACAGGTGAGAATGTATTGCGATTAATCAGAGAAAACAGAGAGGTAATGTATTAAAATGGGTAGTTATGCACAAACAGTAATGTCAAAAACAATTTTGCAAATTCATCTGAATATAAAATCCACTTAGTAGTTGCTTAGTAGTTGCCTATAAAAACATGCTGAAAAGTGGTACAGTATAGAGACCAAGAACAATATGAGAATCTTATCTTCTCTAATTTCCCCTCCCTTATGTTTGATACAGTGCCATCTAGAATATGATCCAGGATTACAGAATAACCATGTGAGCTGTGATGTTTGTATCCATTGGGCAAGTGCTCACTGCTTAATTATACAAAGACTTTTACAGTTTTTTACAATTGTTTACACACGTTTTCAAAACTCTGTGTCTATTTTTCAAAACTCCACACACAAAACCCACAACTGCTCACACAAAATGCAAAATGCCTCAAATCTCCAGCAAAATGACACACAACATTCAAAATGTCAAAAACACATGTTTAAAGCAAACATTCGCCTCACATTACAAACACTTTTGTCATAATATGACATTTTGGATACATCATGTACACACTGTTGCTCAAAACCTAAAGCTCTTCTGTCTTAGGCTTTCTATATGTATTTCCATACAAGAGTGAAAGTTACGGTATCAACAAAGAGAAGTTGAAATACACCATAAAAATGCAAGCAATATTGAAACCAAAAATAGTTTTGCAAATAATATTTTTTGCAAATAAATATTTTTTCCAAATAATTTGCTGTTGTGAATACAGTATTTTACAGCAAACAAGAACAAAAGCAAAGAAGAATACAGTGACCACCAGATGTACATGGAGTTTTGAAAACACTGATTTCTTTTTTCCTTCTAAAGACAAGTGTGTGTGTGTGTGTGTGTGTGGGAGGTGGGGGGGGGGGGGGTCGTGTACAGTATGGGCCCTTCCCAATACCTCCCCTACCCCTAGATTTTTGCCCTAACCCTCGTTTTTGCGCGTGCACGTGTAGGGCTAGGGTGTCCCATTACTTTAGGGAGCAAGGGGAAGTGCTATTTTCCCCTTAAAATCAACCCTCAAAATATAGCCAGGACCGATGCAGGCTTAAAACGAAGTGGGAGATGTAATTACCCAGGATACCGTGTGAGCTCACCCAGCCGGCCACATTTTTCATATATTTTCGCAAATAAGCATATTAAAATTTCGAACTTTGTTGGAATATGTTAGTTTGATGCACATCTGATGGACTGTTGAGTTTTGAACACTAATGTTAGAAAATATCTCACGAAGCTATCTGACGATCTTCATGATATCAGCTGAGTGCTTTGAGAGAGTCTGCCCATCAAATAACGTTACAGTTTTTTTCAACTGCTTACACACTAAATCTTTGCTTGTCACACAATTTTCTAAACATGTCCTCCAAACATCATAACCCGACACCAAATCTGCAAAACCATACACTAATTTTCAGTGTTTGACTCTGTTTTCAATTGACTAAAACACATTTTGCAAAACACCAAACACAATTGTCTACCTAACACACAAAAATCTAACAGGAAGTAACTTGATTTCATTCTTCAAACACAACCCATCAAAATGCCACACTAAATCACCAGTGCTTCGCTCTTTCTCTTCACATGTGCAAACACTCTTTACTTTACTGAACACCATCCAATCATTGCCTTACAGTTTTTTACAATTGTTTACACACGTTTTCAAAACTCTGTGTCTATTTTTCAAAACTCCACACACAAAACCCACAACTGCTCACACAAAATGCAAAATGCCCCAAATCTCCAGCAAAATGACACACAACATTTAAAATGTCAAAAACACATGTTTAAAGCAAACATTCGCCTCACATTACAAACACTTTTGTCATAATATGACATTTTGGATACATCATGTACACACTGTTGCTCAAAACCTAAAGCTCTTCTGTCTTAGGCTTTCTATATGTATTTCCATACAAGAGTGAAAGTTACGGTATCAACAAAGAGAAGTTGAAATACACAGTAAAAATGCAAGCAATATTGAAACCAAAAATAGTGATTTTTCCCAAATAATTTGCCGTTGTGAATACAGTATTTTACAGCAAACAAGAAAAAAAGCAAAGAAGAATAAGTGACCACCAGATGTACATGGAGTTTTGAAAACACTGATTTTGTTTTTTTCTAAAGAGAAGTGTGTGTGTGTGTGTGTGTGTGTGGGGGGGTCTATACCCTCTATAAGGGTCTATACCTCTCTATATAGGTATAGACCCTTTCAATCTGCTCCTAGAGGATTTCTGGTTGAAATATTCAGAACCAATGCAGATACTTTGAAAATTACAGTAATCGGACTTTAGCTTACAGTAATGTTCTACAAAAAGTTGACTTTATGTAAAATTGTCTTTTTACTCTATTTTTGTTTGTCCCCATGTTACAGTATACCATTAGCTCAATAAATGTTTCTGTGTCTCCAGAAATGCCTTAGGAACGCTTACTGTAGAATTGTTTGTTTCTGTAGTTGAAAGGGTCTATAGGCCTATGAATACATACTGTACACGACCCCCCCCCCCCCACACACACACACACTTGTCTTTAGAAAAAAACAAAATCAGTGTTTTCAAAACTCCATGTACATCTGGTGGTCACTGTATTCTTCTTTGCTTTGTTTCTTGTTTGCTGTAAAATACTGTATTCACAACAGCAAATTATTTGGGAAAAATCACTATTTTTGGTTTCAATATTGCTTGCATTTTTACTGTGTATTTCAACTTCTCTTTGTTGATACCGTAACTTTCACTCTTGTATGGAAATACATATAGAAAGCCTAAGACAGAAGAGCTTTAGGTTTTGAGCAACAGTGTGTACATGATGTATCCAAAATGTCATATTATGACAAAAGTGTTTGTAATGTGAGGCGAATGTTTGCTTTAAACATGTGTTTTTGACATTTTGAATGTTGTGTGTCATTTTGCTGGAGATTTGGGGCATTTTGCATTTTGTGTGAGCAGTTGTGGGTTTTGTGTGTGGAGTTTTGAAAAATAGACACAGAGTTTTGAAAACGTGTGTAAACAATTGTAAAAAACTGTATATATCTGATCTGGGTAGTTTCGTCAATATTTGAGGGGTGTGTGTTCTGGCATTCACATAAACACATATCTTTGTTGATTAACCAGACGTAGATAAACCAGCACAGCCCACACAACGATGACCGCTGGAACAGGCATGTTCCTGAATGAAAATAGTAGCAGGCTACTACCGGTAGACACGTCGGCGCTGCGCGTGACGTAGGTGAGCACGTTCGCTACGCTAATTTGCATATAGTGATGTCCCAATTTATAGGGAAAGATCTTCACCTCAACTTTCCTTGTCGAGGGGGCTTTAATGTTGAGGGCAATCAAAACCAAGTGGAAGTTTTAAGGGGGGAGAAATGGGACGGACCCATATGTATTCATAGGCCTATAGACCCTTTCAACTGCAGAAACAAACAATTCTACAGTAAGCGTTCCTAAGGCATTTCTGGAGGCACAGAAAAATGTATTGAGCTAATGGTACTGTAACATGGGGACAAACAAAAATAGAGTAAAAAGACAAATTCTACATAGAGCCAACTTTTTGTAGAACATTAATGTAAGCTAAAGTCTAATTACTGTATTTTCTCTATTTTTAAAGTATCTGCATTGGTTCTGAATATTTCAACCGGAAATCCTCTAGGAGCAGATTGAAAGGGTCTATACCTATATAGAGAGTATATCTATTCATAGACCTATACTAAGGCAATGATTGGATGGTGTTCAGTAAAGTAAAGAGTGTTTGCACATGTGAAGAGAAATAGTGAAGCACTGGTGATTTAGTGTGGCATTTTGATGGGTTGTGTTTGAAGAACGAAATCAAGTTACTTCCTGTTATATTTTTGTGTGTTAGGTAGAAAATTGTGTGTGGTGTTTTGCAAAATGTGTTTTAGTCAATTGAAAACTGAGTAAAACACTGAGAATTAGTGTATGGTTTTGCAGATTTGGTGTCGGGTTATGATGTTTAGAGGACATGTTTAGAAAATTGTGTGACAAGCAAAGATTTAGTGTGTAAGCAGTTGAAAAAAACTGTAAACAAACAAATGTGTATATTAGCAAAGGCATCATGCTTTAAATGCAATAATAAAACAATATAATGGCAGCGTCGGCTTTGCCAATGACATCCTAGGAGTGAAGTAGCACTGTTTGACAGCACTTGTTAAGGAGTGGCGACTGTCTGACCGGCAGTGACTGTGGAATATAAAGGAAGAGCGGCAGCCTAGTGGCCAGTCCAGTCGCTGCCACTGACAGCTGACAATAACAGGGTCTCCTGGGACAGGGAATGCTCGAGCCAGAGTCTTGTCGTAAGAATTCCTTTTCGGACGACTCCTGAATAGCAATGTCCAGATTGAGGACTGTGATGGCCAATGTGAGGCATGTGATGGCTAATGTGATGTTATGGTCATAACTTATGTAAATGAACTTGAAACTCAGTTGTATGTTACCACTGGGCATGGTAATGAAGAAACCTGCTAGGGCTAATGCGCTAACACTCTACCTAAATTGGATGTTAATGGGAATAGTAAGATATATTGGTGTGCATTGTTTTTACCCTTTACAAATATTCCATTTCAGGTATCCCAAAGCTCTTAGATTATATTTAGCCTTTGGCACGTTTCTACCTGTGTCTGCCTCACATAAGCGCACACATACTCACACATACACACACATGCACACACACGCGTGCACACACACACACACACACACTCTCACACACACACACACACACACACACACACACACACACACACACACAAAATGACCAAAAAATAGTTACGGATTTTCCTTTCCGCTCAGGAATCCGATTGTCCACAGACTCTGTTAGTGAGTGTGTTTTGCAGTGAAATGAGCTGCCGTATCAGCTGCAGCAGCTGCTCTACGTAGTCTCTTCCCTGCTTAATGGCAATACCTCACACAGACAGATAAATGCAGCTCACACACTCTCAACTCGACTCCGCCACACCACACCTCTCCTCTTCTCTTTGTTTAGTGCACATTTCCACAGCACACATGCATAATAATAAACACAAACATCTCAATTCTGGAGGCGGCCACGGCAGAGCCTAAAGGGGCAATACAGGACACAGGACAGACCCTAAAATATTTACACCCTATTAGAGCCAGGCAAAGCCAACCTCCATCATGTCTTTGATGCTGTCGTCTTAATGTACCGTCGGGAGGACCTGAAAGCGTCCAGAGTCTGACTGATTATGCTAATCAATAGCCCGAGGTGTTGTTGGTCATTAAAAACTCAGAAAGCAAAGGTTACATCAGCGTGCATTTTGCACTTACTGTGTCAAACGGAGGAGGTAGTCAAATACTGGCCAATCACTTGCCTCTGCTGGGTTTTTCCATTTCTGCACATTAGCTCACTCAGTCACTTACTCAGGCTGTGCGTCACTTGCTATCCTTTATGGAGAAATTCTGCGTTGCGGTGTGGATGAAATAAATTCCTGAGACTTGTTGTGAGCCTACACTTTGATTGGCTTTGTGCACTCATTTTAATAAATAGTGCGCTAATTTTACACAAATTAAAATGAGAATAGAATTTTGTAAAATGGCCGCACTATTTAGTAAAAGGAGCGCACTATCTAGTCAAATGAGAGCACGATCTAATAAAAATGAACACACAATTTAGTACAATCACACATTCTCTCGACACACACAAAAAACTTGCAATCACACCTCCAAGGTTCCATATTAATCTGTTACACAAGGATACAGTTTTGGACCACAGTGAGCCATGGAATTGATAAGGTCTTGATTGTCTTCAGTAACTCAATCAAATTTCTTTATCAAAGAACTCTCTCAAATGCAGGTAAATTGTTTGTTGCATGGCCTGTTTGAGGACAGTTGATAAATAGATAAATAGATAAATAAAAAGAAGATAAATAATAAATAAAATAAAAAATAGACAGTGTTTCTCTTAGGGGAACATAAATCTGCGCTGGTATTTGTGTTGATGTGGTTCCAGTTTAGTTCTTTAAATTGGACATGATGTAACATAAGCAGCTGTTCATTGCCTGAAATACAAATTCAAAGCCATTTTTTCAATAGTGCTTCCATAACCTAGGTCCCCGAATACCCATTCCGATTCAAAAAAATGCCTGACATAAACATTCGTCCACCTTGACAACGTTCCTCTTATAAAATATCAAAGCAAGCTCAGGTGACAAAACACAAAGTTACAGTGAAAACATTGCTTTTTACAGTCAGAATACTGAAGAGCCAAGGGGACACAAACCACTACATTTGCTTTAACTATGCAGACTGACAACAAACATGAATCTGTAATATATGGGCTGTGGTGGGAGAGCATGTTTAAAAGCATTTATGTGTATTTGGACATAAAAACGGTGATGTGATGGTGATGCAATGAAAGACTTGCTTAAAGGGTTTGAACTCAAGCAGAGGCTGCACAGAACACTAGTGTTTTAGTGCAATTCAAGGTTTCTGCATACTTCCTTGCTCTCCTGGTTTGGATGGAGGTATTGTGAAGTAATATATTAAGTGAATCTCTTTGAGTCAGGGGTGAGATTGAAGGTTATTATCCATGATGGCAGGAAATATTTACAGATAGACTGGACATCGAAGAAGCTCATAATTTCCATCTAGTTGCACAAATGGCCCTGAAAGCCCTCTGCTCATGAAGAGTGTATAAAGACGCTTGAAATGAGAGAGAGTCACAGTGACGCAAAATTAAAAACTAGATTTTGGTATCAATGGACAGATGACACTTGATATCCTGGTCAAAGTCATATCGCGAATTGTTGCAGCATTTTGAATTATGGCTTCCCACTTTTTTTCCAATTGAAAAACTGCAAATCGTGTTTGAAGTTACAGGTTACAGGCAGGTACAAGTAGGATTTGCCCACTTGAATTTTATTTTTGTAACTTAACGTTCTTGTCTTGACTATGAAACTTAGGAAAATTAATTTTAAATGTCTCTTCTTCCATATAACACCGAAAAAGTAATCGGAATCGAAGTAATCGGCCTGTATCTCAAAATTAGAATATCAATATTAGAATATTAGAATCACCTCGATATGGTGGGTGAGAAATGACTGTAGTGTAGCTGAGCTTTTTATTTTGTTCTGACTAAATATGACTGCAATTAAATTGATCATAGAAAAGGTCACTATCAATAAGCAAAAACGAGTGACGTGCACTGCATAAGACACCTGGACTATGTGTACAACGTCTTTCTGGCTAGAACAATAGCCACCTTAAATGTGACCATTAGTTCTGACATTTTACTGTGCTGTCATAATGTATAGATCCTCTAGCTGCCTCTGCAGAGGGTGGCAGTAACAAGGTGTCATGACCATCTTTTATCTTTATGGCCCACTGTTGATAAATTGGTGTATTTGTGTGCGTGTGCGTGTGCGTGTGTGTGTTGTGTGTGTGTGTGTGTGTGTGTGTGTGTGTGTGTGTGTGTGTGTGTGTGTGTGTGTGTGTATGTGTGTGTGTGTATGTGTGTGTGTGTGTGTGTGTGTGTGTGTGTGTAGGCTGCTGGGGCAGGGAGAAAGGGAGATCCTTCGTTTATCATAATCCAGCTCAACATGGAGGACATTCCCTATAAGACACAACAGAGAGAGAGAGAGAGAGAGAGAGAGAGAGAGAGAGAGAGAGAGAAATAAATACAAATAAAGGAAATGTTTTTTTTTTCTACGTGGACCATCTTTTTTTGTTAACTCCAGGCAATCAGGCAATGTTCTGTTGACAAATCCCTAATCAGTTGATTGAATGAGATTATATTCATTTAGTGGAAGTAGCATTGGGTTTTAAAGTCATCTTATAAACCTTTACAAAAAGTAAACCATAAAACAACAAAAAAACTCAAAGATAAAAGCATCAAGCAAATCAGTCCTTTTGAATTGTAAGATGTTTGTAAAAATATGTGTATGTTGAAGAATACCCTTGAAAATTCTGCCTGTATTTTTTTAATTTAGGTTCTTCCACTTCTTTCAGTTTGCCAAGCACGGCAGGCAGGTACCATTAAACTCTGTCAGACTCTCCAGGGAGGCAAAACAAACAGAGAGTTTACTCATCGTGCAAACCAGGCCCTGCGCCGAGTATGCTAACAAGGAGACTTTCAGAGGGAAACAGGGAAAGGCAGAGAGAGAGAGAGAGGGGGGGATAGAGATGCATGGGGAGGAAGAAAAGAAGCATTCAGCTCGTTCTGTGTGTAAGAAGCCCGGTCGCTGTTGTTCTGTTCTCTGTTAGACACGATGTATTCATCCTGTGAGTCTGAATGAGGGAATGCTGAAAGCGCACATGGCTGTTCTCTAATAAAAGCACCAAACTGTTTTTGATGGATTGTCCCTGGTGCCCTTTACATTAGAGCCAATGTGCTGCTTAAAATACATGTACAGTATGTAGGCAGGCTGCACCGTGAGGGTGGCATGTTAGGGCTTTTCTGTAGTGGTTTGTGAATTTCAACGCCCACCCCCCAACACACACACACACACACACACACACACACACACATACATAAGGGATTTGTGTAGAAATCTTTTTGGCTGAGTTGCAGGGTAAGTCATGAAACCATCACATTAGATGGTCAGAAAGATAATATGCTGAGCTTTAGCTATTATGGTTGCTGTCATCTCCACTGAATTTCTTCATGTCCGTTTGATGGAATTGAGCCTTTGGAATGTCTATCTCACTGTGGCTGCAACATTGATGTGATTTGGTGACATAAGTTTATTTCTGTGCAGCTCAGTCAATATGCTACAGCATGTGTAAGGTCCAATCAAATAAAATTGATCAAACCAAAGGCTTATGAATGTATCCATCAGTCTCTGGTCAATGCACAATATCGAAATCATTCGTCTTCCCATGCCAGTCAAAAAGTGATTGACACGTGAAACCATACCACTTTGACAATCAATTTTATGTTGCAGAGAAAGCTATAATTCCAATAGATGTAGCTGAAGGGGAGAGAGTGATGGGAGAGGGATGACATATCTGATTAAACTTGATCGAGTATTGTCCATAAACCCATCTCATATAGTTTTCACTATAAAACCCAACTTCCTTCCCATACTCCGTGATAATATTCAGGAAGCAATGGGCCTGACAGGATGGCTATGCTTGGCTGACTGCTACTTAGCAACGGGAGAAGAGGACACAGTGTACACATACAGTGTGTTTTTCTCTCCTTCTTTATAGCCTGCCTGCTTTTTCTCCATCGCACTCATCTCTTTCTTGACAGTTAATGACTTAAAATAGTAGTGAAAGTGACAGCGTCTGAAAGGGTTTAAATTGATTCAGCTAACAGTGTTCTGAAAAAGCTTCATAAATTCTAATTGGCACAGACACGTAGGCTCTCCAGCGTAATGTAAAGTGTTAATAAGTTGCATGAAAATACTCTACACACCAAGGCCAAGTAATTCTGAACTTCTTTTTTTTCGTTCGAACAGGATGCCGCAAATGAATCCTGAATATTATAATTGCCCTGGCATGCATTTAAAACTGTTGAATGGTTGAAATATTGGAAATGAGTGAATGGCATTATCTCTTTCTCTCCTTTTTGTCACCCTATGTTTTAAATGTACAGAGGACTGATGAGCTGGCTGCACTAACATCTCTTGCAAATTGCCAGAGTAGCAGATGTTTTCCTGCCTATGCTGTTGAACACACAGGCAAGATTGAATACCCCCCCCCCCCCCAAGCGGACTATGGCCTATATAGACAATATGCAATTCTGAAATACTCCACCTCTTGTCAAAGCTGATTTCAGTTGCTTTACACTTCATTCATTCTTTCAGTAATTAGTAATATATCTCAGGCAGTGGGTCAGTAAGTTCTCTGGGCCCATATTATGCAAACAGCTGTCAGTCATCTTTAATTGCACAATGACAACATCCTGTTCAAGTTATATCCTTGTTCAGGCAGCCTTATAAGAAAGGTACAATTTCTAATTCTGATAAAGGTTATTGATTGAATGTTTAGTTTAATATGAATTACAGAACAAATACATTAATTTTATTTTTTATTTATGTGTGCAATGGACTGTGAGGAGCAATTAGCTAAATCTGACAAAAAAGTATGAGATTGTGTATCAGAGCTTTAATGGGTTATAATAAATTAATAATATCTTCCCTGTACCCCCTCCCCCACCCACACACACTTGACAATGAAAATAACCCTACCCTTGACTGCAGTGTTAAACTCAGAGATGGCGATGGCTTGGAGGCCACAAAGCAACACAAGAGATGGAGTAAGAGATGGGACAGACTGTGGTGTGGGGGGTTGTGGCCATGAGAAAGAGACTGTAAAGAAGGAAGAGGTGCACCATAAAGATAAGGCAGAGGAGCATAAAGAGTTTCCCCCTCTGTTGTCCAGTTGTTTGCAGAACTCATCAAATTTCCCAGACTTGCCGAAGGCATGTTTATTTGCACCTTCATATGGGCGTAAAGGATATTTGATGCATGACTTTCTGTAAGTCTTCCTGGCATGATGTTTTTGATATACATTACAGTAATGCAGCAATCCGCGATATTTCATGGTAACGCATACCAACGCTGGTGTGATCACATGGGGCTCTGCAGAGTGCAGTTTAATTAATCACCGGAGTAATGGAAATAGATGAAAATGGATGCAATGTTCAGCAGAGAGAGTTTTGAGGCCAATCAAGAGCATCATCGATTAATGTCCTTTTGCCTCTTGTCCTCGCCAGGAGTGTCAGTCGCCATGGTGACAACCTTTCGGCCTCTCGTTCCTTTACATCAGTCCATGTCTTCATCATGGTAGAAACAGACCACAAACATATGAGGCTTTCATGCATATCAAGGCTGGCCAGGATAACCAGATGGCTCTAGAGCATCAAATGCTTCCCAGCACCAAAGTTGTAACTGAGGTGAGTTTGATAACACAGCAAAGAGTCATAGATGTTTTTAAATGACTTAATATGCATTTGATATCTTGCCTCTGCCTTTCGCAGTACTTGTTAATAGTTTTTGATATTGAAATGCCTATAATGTTTTCGGTTACACTTTACTTGACAATATCGACATAAGAGTGACATGACACTGTCATGAACGTCTCATAAACAAGTCATAAACATTTATGACGTAATGTTTCTGTCATTAAGTGTCATTAGGTTTTTGTCAAAACAAGTTAGGGTTAAGATTAGGATTAGGGTTAGAGGTTACAATTAGAGTTAGGGTTAGGAGTCATGTGTCATGACAGTGTCATGTCACTGTTATGTCGATACTGTCAAGTAAAGTGTTACCATGTTTTCTGATGTCCTTGAAATCACAATAACATAAATAGAACTGTGTTCTGAAGGATGGATGTATAGTAAAAATGGGTAGCTGTGTAACTTACTGTCCCAGACTTAAAGCCTGTGTTGCAGCTTAACCACCACTGTTGATTAATGGGTACATAAAGCACTCAATATATGTATATCATTTTTAAAAATGTCTCCAAATGGGGTTAAATGCCAGTTTTTGTTGTTTTTAGCATTAGCGGGTTTTTTTTACGCAATTCGGTGATGACGTCACTTTGGGGACTGCATGATCTGCGCTTCATTCATTTCAATGCATTTCAATGGACATCGCGGTTACACTTTCAACATAAAGTTTGTATATTTACACTTTGAATTTCGTCACAGCATTTATATCACAGCTACCCTATGATCTACCAATGGTAATAACGGTGCCTGATATCAATTTAGTCATTTTTTCTGAATTTCGGGAGGTCTTGTTTTGGAGGGTATGTTTTACATTCATTCCTATGGGAAACGGTCGCGGTTACACTTTCAACATAAAGTTTGTATATTTACACTTTGAATTTCGTTACAGCATTTATATGACAACGACCCTATGGTCTAACAAAGATAACAATGTCTTCCGATTTTAGTTTAATGCAATTTTTTGAATTTGAGAGGCCTCGTTATGAGGCTTTGGTCTGTAGCCTCCCCAAGGTGACGTAATGCAATGCATTGTGGGGGAAAGGAGAATCACTTCAAACGCTGTGAAATAGTACCTGCTTTTTCGTATTATATTCCGTTTTGTGATACCCAACAACATCAAATACAATGGATAACAGTTTAAATGTTTATTACCAACAAGCAAATTGTGCAAATTCGTTGGAAAATGAACCCTGCAACACGGCCTTTAAAGAAGCACTAGAAGATTTGCTCTCGGGGTCCCCTTACAGTTGAGAAGCGCAATAATAAACAAACTAAATATGCGTCTTTTGCAACAAAGTATGAACATAACTCCAATACAATATAGAGGGAATGCACTGACAGCAGTCTGTAGAATCTCTGAATTCCTGTAGCATAGCAGCTCTTTTCCATTTCTAGATTGGAGGGGGGCATTGTTTTTACCCGAATACCAAACTTCCTATGGCTGGTTTACAAGCAATAAAATCTGCTCAGTGTGCGGCAGTGGTGTGTGTGTGTGTGTGTGTGTGTGTGTGTGTGTGTGTGTGTGTGTGTGTGTATGTGTAAATGCAGTGGCTGACAGAAACGGAGTCTACCAACACAAGCATGACAGCCATGGGCAAGTTGGCACACAGCTTAAGCGCCCATCAAATATTCAAATGATCTAAACGGGAGAACTACCTTTCTGTGCCACCATTGGCACGACATCTTCTCCTGTGACACCATTTTCCACTTGGCTGTGATCAGCGGCCAGAGGCGTAAACGCAGAGAGAGTGGCAAAGCTGGCCCCGACCACACTTCAATGAGGAGGGCCTCGCCTCTGTCTTTTTATCCTCGCCCATTCCAGTCATTTCTGGTTGGATCAGATTTAGTGCGAGTGTGTGAGACTGGTTCACTGTGTTGACTCTAGGAGGAGCTCTGGAATGGTTCAGTTCCTCTTAGTGGTGTGTGTGTGTGTGTGTGTGTGTGTGTGTGTGTGTGTGTTGGAGAGAGAGAAATGGGGAATGAGGAAGAGGGACAACACGAGGTGAATTCTGTTTAACTTTGGATAATCATCCCTTAGCCGCATGCTGCCTAAATTCTGCCAAGCCGTATATTCTCTGATGAATGCTGATAAACAAAATAAGCCAGAATATATTTAGGGTATCGACCACATCCAGATGCTTCTAAATACTCGCTGCTCATTACTGTATATGCGTTTAGCGGCATTACCATCTGCATGAACTGCGTATCACCCACATTCAGGCGTTCATGAAAGCTGACTCATTAAAAGTGAAATTCTTCATGAAAAATATAGTCTGCTGATTACAGGAAGCCACTCTCCAGCAAACACATACTTTGACAAATCTGATGTATCTTTCAACAAGATACATCAAAAAATTGAAATAAAAAAAAAAACAATCCTTCTTACAAAACTGACAGGCAGAAAGTATTGTCTCAGCAAACTGAAAAGATGCTGTTGAATCTAAATTGCATGAGTTAAAAACACAATGACAGATTGAATGCAACTTTGGAGTATGAAGTCAAATACTTTAGTCAGACTTGCTCTCATTTTAAATGTGAAGTCAGACCTCCACTGGGAATGAAACATAGTAGAAGCTTTGATGCACAACTGCCTTAATAGTTATATGTGACCCTATATTGTAACGTCCTGGCTCGAGTCAAAAACAAGGGCACACGCCACACCGCAGAGAAGATTTAACAATAATTTATTGAGAGCGTTTAACATAACCAACCCAAAATAAATAGAAACCCTGAATATGTCAGTAGAGTCAGTGGTGTAGGCAATGTATGGATGCACTGAGTAATGTAGTGGTGCTAAATAAATTAAAGAAAAGAAATACCAAAACCTAATAAAACCCAGACTCAGGTCTGCTGCTGCCACCAACAACCCTATGCCCGCTCTCTAACCCACAATGCATCAGGGTGCCTTTTAAAGACACCCTGGACACCAGGTGTTCTAACAATTAATCAATTTAAGGTGCAGATGAGCAGGCCAAGCTGATGAGGACGCCATGTACTCGTAACAGTCATAGTTATGAATAACTGAATAATGTCATGTCATGTTGACTGGACATCCTGGACTTCGTTTCTAGAAAAAAAAAAAAAAACGTTACTGAACCACCATGGTCTGATTCAACTTTAAAAAATAGCAAGCCACTCAGTGTATACTCAAACCACTGTATGGCCAACAACCTTATTAATACATCCATGCAGTAGCCTGAAAAGTTCTGCATTAAATTCTCAGATGCCACTATAGTGCCTTGTGCAAGGCAATTAACCCTATATTGCTCTGGGGAGATTGGCCCTTGTAGTAATTGACATAAGTCAATTTGGATAAAAGCATCAGCCAAAATAAATTAAGTAATAAGCAGGGCTTTGAACCGATTTTTTTTCCCAATCGGTTCGTTCCGAACAGAAACGGAATTATTACGTTTCCGGTTATGAGTTCCACCAATAAATTGACGTTCCCGAACCGGTTAGAACAAAAAAATACTGTTCCCGGAACGGTTAATTTAGTTCCTGTCAGCTGTTTAATGCTATAGAATTATGTCACATCTTTCTCATCCAGCTTAAACCAAATGTAATAATATTACAACCATTATTACATAATAATAATGATATTATTAATAATAATAATAATTAAATAGGCCTACAATTATTTCAAATGTGTAGTTTATTGTTAAAAGAGAAAATTTCCACACAAACGTAACAACATTATTAAGACACGTGGTTATGCCACTCCGGGAACAACAAATTCCAACTGTCGGGGGGAAAGGCCATCCAGTAGGCCTAATGTTCGCTAGTCCATCATTAACGTGGAGTCGACAAATATAGCTATTGATATTGTGTTTGGAATGAGCGTTTTAATTAACGATGGATCGTAATTTACCTCTTATTTAAGATGTGGAGTGGAGACTTTGTAATCCACCGCTCTCTCTCCATTCAGTCAGCGAATGTCTGATGTGTGAAGTGATGTCTGATGTGTGAAGTGAACCTCAGCCGTCATGGTAACGTGCGCAGGAAAATAATTACTTTTTTTTTTTAGTTAATTAGGCAACGAAAACTTTGAGGAACGAAATAAAACCGGTATTAACCGGTTACCATTATTTTTAAATAAGTGTTCCTGTTCCAGAACATAAAAAATAATAACGTTTCCGGTTTCGTTTCTGTTCCCTGTAAAATACAAAAAGTTCCCGGTTTTCGTTTTCGTTCCTTGAACCGGTTCAAAGCCCTGGTAATAAGTCATGCTGCATGTTGAGGGTAAAATGTTGTTGTTTGATTCTCTAATTTAGTAAGATTACGACCTTGATCTATCAATCACAATTGATCTATCCTTAATAAGCTATCAATCTTTGTAAAATCATAATTTTTTCAAAACAACTTTTTCTTCAGTTCCCACCATTAATTCTGGAGGCTGTTTGTCCATCATGAACAATGACTTCAGGACTGTTAATTTAAAGGGGTTACGTTCAGAAAGACACAACTTCTTCATGTTGTGCTCAGGGTAGTTACATCGAAACACTATTATTTCCCCCTTTCAGTCTTTGAGACTCCTTTCAGCTTTTATCTCACATTTCCAGGAAGAGGGCCTCAGTTCACCCCCCACCAACACACACACACAGACAGACAGACACACACACACACACACACACACACACACACACACACACACACACAGACAGACACACACACTCTTCCTATCATGCCTAATATTTTTGCTCCTCTCTACCTTGAGTGCTGTTTTTTTCTGGTGGCAGGAGAAGCTGTCAACTTCAAAAATAGTATAAACCTGAGAAGTTCCAAAGAAGCGCTTTTTATCCCCCCCCCCCTCCCCCACCTCCCACACACACGCCCCCTGCCAACCCTCTCTTCCCATCTTGCCTCGTCATCATCACCCAGCCACTCCACTATCCCATTCTGTTTATACCTGATTGGAACCACCAGGAACACAGAGATAAAAAGAAGAAAACAAAAGAAGACACAGAGACAAACAAAATGCTCCCTAATGATTCTTGAGATAGCTCGCTTTGCTAAATAAAATACCACTCTTAGACATTTCTTTTCCCTTGGTGTATTCCCCAGAGCAACCCCTCCCCCAAGACACAAAATGGGGAGTGGTAACTGTGTATACTAGGAATAATAAATAGGTAATGAGAACAACATGTTTGAAGACATACCTTAGATCTTGTGCATCACTTTATTAATTTCTAGGTCTCCATGCTGGCAGAAAGGCTTTTTAAAACCTCTTCCACCGCATTCACAGTTTCCCCCTGAAACTGTCAGATTTACTTCCAATTAATGCACTGCATCTCCGTAACAGTCCAGTGGTTTTGCAGTATAGTCTCTCAGACATTTCACCAGTGCCATCACCTGTCCTCCTCGCTCTCTTCTGATTGACCGTCTGGTATATCTACCAATTTGTTTTTTTTTGCAACAAATCATTAGAAAATAATATGATTCGGTGCAAATTACTGCTCTTGGACCTTGTTCTGTTTCTGTGACTATATGTCTGTATGTCTTTAGTAGAGTGGATAGATTTTAGATGTGTTCTTCATGGCCTGCAACTGTGTTAAAACGAACAGTCGATACTGGTACTGGTGCTGTGTGGAGCTGCAATGGTTTTACATGCAGCCACCACATTAGCGCTTTCTACCCATTAACAAGGAAGAGAGCAGACGGGTGTTGGTTTGGCATCAGGCTCAGTCGTCTTAATGTGAAGAAGCACTTACTGGCTCTAAACCTTTCTGCCCCGAAGATAAGTATAAATCCACTTCAAATGGCACAGCCATTATGGCTGACATCCTCAACCTGCACACACTTCATAAAAATCTATTCAAATCAGTCGTTATATATATATATATATATATATATATATATATATATATATAAGGCTAGAGCATTGCAGCAGTGTTTCAGCTCATGGCCCTTAACTTCAAGACAGATGCTAGAAAGATGCTTATGGAGACCTTAGGGGCCCACCCTGACAGATGGCAAAATCTTTCCAGAGAGAGATAAAACTGTTGAGCTGATCAAGATGGGTTACAAATTATGCAATCGGAACATTGGCAGAAATTTTGGTTCACTGCAAAAGAGGGAAGAGTGACCCTTCAGTGTACATTGCTTAAGAAAATATTATCCCTCTCTCTCTCTCTGCCTGTGTGTGTGTGTGTCCATGTGTGTGTCCTCTTGAAGATATGTGAAGGGAGCTGGCAGCATTTGAATATTTCATGTGTGAGAGGAAAGCATCGTGGCTGTGGCGATGAAGGTCTGGAAAGAGCACACAAACTGCAGACGGTCTAATGATTTGTCTGATCGAGACTGAAAAGAATCCGAAGCCATGTCTCTGTGGATTACCATCTGTCTAGGCTGCTTAGGGAAAATGCCTGTCTCTTTCAGTTGGACTGGGCAGCTTACTGCCAAAGACCTTGTTTCCCAACCCAGCCTAACACCATTATTTGCCTGTTTATGTGTGAGATGGCAAGTGAAATGACATGACCTAATAATTGCAATGGCATTAACACAACCATAAAGACATTCAATGGGGCTTTCATGTTCACAAACAATATACCACAGTCATACCAGTTACCATATTACAATACATACTCACAAATACAAAGGGGTTGGTACCATGAGGACGAAACAACTGATGTTTTCTATTTTGTGTGTGTAAAGGCTAACGCCCACTGACCACGCCTGACGCGCGTCAAGTGACGCCAAAGTTTAGAACTCCATTACTTTTAACGTAGCAAAGCCCACTGGTGGCGTCTGAGGCGCGTATATGCTAAAGTCAACCTGGTCTCATTAGGGAAACGTTCCCCTGGGAACGTTTTGGCAAACCCAGCCAAACGTTCCACCAGACACGTTTCTGAGGTGCAAACTAGCCAAGCAACCCAGCGGGGGTGCTAAAGAGAGACGTTTAGACGTTGTTTACTACAGTTAGGTCTGGTCAAACTAAATTGTAGCTTACACAAGCTCAGCAGTATTCTTTGGTTAGCAAACCAAAGTTTTAGATTAATAGTGCCTATATCTCGCTACGTTTCACAAAATATAAGGGCACAAACCCTGAACTGCCGTCTATGGTTAGCTGCCACATCTTGGTGGGGGTTTTTTTTCGCGAGCAACCCGGGGGATTTTAGCTCAATTGTCAACACGCTCGACTTCCGCTCCGAGGGGCAGCTGTTCGCAGGTTCGAATCCGGCTGTGTGCAGGGCCGAGCCGTGCAATTTAACCCAACATACGAAGACCAGAGGACCAGGCTGCGCAGACTGGGCTTGCGACGAAGACCAGACTCAGCACACAGCCGGATTCGAACCTGCGAACAGCTGCCCCTCGGAGCGGAAGTCGAGCGTGTTGACAGTTGAGCTAAAATCTCCCGGGTTGCTCGCGGGAAAAAAAAACCACCAAGATGTGGCAGTGGCTAAAGTATAGAAACGTGTTCTATCTCTTGAACGTTATATCTATAGACACGAATTTCGCCGCCAGTGGGCGTTAGCCTTTATCTTTGTAATCTACTTTCACATTGAAATTTGTCCTGAGATGGTTTCCCTTAATAATTTCCATGGAAAAAAAAGGCGATGCCAAGTTGATCACAGGATATAGCATTCTGTTTGATCTAATACAAGACATTTCAGCCTGAAACATTTGAGTGAATGAAATTTGAGAATGCAGAGGGATCAATGCAAAGAGTTGAATTGCGGGAACATGGACCATCATGCATTGTTTATCGGGAACTTGGCAGTGGATGGCTCAGTAAATAGACTTTGGTAATCCATTTTCATACACAGAACACAATGAGACTGTAATATTGTAAGTGATTCACAGAGAGGCTATCAAGATCCCAACAACAGCACCCTCAAGTTTAGCTCCCTCGTCGCAAGACATTAAAATGTTTCTTATGTCACATTTAAAAAAAAAAAAATCCACTCTTCCATTCATAAGCCTTTTTACCTTTCCAGTGCCCATCATATTCAGCCAAAGGACAGAATCATTTAAATTAATTAATTAAAAATTCTCAATGACAAATTTGATTTTCCTGCTTATCATAATTAAATATCCCACTCCTGTCAATAAAGTCCTATGCTCACATTGTGTGCATTCTCCAGTGTACTTTGGAATTATTATTGAACCAAAATTAATCTTCTGTGACTCAGGGGGGGTGGTCTTTGTAGTGCGTAATGTGCTAGATTGCTCCGATGACATTTAATCTAGTTTAATAAAACCCTCTCCATCTCTATTGTGAGGAAGTGGTTTCAGTGGAGAAGGAAGATTCAAATGGAGACAGAAAGCGATTGCCAAGCTTAACAGATGAAACCCTATTGATCGGTGTGGAATAATTCCAACCTGATTGCTTCCCGTGGTTTTCTATTCATCTGCAGCAGCAAATACAGAGCACATTGTGGAGCGATGTATTTTTTCTTGCGACATTCCAACTGTAGTTTTATGTCAAAGAGTGATTTTGCAAACAAAAAAAAGGACAATGATTCGTCAACTCAACACATTGGGAATTAATTTGCAACTGCAATTACAGTGCATGCTTTTAGAATGCATATCTTTATAGGCCTAGTGCACTTCAGTGCCTACATCTTTCATTTTGTAAGAAACTTCTTATATAAGGACAAACAGTAAATAAGGTATGTTTATGACCAGACTACAGTATATGTTGAGTAACCTTATACAACTTTCATGTGTACACCCATCACATTGCCTGCAGAACACCTCCATAACCATACTTGCATGTAAGTGCATATAGTTTTGCATAAGACATTGGAAAACATTACAGAGCCAGATGAATCTCTGTGCCTCGGTGCTGATACTGGAAGTCCTATGTGTGGTTATAAATCACCCATCGCTCCCTCTACCTCCGTATAAGAAGCTGTGCTGTGAGCCGGAGGAGAGTATGATAACATTCATAGTGCTCTGGTTGCAATAATATGTGCTGCAGCAACACAGAGATCAATAGGATGTACTGTATGAAGAGGTGTATTGCCCCCATCTTTCTCATTTAATCTTTCTCTCTCTCTCTGTTTCTCTGACAATGACTTGAAGAATTATTACACTGGAATAAGACTATAATGAGTGAGAAGAGACCTTTTCCTTTAAAAAGCATTTGAATGAGCCTGATACAAGCAGATCAAAGCTACAGAAGAATCTATTGATATGTGCTGCATGCAAACATCAAAAAGGATGTAAATATGTGACTAGGATGATGTGAGCATCTGGAAAGGGCTTGAAACAGGCCCTGAACACTGACAGACCTGGGCACACAGAGGGAACAGAAGAATTTAGGTTGAATGGACATTTTCAGATGGAGGAGAATCATACCAAATGGAATGAACGACTAGTGCTAGCTGATGACACTTGGTGGTCATGTAGTCCCAGTGTAGGCCGTTTAGGAATAGAAACTCTTATGTCTTGCGTATGTCTTGTGTTAACTAGATGTACCGCAGAGCGGTACAAAATATGACTGCCGCCCAGTCCAGCACATTTTTTCCACAAAAATAAATCACGCTGAAAGGCCTATATGATTCTAACTGTCTCACTAAATTGCATTATCCACACTCAATTCTCACTGATATCTGCTAGACAACAAGTACCAAAACATGATTAGTTCATAGATTTCACATGTAAAATTAATTTTATACAACCCCACCTCCATCTTGCCTGTTCATAATTCTGAGAAATTCTTGAATTGTGTGCATGTACATGTTTATGTTATGCGTGTGTGTGTGTGTGTGTGTGTGTGTGTGTGTGTGTGTGTGCGTGCTTGTGTGTGTGCCTGCGTATGTGCCTGTGCATGCAAGCGTACATATGTCTACTGTGTGAGTATGTGTCATACGTATGATTACTGTGAATGTATGTGTGTGTGTGTGTGTGTGTATCTGTTTGTGCACATGTGTGCACATGAAATGGGTTAACATGACCCCTGGAGGCAAACATACGGAAAAAAATGGTCATCCTAGGCCCTACAGTTCTCAAGATATTCACAGAGAACTGTGTCTGCCCTACCCTTCTTTCGGGGGGTCCAGTCCAGCGGGGGGGCTACAGATCAAAACGAAAAATTACGGTTCCATGCTATCCATGTGGGGGTACATGCCCACCAAGTTTTGTGTACCCCGGTCTTTCAGTGTCCCGGGAATCTTTGTTGGTGTACGTCACTAAATGTACACATAAATTATTTTATTGTAAGGCCCCCCATGAACGAAAGTACACAAAACTTGGCATGCATTCGGAGGGTGTCATAATGATCCTACACTTTTAATTTCGTGCAGTTTTGACTAATTTTTTGCTTTTTCATTTTTAACTAGGTGGCGCTATACATAAAATAAGTGGTAATGGGATGGGTTGACATGCCCCCTTAAGACCAACATACATAAAAAAGGTGGACCTCCTAGGCCCTACGGTTATCGAGATATTCACAGAAAACTGTCTCCGGCCACCTACAGGCCAGTTGGTGTATAGTAACATAAATTAATTTATTGTGTGGCCCCCCATGAACCGAATTCCACGAAACTTGGCGTGCATACAGAGGGTGTCATAATGATCCTACACTTCAAATTTTGTACAGTTTTGACTTAGGTCACAGATACCTTCAATTACAACACCTCATTTTTACTTTTTTGTGTTTAACTAGGTGGCGCTATACATGAAATGAGTGGTTATGGAATGGGTTGACATGGCCCCTTGAGATCAACATACAAAAAAAAAATGGTCCTCCTAAACCCTACGGTTTTCGAGATATTCACAGAAAACTGTGTCTGCCCTACCCTCCTTTCGGGGGGTCCAGTCCAGCGGGGGGGCTACAGATCAAAACGAAACGACCCCGGTCTTTCAGTGTCCCGGGAATCATTGACAGAAAAAAAAAAAAAAAAAAAAATCTGACTAAACCTATATGACCGCCGCTTCGCTGCGCGGCGGTCATAATAAGATGTGAGCCGCATGAAAATTCTCGTAGGATCACTACGACAAACTCTGGACGCAGGGCAGGTTATAGCCTCACTCAAAGAGTTTTGTGACATTTTGGCCGTCGTTTAGACCACATTTCCTTAAGTTTGATTTGGCTCACTCAACAAAATATCTTGTGATGTGACGATTCAAAAAATGTAATTAAATTTGATGCTGTATCACTACATTCTACACACACACACACACACACACACATACACACACACACACACATGCACATACACACAGGTACACACACACACGCACACACACACGGACACGCATGCACACACACACACACACAAATGTCTCTTGACATTTGGGCCAAAACATGTCTACCAATGGCTCATTAACATCTTTTGTTACCAATGTTATAAATTATATTATTAGCATTACAGTTTTTTACAACTGTTTCAACACACATTTTCAAAACTCTGTCTTTATTTTTCAAAACTCTACACACAAAACCCACTGTTGCTCATACAAAATGCAAAATGCCTCAAATCTCCAGCAAAATGACACACAACATTCAAAATGTCATAAACACATCTCTAAAGCAAACATTCACATTCATTATAAACACTTTTGTCATAATATGACATTTCAGATACATCATGTACAGTGTTGCTCAAAACCTACTGTAAAGCTCTTCTGTCTTTCATGGGCTTATGTATATTTCCATACAAGAGTGAAAGTCATCTACAGAGAGAAGCTGAGAGAATACACAGTAAACATGTAAGCAAAACCAAAAACAGTGATTTTCCCCAAATAATTTGCTGTTGTGAATACAGTGTTTTGCAGCCAAGATTTTTCATATCCACTATCCACTATTCATTCCTATTTTGTTAGTACCCCACTGACATCTGGGATTCACCTATATTTTGTTATTTTTGTTCTTTTGTTCTATTTCATGCTTCAGCGAATCACAGCATTTAGATCACCAACATTGGCGCTATAATGTGGGTAGCTATTGCTATTTCGATAGAGGAGAAAATGGTTGTGAAGAGGTAGAGCAAACTGTAGACCCATAACAAAACAGTCTTTGTTTTAGGTTCACTTGACATAGAGATATAATTTCAAATACTGTGACTGAGACAGTAAAGATAATGTGGACTACTTTGGAGATTCTGTAGGCCTTGGCGTTTTGGACTACACCTAATATGCCCAATGCTGTGGCTATGTGCCAGAGTATTTGCTCACTTCACTTCACTTCACGAAACCTGCCCTTTTGGTGTTTAGTCGGGCTATCATGAACACGGCTGTAATATATGATGAAGTAGTAGTAGTCATTCTGAGCACCAGGGTAAGGGCAGATTTGGATGGTTAAGATTATTAGGATTATGATGGGGCAGCCGTGGCCTAATGTTTAGGGCTTCGGGCTTGAAACCAAAGGGTTGCCGGTTCAATCCCCGGCCATTAGAAAAATGTGGGCGGGGGAAGTGGTTGAGCAAGGCACCTAAGCCCTCACTGCTCCCCGTGCGCTGCTGTAGCAAGGCAGCTCACTGCTCCGGGTTAGTGTGTGCTCTGTGTGTTACACTAATTCATGGATGGGATAAAACCTGATTTACATTTTACATTTACATTAGGTGTATCTGAAAATGACATCTCCTTTTTTCTCATAACAGAAAATGATTTGAAATCTAATAGAAATTTAAGAGAATCTCTGCATTAGGCCTTATGTACAATAAAAGCTCAAGATTTGCCCACAAAACAGGACCTTAACAAAATAAAACTATGCAGAAACCCTGTAAACCAAAAAAGATTCATAGCATCAGTGAGAAAATATTTGTAATTCCTTTTTACATATTTGCCCCATGAAATTACACCATTCTGTTGATTCTAGTCTGTTTCTTAACAACCTCTGGCATTGCGTTTGTGGTGTGTGTGCGTGTGTTTAGCCCACAGCAGCCAGGGAGCATTCAAAACCCTGAACACGTCAGCTAGTCCTCCAGTGATAACCCAGCAATCAATGCCATTACTGTGCCTCAAAGACACAAGTAATGAGACAAAATCATCACTCAGGATGGTCCCTGGGCAGCCAGCAGTTCAAAGCCAGCAAAAGGCTAGAAATCTGTCTGATCCTTTTCTTCAGCCATCGCGCCGCACCACAGCCATATCCTTCAGTCTTCCCAGGGCCCTCTGATCCTGGCTTAGTGATATGAGTGAATTTGCATGCATCGTCTGTGTTTATTGCACTCTGATGAATTTTGCATCTGTTTTTTTGCGACTATGGTGTGTGAATAAAAAGAGTGTGAGGAGACTGAGTGAGATCAGGGGGCCCTGAGTTACTGTAAAGGAACACTGACTGTCCCTGACTGTCCCCTTCTTTTGTCATTGATGGCAATTAGGATTGAAAGGAGATTGATAGGCCAGGCATGCAGCTGACAGGGCAGCATGGTTGTATAAATCTCTTGTTTTCAGGTTTATGCTGTTTTCAGATTTTACCTTCACTGCCATCAGGGGAAAATTGTTTTATCTTTTATAAGCACATTTTTTTGTTGTTGATGTGAAAAGGGAGGGAATGCAATGTCGGCTTTTACTTTGCCATCCATGTCCAGGACAGGTAGAAATGACCACAACCTGGGCCTTATTGCATTATCGCCCTTCGTGGCATTCCTTCTTTTTCCATCTCCATCTCCTGCACAATCTGTGGGCTCCCGAACCTTCCAGAACCCTGCCGCTGCGGAGGTGACAACCGTAATTCTCTGTCTGACTGTCTGTCTGTGTCTCGCTCACACACAAACCCTGACTCTATCTCTCCTTCAATTTCAATCTCTCTCTCTCTCTCTTGCTCTCTCTCTCTCTCTCTCTCTTTCTCTCTCTCTGTCTCACACTCTGCCTGTTTGGCGGCCCTCTCACTCGTTCAACAGGGTGAAAATTGCAGTTGGAACACAATGATGTGATATGACTACTGATCGCTTCACGCCGTCCTCTCCCTCGTGGGCACCCCCACCCTTCTCTCTGGGTGTGAACCATCCTCCTCCACCTCCTCTGTTCCCCAGGCAGCAAAAACAAAATGGAGGGAACCCTGTGTTCTTCAAAGGACCTTAAAGGTGCATTCTGGGGAAAATGTACATTTATTAATAACTTTCTATTGCTTATAAGTGAACAGGTTGTAACCTCACCTCAAATTATCTTTTTTTGGTTGTCTTTAACAGCCTGTGCTGTGTACAGTTTTCTACATGAAAGACCTGGGTCGTTTCCCCTTGAAAATCCTCGACCATGTGCATTTAAAACTGATGCAAATGGGGCAAGAAGTACATTGAAACGTGATGACAAGGGGTCCTAACCAAGTGTAAGTATATGACAGGTTGGGAGAGAAGCTTTTGGCAGTGATATGTGATAAGCTAATGAGACTCCACACTGCAACTCTAATGTGATGATAGTTAGAAAGCAGGATGCGAAACATGTGTTTGGCCTTGAAAGAAAGATAAAAACTAATATACTTCTTGTCTGTGGTGAGATATGGTGAATTTACAGTGTATGAGAAATTATACACTGTGAATGTCAACAAATGTTACTGTATGCATGATAAACCATTTGTCAAATTAAAATAAGTGATGTGCAAATTACAGGTTCTATTTATTCTATTTAATGAAATGCATATGGAGGTATACAATACAAGTCAGGAATATTAGGGTGTGGGGGGGGCGGTCGTCAGGGGGGAGGCTAAGAGAATTTTTTAAGCCTTAGGGGAAGGCCCAGGATAATTTTTTTGGCCTGGGGGGAGGGCCGAGGAAAATTATTTTTTCCTGATCCATGATATTTTTTTTTCCCTGATCAATGATCCGTTTTCGATATTTTATAAGGTTTGTAGGCCAAAACATGATTCACGTCTCTTTGACAGAGTGGGCGAGTCCAAAAAGTCGCAACCCTACCTGAATCTCCCACAACCCCCCTCATAAGCTTGCAGGTCACCTGCGGTTATGAGTCATAAACAAAATATTTGAATGATATTCGGGTCATTTGCGGGCGGGTCAGTTAAAATTAATTAAATATATATTTTCTACAAATAGGCCTACTTAAAATATCATGAGAAGGCTAGCATCAATACATTAAAGCATCAATACAGTAAAGTCAACAGTAAAGAAGCTGAAGACGCGAGTTAAAATAATACCCAGATAGCAATTTCCTTTGGGCCGGATCCGCATAAAAGCCTTTAGATCCGCCTGTAGCGGACATACGGTATCTGGCTGTGGGCCAGATCTGCTCCTGATAGAGGTTTCAGCTCTGCTAGCAATGCTGTTTTATCACCGGTTTACAGATTTGTCCCAGGTCCGATTTCCGCAACTCAACTGGAAGTCAGGAAATGCGTTTAAAATACAAAACACTGATTTGGCCCAAACCTGTGATACGGATATGAGCCGAAGGACCATTTTTTCACAGCAGACCCAGGTGGTAATGATATTAATTAAGGTGCTGATTCTGCTAAATTGACTGTCCTTTGCCTACTTCATTGTCAACTGGCTGCTAAAGAAAAAAAAAAAGGTATTTTGGAATGGCACAAATTTAGAAACCATGGGGGTGCACTATGTTCCCATGGCCACTTCATTTCTACAGTAAGGCTGGAAAAGAAGATATAGTTGGCTCAATGTTGATCATATGCTCGTTTCATTCTTTTTATTATTACCTAGCAGTGGTAAAAGTAGTCAATTGTTGTTTATGTCAGATCAAACAGTGCTATGAGACAACCCATATTCTTGCCACGTATGCAGAAGTCCAAGCAGTAACGTTAATCAAGGATCTTTGGTTTGCGCACTATCAATCTTTTGACATGATTTGCCAGCCTGGGGTTGGACTAGGACACTGCCCAACTTTTCAAGGTAGGCTATCTGCTTTTTATCTCTGTTGGTTTATTCAGAGACAACAACAAGCAGCCGAGCGATTGATAACTTTACTGTAAGTTTATACTATTATTTTCCAGCAATATAGGCTACTAGCTTAGCAAAACAGCCATCACAATAACTAGCCTATTTTGAAAAAAACAGTGATAACGCTAACAGGATCACTGATAAAAAACGAGTGTAATTGTGACTTAGCCTATTTTCAAAAAGGAATAAATGGCTAATGTTTATTTTGTGTTGTTTCAGATTGACCATGGAGATGACTGAGGAAGACAGCCTGAATATCGATGGGAACAGTGGAATTAACACAACTTAAACTTTGTCTGGGATTGCACTTCTACAGCCAGGTTGTTGAATAAAAAAAATAATAAGACACTTATTTGTAAAGTTTTTTTTTACCCCCCACTGTGTTTGTAGCCTAGCTTATGTTTATTAGTTGAGCTGTTGGGTAAACGTTACGAACTTTAGCCTGGGTGAACCTAACGAACCTGTTAGCAAATGTGTAGCAAACAGATTTTTCAGGATAATTAATTACCAATCACATTTCACATGTCAAACAATGCCAGCTGATATCTGATAAACGGATCCGTACCACACACAATACGCGGACCCGTATTGCATATGATAAGCAGATCTGGAACACGTCAGTAACACAGACTATCATACGGAACTGGGCCAGTCTTAGCCCTAATTGGAACCAGATCCGTCAAACGGATCCAGACCAGTTTTGGACCGATGTGCGTTTGGACGCCGGATCAGGTCAATTATGCAGATCCGTGCCGGACGTTGTGGTAGGTGTGGCCCAGTTCCGTCCCAGTGTATGTTTGCTATCTGGGTAGACACCCCTTCAGGAAAAGCGATATAGGCTACAGGAAATATTGGGAAAAGTTCTTAAAGAAGATGACAGTAGTACAAGTTATGGTCTAGGCCTACTTCTTGCGAAGCCATTTAAAAGTATGACAGCCGAAACGGGCAGCCTGCAGGAATAAATGTTATGGCACAGACTACACAGCCATACCCAGACAGCACACATACATCTGCCCGACGTCGGTTTCAGATCAGCATGGAATCCTCCCATATGTCGCAGGGGTATCGGCCTGAAGTCGCTTCCATGTATGTTGGCTTTTGATCGTTCCTACTACCCAAAGCAGATCCCGCTATCTGTTTTTTTTACCCCAGCCTCCATGTATGTTGGCTTTTGATCGTTCCTACTACCCAAAGCAGACCCCTATCTGTTTTTTTTTACCCCAGCTTCCATGTATGTTGGCTTTTGATCGTTCCTACTACCCAACGCAGATCCCGCTCTATCTGTTCTTTTTTTTCGTACAGCAGGCAGCCAGGCACGTCAGATCAGCCTCCTGGAGCAGCGATTTTCAGGTTGGTAAATTCACTCATGTAAATCGTCAGAAAATAGGCATTGTGTCAATTGTATGACTGTTTATATATTTGCCTGCTAGGCTAAGCCATAACTTGGTGTACATTACTTTATAAAGAGCTGTTTTGGGGTAATTACAACTTCGTTGTGAACTAATTCACGTTAGCTAGTTGAGCTAACACTGGAAAATATGTTAAACCTAGCTAGCGGCTATGGCGAAATGTTAACACTACAGCATCCATGATTACCGGTACAAGGACAGCAATATGCTTGGGTGTAAGAGTAGCAAGTTATTATTTGACCGTGAGACTTCACCCAGGAAAGGCTGTCGTTTTTGTATGGAGAGGAGTGGGAGCTAGGCTAACGTTACTGTCTTGGCTGAGCTAACCTGTGTCATCATAACGCCTTTGCACAGAGGAAATGCACAGATATATGCATCAGCCGAAGTTCCCAAAGCAAATGTAGGCTACGTTTCAGTCCCAACTTCCAGAGTTCGTGTTTTGGCCGGCGTTAGCGCGCTAGCCAAGTAACGGCATTAGCTCGCCTCTGCTTGATTGAAATATCAGGTAATGCTAATGGGTTTGAAATCTATTTCTCCGAGCTCGGTAGTGGTTCTCTGCATCTACGAAAATGCATTAACAGCAATCGGTAAGGGTAGACATTAAAGATGAAAGTGTTGCAGTGAATTAATTCTTGTTTTTGTCTCTTGCAGGAGAAGAACCTGATTTTTGGGGGAACATTTTCTAACAGCATTTTTTCCAGCATTCAGACTTTTTTAAACATTCAATAAAATGAATTGAAAATATTTTTGGCATCTTTCTTGTGTCTTTATAGATCTAATAATGTATAGCCTAGTGTAAAATGTGCAATCTCAAGTTCCGACCTAAATAAATAAAGGTCGTATAAGCCAGGTAGGCATAGCTTTGATGAGTCGTTGAAACATTGGCTCATTGTCGTTTTCGATTATTTGCCGACATCCCGGCGATGTCTTGCCAATGAGCAAACGATGAGTCGTTGAAACATTAAGCGCTTTCAGACATACGTGTAAGACCGGAGGTTCTGCCGATGTTAAACGGTGGGGCCGTATATCTGAACGACATAACCGGTCATATGGAAGTCCGAATTCACCCGGTGTTTATACTACCCCCGACCTAGTATTTCCTCCGGACATTATGTAAATGTGCTGTGTCTGAACGAGGAGTAGAACATTCAGTTAAAATCACACCTAGTGAGAGGGCGTGTTTGTGACGTTTCTTTCATGCGTCCATGTGGTTAGATCTGACTTAAATGCCAGTGTTATGATGGAGTGGCATAGTGCTGTCCAGAAAATCTCCAACCTGGAAAGATGCAGACATCACGGAGCTACTGTCCATGAGGGCATACAACATTTTGATAGAACACCTGAAAGGAATGTAAGAGACACGTTAGGCTACAACTGCATGGCAAGGAGAAACGAATTCAGAAGACTGATCATAAGCAGAAGGCGCTGAAAAGGCAGTAGCCTATAGCGACGTCGTTGACGACTATAACAGGAGTATTTAATAAATTGTTAGCCAACACGGTTTTCTGTTCATTGATAGCCTTCATGACCTGCTGAGCTCGCTGATATTTGCTGAGCATATATGCCTAGAGAAAATGAAAACGAAGAAAACCCAACTTTGTTCCAAGCTCCTTACGTAAATGCTACATGGGAGAGGATGCTTTTGGAAAAAAATAAACCATGAAAAAACGAACAACTTCACTGTTATTAATGTTAGTATTTTGTTTGTTGCTTAAAAACGTTGTATGATCTTGAAGTCTTGAGTTAGCCTACTGAATTGGCTGGTAGCCTACCATAAAGTTTGTGCATGCTCTCTCTCTCCAACGCAAACCAGATTTGGGGTTCTATAGCCTAGCTAATTCTGGTATAACGTTGAAAACAGATAAATGTGTTTATTTGAAGCACACATACAAATACTGTAGGCTAGGTCAATTTCAAGTGCCCACTTACCTGACTAGCCTACTTGAAGTATTAGCCTTTGCACAATAGATTTCTTCTTCTTTAGAATACATAATGATAGGCTATATTTTGTAAACAAGAAGCAGCTGTGACAGGCAGCGGCCGCATATAATCTGCGTCATGTCTCAGCATCTTGTGAACTCTACAAGCCCCCACCCCTCACTCGACAACCACACGGAGATTCTGTAATGTGCGTGTATGTCGTTCACACATACGTCCGTGTAAGGTCAGTATTAGGTCCGCAGTTTAGCAACATATCTGAATCATCCGAAGGGTAGGACCTCCGTTTGACAAACCTCCTCATATACTCCGGAGGTTATATCTGAAAGCGCTTATTGGCTCATTGTCGTTTTCGATGATTTGCCGACATCTCGGCGATGTCTTGCCAATGAGCAAACGCTTCCTATGCGATGTCTTCTAGACTATAACGGCATTCATCGGCCCGATATCAAAAACGGAGTGTCTATTTACACCCCTGGTACGAATAGCCTTGGCCACACAGCTGAGCTATTCACACCCTGTGACATAACAACAAAAAGACGTTGCTCACGTACACAAAAAACATGGCAGACATTTGTTTTTTCGTCAGCAGAATTCTGAAAGGTTTCGGCACTAATATCTGTTCAGATTAAGTTTTAGATTGAAAAGTTGTTTTTTATTTTCATAATCTTGGTTCAGTGAACACATACAACCGTCAGTTTGTTAGTTAACAGAAATTTCGTGAATATGACGTTCATGCCTATAAACTTTACCTGCAAACATAATTAATTTGTGATAGTGCAGTGGTTACAGACATGGGTTAGCACATGGGAGACCGGGGTTTAATTCCTGGTGATGTGTTTTGGCAGAGTGAGTGTGCATGTGTACCAACGTCTCTGGAGAGAAGGTGTGCAATTTGAACAAGAAATCAGTTCTCAAACGGAAGTTTTGATTGCAACAATTAGCTAGTTCATGCACCAGGGTGTAAATAGCATCCAGTACTATATACACCAGGGTACGAATAGCATCCACTTCTAACTATACATTGATGCAAACAGCATACCTTATTCAGAGTGTCTATTACACAGCTGAGCTATTCACACCCTGTTACGTAACAACAAAAAAAATGTTGCTTGTTTTTTTTAAAATTATTATTACATTGTAAGATCAATGTGCCAGAATAAATGCACAGGGGTGCAAATAGCATACACTGATATACCAGACGGGGTATTAATAGAACACATTGCTGTGTGCACCGGGGTACGAATACCATACATTGATATTTGTACCAGATGGGGTACTAATAGGACACATTGCTGTGTGCACCGGGGTACAAATAGAATTCACTTCTAATTGCACCAGGGTACGAATAGCATACACTGCTAATTGTACCAGGGGTACAAATAGCCTTACCCTATAAAAAAAACATATGCTAAATAATTACATGTAAATCTTACTGTATTTCATAAAGTGTTGTTTTTTATAGTGTCTATTTCAGGGAAAAATACAGAACATTCACAGATCATGCTTAACCCGTGTAACCCACTTCAGGCGTCTTATTAGCATCGAGCCTAATAGAATTACATGGTGATCTGAGAGGAGAAGTATGTAATAATTTAAGCCCCTGTCAATCAAATTAGCATGCCATCATCTTCATTAGTAGTGCCTAGAGACTGGACTTTGCTGCACAAATCCCTTCTGCCTACAGTCGGTGGCTAAGGTGAGATAGCAGCTTGTTGAATTATCTTCTGCCATGGCCCCTACTGTGAGAGTGTCCGCATCATCATGGATTAGAGTTACAATGTTGCACCATGGCTTGTTTGCTTCTCCTGTGATTGAGTTGGAATTACAACTCTCGCATAGCTTTATTCCTCATATGTTCCTGGATAATAAAAATGTGCATAGATAACCCATAATTTTAGTGCATAGATGTATTATATTCATGTAGAGAGTATTGTTAATAAATACTGTATCCTGTAAAGTAAGGAGGAAAGTGTGTTACAATACACTACCAATGTCTACAGACAGATGCAAAATGCACACATAAAATCTTTCATCAATATTTCTCCTCATCAGGTGTGAATGCAACACCAGCTCTATAGACCTCTTTTCTGCATGCAATAGGCTGTCAACGCTCTGTCTCTGAGGAGCACACCTTTTGTCTCACAGGGAGAGAGACCACTGTGTGCATCTTTCACAGGGAAACCATTCCCATTCAACACTGCAGATTTATGTTTCATAGCATTCACGGGAATATGGACAATGAAGCTTCAGCAGTTTACGAAAGCTAGATAGCCTCAAATTGCTGACACAAATATAAAACAACAATGGTAACCTTGGTAATTGACAAAGTGCCTGATCAAAACTATGCAGGGAAAAGAAAACAATAAACAGCTTATTAAGGATGAATTCAGCTCACCTAGTCCCTTGACCAGTTATTCTCGGATTGTGTGTTTATGAGTCTGAGTCCTTGGGCCCTATCTTACCGATCTAAGACTAAGTGCAAATCGTATTGCTATCACAATGCATATTGTTATCACAATGCAAAGTGTATTCCTATCTTACACTTGCCATGTGTTTCTCTTTTATTGAACAATGCGCTCAGGGGTGTGGCAATTAACGATCTAAGGTGTGGTCTGACACATTATCTAAAAATCGCTATCTTACACTATCTAAAAAGCAAGAAAAACCTGGTCTACAGTATAGACGAAAGGCGCATACTGTATGAAGCACAGCTGAAGACGAGATGTAAGCAACAACTCCTCTGCAGGATAAATGTCCTTAGGTTTTTTATCCAGTCATTTGAACATTATTGGGGTAGTGTTGCTTTTTTCAGGCTTTCTGTTGATGTTTTCAATGGTAACCCATTGACAGTCAATAGTGAAAGTAATTAATTGTGTATAACTGTTTTGTTGTTGACTATGACACCATGGTGGAGTTAGTTTCACTTTACCAATGAGTTTAAATAATAGACGAGTGCAGATGTGTGTAGGTAGGCTGTACTCTGCTAGGTTTTAGTAAAGCATGGTTTAGTGGAATACCTGTTCTATGCGGTCTCGCGTGGAAGCAGATTCCTTCAAATGTGCCGCTGACTATCAAAATACCAATGCGCTGTTTGAAGTTGTGCTGCTTGTTGTTGAAGGGAATAACAGATGTCATTTTCAATGGTTGAAAGGAACTCACCCATGCTCACCCATGACATAAGAACCGCCTTTTTGCAGCAGGTGGCCAACGTTTGATAACGTTTGATAACAAAACCACCCCCAATGTGGACTGGACAAACCCCCTAAGTTATTCACCAGTGACCATGCGTTTAAGATCGCCGAGATAGGGGCCCTTGAGTCAAGCTTTGAATCACTGCCAAGTCACTGCCAACACATTTCCTCAGGCAATACTATTAGTATACTGGTTTGATTAGGAAATAGTTTTGATTTAAAAGTAAAGTGTGTCAGGAATGATTACCATGGCTTGCAACATAACTGTAATGAAACCCTAACAAAATGCAATCCCTTGATGCAGGCAGCAACAAATATCAACAGATTCTTCAGTCAATCCTCTTCATTGCTGTGGCCGGTTATGATCCGATCAGCAACATAACCAGACAAAACACAAGCCCTTCATGCGAGCACCAATAAATACCAACAAATTCCTTAATCATTCCTCTTAGTTGCTGTGGCCGTTTATGATCCGACTGGCAACATAACAAAAAAAAACCTTGATGCGGTCCCCAACAAATACCACAAATTCTTCAGGCTTCGATGCATTTACTGGCAAGCCCTTGACTATATATCGTAGTTTTCTTTAGTAGTCATTTTTAAGTGATATATGTATGAGTATATTTCGAAAAACATCTATCTATCTTGTGTAATTCTCTCATAGAAGTCAGAGCAAAAAACCCAAGCAATCTTACTTGTCTCATAGTAGTGGTAGTGACCATACATGTGCTTTTTTTAATGTGGCTGTGTGAGAGAATCATGTGGATATCTTTCTTCACCTTTCGTCCATTTGTGAGAAAAGTGATGAACACTGGTCTGTTCCTTTCACATGACAGGGTCCTTCCACTTAATCGGTTAATCAGATCTTCAGAAGGCATGTTGCCAACCGCAGGGATGACATTTTATGGGGTCTGCCCTCTAAAGATTTCTTAGTAACTGAGTGAAGGGGGTCGTTTACACACCTCATGATCTGTGTGTGTGTGAGAGAGAGCGTTAACACATCTCCTTTAGTGATCAGACCACAACTAACCCTCAGATGGATCAGGCCTACATACAGAGATCCAGAAAATTCCATTTCTGTTTCATCATTTTTAGATAGCTCATTTAAAATATAAGGGATATGAAGGACGAGATCAAAAGGATGGTGCAAGGGAAGGCAAGAGACACAAAGTCGATTACCAAATCGCCTCCTTTAGTTACATAACTAAATCCACATTAGTTGGTGCAACATAATCTAGAGTTTATTTACAATTTGTGTGTGTGTAACACTGTGGGTCAAGAACATGAATTTTCTGTCCTTAGCAGCCATTGGCATTTGTAAAATAAAACTAATGCTATAGCTAATCTAGTACATGCTTGGCTGATAAAAAAAAATATGATTTATAGTAATGGCATAATAATATCCATACAGATATTGTTAATTAAAATTACACTGAATATGTGTTTATGTCATTATTTTGCCTTAACTCTCCTGTTGTGTATGCGGTCAAATTTGACCGAATTACATTTTTTTCTCTCAAAAATGTTGCTCATTTATTATGATTATCATGAAGCTCCATGGCTTTGTTAATACAGGGCATCAAAAATGACCAGCTACTAGAAATGAATGGGTGAGAAAATGGTGTGTATAAAATTGAGTCCAGGCACATACCTATTGATCAGATGGACTGTATCTGTGCTTCTGTACATTTACTCACAAACACACACACCCTCACTCCCCCTCTTTGGTTTTATGCAGCCCCCACTGGAACCTTTCCCCAATAGAATCTTCCCCTTTCTGACTTGCATGTGCTCAGGTCAGTGAGGGCTGCAGGCCATAATTAGCAAATGGAAGTTCAAAACTGGTAAAGTCTAATAGAACTTAAGTTGATACAAAGGTATCACAGCATTAGATGATAATATATGTGTTGCTATGGATTTATAACAAGTCATAATGCAGTGGTCATTTTTGACCGGTAACACAAAACTATAGAACATAAAACGAATACAACAGGAGGGTTAAATTAGTGCCAATTTACACAGTTTTGATAACACTGAATGGAACTGTCAGAACATTAGATGCATTTCATGACTCACCACCCAGTCATTGTCAATGGATGCCGGCCTTTATGGCTGCTGCCATCCCAACTTCCAGACCGTAAACTATATAAAGAGAGTGAACAAACCCGCTGTGACCTTACTCAAAGGTTTTCTGAAGACTGGGATTTAAGATCAAAGTAGCTCCAGTTGTCTCCATTGCTAGGTCATCTAACCTGCTAACGTTTCATACTGTAGATGACTGATAGACAACTTGCAAATTGCATGCTATTGTTTGTTACAAAACCATTTAGAAATCTAAGCGAGAAAGAGCCAAACAGTATGCTTACTAGGACTAGACGTTATAATCCCTTGATACATCAGCACAAACGCTGTTGTTGATGTCCTCTTGCATGGGGTTGGATTAGGGGATGACCGCCTGGTGCCTCCAATACAACACATCAGTTGTGCACCCCGGCCTCATTGGGTGTCTCTGCCTTTTATCACAACACACCCTCACCCGAGGATGGCCCAGCGCAGGCTAAACTGACCCCTGTGTGTGGCGCACTGGAGGTTCCATGAGGCCACTTAGCAGCCCAACAAATTAAATTTCCTCACGGAACACACTCTACAGATGTAAGTGATGCGTTTGGTCCACCATTTTTGTTCACAACACTTTATCCTGTTTCAAACCTGAGTATCCTTCTTCAGTATCCACCTGAGTATCCAGTCTTCATCTAACCCTCAGCTAATTCATAGTCTATACATAACTTTAAGGTTTAATATAATTTAAACTGCTGGGATAGTAATACAAATTCTCCAATAGTACAACTGTCAGTTTTTCAGCACTGGATTTTGCCACTTGGTGCATGAATGAAAAGTATTAGGAATCTACATAAAGAGGTGAGCAGTGTGTAGACCCAGTAGAAATAATAAAAAATCACTGTTGTACATATCCACTTATGAAGGTATGACATCTTGCTCAATGTAAATGAAATCTTTTTGTCCGTGTTCTAAGAGGGAACTACTTTTGTTACATATTCTCATTGTCAGAAAATAACTATTTCCCATCCAATATTGTTGTTTTTCTTTTTTGGACAAATCAATGCAGTGATGCGAGAGATGAGTTTTTGTGACATGGTTGTGTTCTCTTTTCTATGGAAATGTATGGAAAGCATAATAAGGCACACAAAATATTTTTTTTTGAAAATGAATCTCTGTCAGTGGGCTCATGTCTGCAGTGCCTTTCATGCAGATGTCTGTTTGGAGGTGCTCTGCTTGTCATAACTTATGGATGTCTTTATTATGTTTTATATTTCAAGATGTGACCTTTCACTGACCTAAATCTCAACTTGTAACTGTGAATGTGGGGAGTTAGACCAGAGTACAGAAATGTGCTTGGACCAAAGTAAGTAAAGAACTTCTATGTCACAAAAGTCTGTGGTAAAAAAAAGTATTGTCAGTTTTATAGCTATAGCAAAAGTATCACATTTCTACCATGATGGTCTTCCTCTTCTTTAACACACTACTGTGGTGTTGTAGTGTCTTCAATAAGGACAAGTACTATAAATATATTTATTTACCAAGGACTGATAGCAGTATAGGTACACATGTAGCCACCATCTTAATGTGTTCTTCTTCTCTCATTTGTACATAAATACATGCACACCTCAGCCTAGTGGTGAAGTAATATAACAGTATTGCAGAACATAACAGCTACTTTATGCAATATCCCCCATGAGTGGAGTGTGGGGTTGTTTCAGTGCTCAGTTTATCTAATTATACTATGCTACAAATTATCAACACAATAACTCCCCTCCCATCCACCAGTGGAGTTGAGGTTGGGCCACAAATGGAGCCCCTGCTCAACACTCAGTTCTAGACTTCAGTGAATGATTAAAAGCACTGATTGCAACGTACAGCAAAATAAAACGTAAGTGTAATTTCACATTTCATGGTTTGTTTGCTGCATGTGTTTTTGAGGCCTGATTTTGAAGCGGTGCTTTTGTGTGAGGTGTAATTTTCACTGATGCCTTTCCTTTTTTTCACCCTTTTCTTTCTTTCTTTTCTTTTTTGTTTACACCCATCTCTTCTTTCCTTGAAGCTCATTGCCTCTGGGTTACGTGTGACTAGCCTATTGTTCTTGAGGTGTTTTCTCTGAGATACCTTCTGTCTCCTAGAAGCAGAATGCGCCTGTGATCAAAGGGAGATGAAATCATATCAGACGGCTGTTTTCTTCCATCAAACAGGCTGACACTCCGCTCTTTGGGTTGTTTTCTTGGCGCCGCACAGCGCAAGTCCCTCGACTGAAGCAAGGTTTCAAGTGCATGGCGCAATAAGTAAGACTCAGGTGTGAGTGACTACCTGAATCTGTGGGGCAATGATTGATTTAACTTGGTCACAGCATCTGAGACACTCAAGGTCATCATAAACTTACTTTTGTTCTCCTTGCTAATGAATCCTTGGGATAACATTTTCAGTTCACGTGTTTTTAAAGCTTCTGTGAACTAACTTCTTAAGGGCAAGGGTGAGGAGCACACCTACCACTCTCTACACAGTATTAGGCACAATAAACCATTTGGACAATATTTCTGCATAAGCAAGTGTAATATTAGCCTGGAAAATCCAGACCCTGGTAATCTAGAAAGATTAAGGGTCTGGCCACGAACAATGTAATGGCCCAACTCGAGGGGCGGCAACAAGCATGCATTTAAAAATCTCACTGCACGCAATTGGACAGTAGACCATGTTTACTCAGAATGATTTCGGACTTCGACGCAATCGGATAACACTACGACCAATGTGTACTGTCCTCCAACGTTGCAGCGCTGTCTTCATCAGTTTAGCTGGTTCCCCGGGATATCGGGGTAAAAGTAACGTGCATCATTGCTCATTGCCAGAGTGTCTCGCAGAGACAATTCCATTGTGCTCTCGCGAGAACTCTGGATTTCCAGGGTAGTGTAATGTTGGAAACATTCACAAATACAGGACTTCAACTCTAGGAACCTCTGAACAATAGGAATGGTCGCATGAGTGGATGTAAAATGCATTCAAACTACATTATCTGTCCTGAGATAGGTGACAGAGACAGTGAAATGTTGATGTGTCTGTATAGCTCTTTTTTTGTTTACAATTAATGTCTGTCGCTAGGCGGCATAAAATAGTGCTAACCATCTGTTTTTAAAGGTACACTATGCAAGTTTAGGTATTTTTGGCGACTGTAGAGCTTCCTCTAGAGTTGCAATATATTTATATTGTACTCTGCTGCTGTAAATAGCAAACTTCTTGTGACATATTCCCCCTGTACCCAATGAAAATGGTTTTGTTGTGGAGGTGAAGGATTAACAACATCTCCAAAGAGCTATATCTACTGACAGGGCAATATCTCATGATTCTTGTGAGATTTGTCGGGCCGCCGTTCTTGAAGTTGCATGGCTGGTTTTCGGGACTCGCTACTGTACATCTATGCTGTATAGCTATGCTATGTGAACGATTTGCCTATTACAAGTTTGTTTACCATCAAATTGGCTTTGTAAAGGATATATGGTGAGAATCTTGCATAGTGTACCTTTAACTTTCTCCAGATTTTTGTTTATTTTTTTGGTTTGCATTATATTTCTTTGCAATAATCCTTTTTGTTTTTGGAAAATGTAATACTTTGCTTTATGCTAACAACCTGCTTCTTCACTGACTTGGCGGTCACTCTTCAACATGTTTCCTTGGTTGGTTTTTCACAAAATGTGTGTGCCCTAGTAAATCATAAAAATAATAATAAGGTATGTAGCATTTTCAATGGATGTATGAAAGCTCATCCTTTGGCTGACTGAATACAGATTCATTCTTTAAAAAAAAAAATCAGAATAGAAATGTATAGATCCATTTACTCAATCTGAAAATGGCACAATGGATGAAATTGTATTTGATTTACATTTCCACATTTCCCAGGCTCCAGATCTGATCCCATAACAGAGAGGCTCCTTGTCAATAGGGTTTAGTAAAGATAAATTGGCAACAAGAAAGATTAATGTGCGTATTGCAGGGCTTCATAATGGGCTGTGGAGTGAGTCCCTAATGACTATAGGAGGGAAAGTGACACTTTTCTAGGTCAAAGACGTCATTCGGCTGTAGACCTACTCTGTGCATAAACACTGATTTGCATATCTCTCTATTTGCCTGAATCTGTGTATCTATCAGCACTGATGAGTTTTGTCCTCTCTGGGTTTTTTTTATGTGCATAATGTGCAGTGAGTGCACTTTTTAAATGGTCTTTAAATGGTCTCAACTGCATTTGAATCTAGTTTGTATTCTACGGTGCAGATAGCGTTATGCCGATGCGTGTGGGCTTCAACACTGACCTAATTGTTCATTCAGTTTGGTCAAGTCCTCAACACAGATGTGTATTATTTACTTTTATATCTCAGAATGTATTGTTGACTTTATTTATTCATCAAGTTACTCATGTATAGCTTCAGCGATGCTTGGGGATCCTCAATTGCACACACAGCATGGTTGAAAAGCTGAACATGAGAGGATTTATTTTCTCAATAAATTCTCAGTTTGCTAATTAGATTACCCCTTGCTGTAAAATGTAGGTTACTCTTTAAGGTGGCAGCCATGCTTCTTTTTCTACAGGCAAAAATTAGTTTTCCCCGACATCAATCAGTCCAGTAAATTAATTGTTATTCCCTAAAAAACATTAAGCCGAGATGCAAAGCTGCCATGGAAATCAATGCCAAGAATTATTATAAGCTCTCAGACATCGGAATTATTTAAGAGTGATTGCTAATACTGAATCCAGCATAAAACCTTTCCTCATGGCTTGGATCAGTCAGTACAATACGTATGCAGTGCACAATTTTTTTTACAATGATGTATGCAGACTCCTTCATCTACAGTAATTGTATGCTTTTCTCACTTTCACTCTTTTTTTCTAACACGCTTTCTTCTCTTTACAATACAAGTGCCAACTGAAATATGCACATATTCAATTGCACCACTGAAGAATACTGGACTTCCTGTCCTATCAGTTCATAAACCGCTCAAGGTGAAAGGAAGGATTCAAGTGCATGTAAATGGAAATCAACATTGTTATAATAAAGGTGAGTACTGTAATAGCAATGGAGTAAAGAGAACAGAACACCGGGGGTCTGCTGCTTTACAGGTCAAATGGGATTTGGCCTCTCATGTAGCAGTTCAACTAACAGGATGCACCTCTTTAGTCACCTTGCAATGGACAGCGGCATGGGCAGCAGAGCAAAGAATAGTCTGGAAATGAGCTACAATGCTCACGAAAGATGGTCTTTTTTGCCTCAGAACATCATGAATCATTTTTTTTGTGGTTTTGCTGCCTTAGCAGTGTTCTTTGTTTTGTTTAGTTTTTTTTCTCTTAAGGCTTGAAATCTGAGAAAAGAGAGAGAGAGAGAGAGAAATGTGGGAAGCTCACCGGACGCCTGCCTCAGAAGACTATCCTTTAGATTTACTGGGCTAATTGTCATTCTGTGAAAACTTGGAGTCTCATTATCAAACCCTTAGGCCGCGAACAGAGTTGAAAGAAATGGGGCACTTTATTTGCATAATATTTATCCTAATGGTTTTTCCATTAGGATAAAACTATCGCCTGCATAATAAAATGGATTTAGGGTGGAGAGATTCATCTCCAGTGAGGGATTGTTTCCTGGAACCTAAAGCACTTCTCTCCCTTTCTTTCTCTCTCTCTCTCTCTCTCTTTCTCTCTTGTCATTTCAGATGAATTTACCAACCATATGATAATCTATAGATATATGCATAACAGCCACAAAGACAACATGTATGAATATATGCATAAACCTTAGTTCTCCCTCTCTGTCTTTTTTTTTTATCTCCCTCTCCTCTCCCTGACCAGTACAGTGTATATTTCTGAAATAATTTACATCCCCTAAAGAGGAAAGTGCTGGTGTCTTCCTGTTGTCCTCCAGCAGCTACTTCCTACAAATGCTGTGTGTGTGGTTGTTTGTGTGTGTGTGTGTGTGTTTACGTGTGTGTTACATGCTCATTATTCTTGCCCATAACCCCTGAACAGTGGCATTAATCATGTACAGCATTCAAAGCACAAACAACTGTATTCTCCAACTAAAACCAACAGAGAACCCAATTAGACACTAACTTTAAAAACTGTTCAGGTGTTTGGTGGGTCTGTGTTGTGCATTGTCAGGCATTCCTTCTTGTGATATTTGCTATCCTCTTCTAACCTTGTCTGGCATCTGGCCTCTCTCTCAGCTGTGACACATATGGTAGGCTATGCATGTGTGTATCATACTAAAACGTGCTAAAACGACATGTATAATGGCATTTGGACCTCTATATTGTACTAAAAACTACAAACTTCCATTTGCCTGCATAGCGTGGCTAGCATCAGACCAAATCTCACTTAAGATATTGGTCTGGGCCCTATCTCTATTTCTATTTCCAAGTGGACAGAACCAATGGGTTACTTAAATCCAGTTGGTAAACATTAAACAAGCACAGCAAAGAATAGCAAATTGGAACCTTAAGCTACGCAAATACAGAAAACACATCTCTCTTGTCAATGAAGGCTTTATGTGCAGTGGTGTCATTCTTATAAAGAAAACACATGGTTCCAGACATTCAATACTGATGTAATCAGCTACAGCTTTTGGTTGATCACAAAATGTGCAGTGCTCCTCTGTCTGTCACCAAAGTCACGTCTACCCTTTATCACATTCAAGTGTAGTATTGTCACATGCCTGATAAAGATGTCACATCAATACCAGGGATGGAATCCTAGACTCAGAGCCAGCTCAACTCCACAGAATAAGTGAAGTGAGGGATAATGTATTATCTGTCGCTTATAATCGGAAAATAAGTCTTAAGTCCTGACAGGACAAACAGGACCCTGCTTATTGTACGGTTACTTTCCTAAACGAGAAAAGAAACTTCATACAATGTGTATTTTAGAATTATTTTGTTACAGTTTCGTGGCTTGCGTCAAGAAACAAATAGTTCACCATACAAATAGAACTCTGATGTTGCACAGCAATGTGTTACTTGCTGATTTTCACTTTTAATTCTGATAAGTGAATGGACTAATTGTCGAATAAAGACGTTAATCAGAAGCACAAAACTTGATGCCATTAACAGCAGTCATTTTTTGCAGCGGTCATTATCAGACCACTACATTGGGAAGACCTGTTTATGGAACTTTTTGCACATACGTCTGTAAAAAAAAAAGATTAAAGTGTCTTGCTGCTGTGTGACCACATCTAACGTTATATGGTGGGACCAGCTCAAATTCTGGCTGAATTTAATCCCAAGGAATCTGACGAAGCTGACTCTCCACTGCTGTGCCCCTGATGTGAATGTTGTATACATGGAGGATATGTCAGGGTTGCCACCTTTGCTCTATAGCCAGACTCTTCTAAATCCGTATGATAATGTCATCAGCGAATTTGATGATAGTGAATTTGATGATAGTGATAATGGAGATGTGTGGGCCCCGCAGTCCTGAGTGAGCATTATGCATGGCAGGGGGCTTAGCACACATTCTTTGTGGAGGCAGCGGTACTGTGTGTTAGAGTGGAGGTTATGTTACCCATCCACACCGCCTGTGGTCGATCACTCAGGAAGTCTAGGATCCAGCAGCATAGGGAGGAACTGATGTACAGATCTGGGAGCTTCATGATAAGCCTGGATGACACTATGGTGCTACAGTAAAAGCAGAGCTTGGCTTTGTCTGGTTCCTGGTCTACGCAATTGGTAGCAATTAGTTCTGAAAATTAACTGAATGACCAATTAATTAGCTCCTAGGAAGCTACACCGGGCATAACTGAAGTGTTCCGTTGGCGTTGCATCTGCTGCAACAATTAGCTTTCACTATAATCAATGGAAGCAGCTACACCAGACGTGATAGTGGTGCATACATTCGAAAAAAATAGACCAGTCTTCTAGTTACGCGACGGGTGTAGCTTCCCTGTTACTTGCAGCATATGGAGTGGTTGGAGAGCAAGAGAATGATTGTCTGTCTGGTGGCATCGGTACGTGGGGCCGAGAGACGTGTAGTGATTCAGTTTTCAGAGGGGGGTAGAGCGCAGTCTCGGGCACGGACACACCACTTCATCATCCTGCAAACAGATATTCCACCAAACATCACATCCGTCTTCGGCTGCCACTGACTCGACTGCCACCAGCTCCTCGTCAGCAGGAGAGGAGATGAGAGGAGAGGAGGAGGAGAAGGAGTGGAGATTTTCATGCGATGCCCTAAGCCAGTCAATGCTGTGCCAGAGAGGGAACCATCCATTTTTTACTGATGTGTATGTTTGTGTGTGAATGCTGCAAAGGACAAAGATACACACACACACACACACACACACACACACACACACACACACAAACATAAAACACACATAAAACAACTTACATAACTCAAAATGGGTGACAGGATGGATGCCGTGTGAGACCTATCATGAATGTGAAGCAGGTTGATACTCATACACTGTTGATTGTATTTTGTCTGTATACTATGCACTATGGCTATATTGTCTATTGTATATAGGTAGACATGTTTACATTGTCTGTATATTGTGTTGTATATACGAATTCCTTGTGTGCGTAAACATACTTGTGAAGCAAGTGTAAAGCAGTCCACAGAGGCCTCATATATAAATGTATGTGTCGACTGGACTTGTCAGGGAACTTCATTAGAGGCTCTAGGGTTACACTTTACTTGACAGTATCGACATAAGAGTGACATGACACTGTCATGAATGTGTCATAAACAAGTCATAAACGTTTATGACAAAAGGCTTCTGTGACATTTGTTTTTTGTCATAACAATTTAAGGTTAGGATTAGGGTTAGGTTTAGGATTAGGGTTAGGTTTTGGGTTAGGTTTAGGGTTAGGATTAGGGTTAGGGTTAGGGTTAGAGTTAGAGACTCTTATGTCGATACTGTCAAGTAAAGAGTTACCGGCTCTAGTCAACCATAAGAGCTCTCTGAATTTCTCTTCCAGGATGAGAAAACACTGGTGAAAGAGCCTTTATCATATTTTAATGTTATTGATTATTATTTTTTATTTGTTCTTTCTTTAACTGATTTTTGTATGCATTTTACCTATTTATTCTATGTATTTATACATTTTCTTAATGCTATGAACTAGCCTGGGAATAAACATACACTTTCTGCATGTCTGGTCAAGAGGCCTTTGAAGCCCGTTTCCAATGTCCCCAAAACACAGGCACACTTATACAATTGCTAATCCAGCATGGACGTGTATTTCTTTGGGAATGAGTAAACAACTGCACTTTAAACCTTAGTTTACAGGTTTACCCTAGTTTACCCTGACCCTTTTGGTGTCTGAGATTTGATTGATACTTGAACCATTCTGGTTCTGATTCTTTCTTATGTCTTCAGGAGGCTGTGCATCATCAGCGTTATGCTGCTGTGTGTTACTGGGCCCGGCCATGTCTTCAGAAGGCTCGGCATCATCAGGATTATGCTGCTGTGTGTGTTACTTTGTTGATTTTCTCCCCCAGCCTGGTTACGCAGTGTGAAAGTTTTGTTCCGTGCGTGATGAATGCCTCCTTGCCCTGCGGCGTGGGTATGAAGTGCATTGCTCTAATAGGTCTGTGCCTAGGCGGGCACACCTCTAACAAATGACTTCCCCAGCTCGTGCCACGCTAACACGCTTCACATCAATTACCTCCGTCGACTCGGGCACCACGCTGGAGCACAATGCGACACTCGCACCACTCCTCTATCTCTCCCTCTCTCTCTCTCTCTCTCCCTCCCTCTCTTTCTTTCTCTCTATCTCTCTCACACATACACACGTTGTCTCTCTGTCTGTCTCTGCGAGCCATTTTCAGACAGGCACAGATGATGTGCACGTAAACACACACAAACATCTGGCATAACGGGACTTCTAAGTGAGACGCTTCAGCAGAAATCAACCACCGATGAGATGTGGGAAATGTCTGCACCGGTTTGTTTTTTGTCATTTTATTGAAAATGTACTCTGGATAATGTTACAGTGTTGCCATGGAGATGATGCATGGCTGGGTCTTTCTTTCAGTCTCCTTCTTTCTCTCCATCTCCTTCTCTCTCTATCTCTTTCTCTCATGAAAAATCCCTGATTAAAGAGAAGAAATATAGGGGGAGTCAGAGACAACAAAATAAATTGTGTGTTTGTGTGTCTGTGTAAGAGTGTGAGACAGCATGAGAGATACAGCATAGAAAGAAAGCAATAAAAGAGAGAGACAGAATATGCCCAGCGTCTATGTTAGTCTCATTCAGATAGATCACAACACGCCGCTTCGGCCTTTATCCAGCTCCTGTGACGAGGAGCTGGATAAAGTAGCATGTAGTGGTGGTGGCTGCAGGCGCATGATGGATTTAAAAGCCAGTTAAATAAGGAATAAATAAACATATGAGTAGAGCCAGGGTGCACTCAGCCAGGCAGCTCAGTTCCACTAGCAGAATGCACACACACACACACACACACACACACACACAGACACACACACACACACAGACACACACACACATACGTGCTTGAATGCATACATGGTTGCATGCGTGCACACACACACAAACACATGCACGTCTCAAAGGGACATTGACACACATACATGCAGAGAGAGAGAGAGAGAGAGACTCACAGACAATACACCAAGGACAGAATTAATATAAGGGTGATAAGCAAAAGGGCGTTGGGGGACTAGCGGGTGCATTACCATAGAATAAGGAACAGGAGCCGGAAGCAGCTTGCATGTTCTAATGTGCTCTTGTCAGCTGAAAGGCTATTACAGCGCTACCTGGTCCATTAATGTGATAGAGAGGGGCAATGGTGACATGGCATCCATCTCTTCAAACCCTTTGAATAAATTGCAAAGCAAGATGACACCCCCCCCCACTCCCACACACACACACACACATACACATACACACAGCTTTAGATATTTCTCTGAAATGGGTACCGCTTCATCACTTTTCACGTGAAGAAAGTCAAAGCCAATGTGAGGCTGTAGGAAGGCATATGGACTGATTATGTTAAGTTGGAAAAATTGTGACTCCAAAATACTACAAAAACACATCGAAACAATATCTGTCAGTTTAGCCATAATATACAATGCTTCCTTAGTTTGAATCTTCAACACCTGTCTGCCATTTAAAACATCTGTTCTCTTCTTTTCCTCCCTAGTCCCCCTCTCTCTGACACACACACAAACACACACACACACACACACACACACACACACACACAGACACAGTATACAGTAAAAACAGCAAAACATCTTTGTGGGAAGATACAGTAGTGCCCCTACACCCCAAAAATTGTGTTGGTTCTGCCACACAGTTAAGAAAGCAGCCTCTCCTATCTTTGGTTGCATGCAGCAGATTCTAAATGTCATTTCCCTTCTGGTTATTTCCCCAACGGCCCTATCTCTCCCTTACCTGACAAACCTTTTAATGGTCTGTTTTGCTCCAGTTCCTTTACTCCATCATATCGCTCTGTTCGGGAAGATGCTTCATGGCAATGTATCATATCTAGTAGCGTTTGTCATAGGAAGTCATGCGATACCCACTGCCACAGACCTGCTACTGATTTTCTTGTACCCCACACCATTCCTACTGTGTGTGTATATGTGTATGTGCGTGTGTATGTATGTGTGTGTGTGTGTGTGTATGTCTCTGTGTTACTGTACTAATGGAACATCGATGTGTATGCAGGTATGCACAAATGTGTGTCTATATGTCTCTGTGTTACTGTAGTAATGGCATATGCATATGTGTGTGTGTGTGTGTGTGTGTGTGTGTGTGTGTGTGTGTGTGTGTGTGTGTGTGTGTATGTGTGTGCCTGCGTGTGTGTGTGTGTGTGTGTGTGTGTGCACCCAAGTTGCCTGATTCCCAATGCAAATCAATCACTGTTATCATTAGTGCAAGGCTGCTCAGAATTAATTGGAGGAAATCACAGAGAAAGCCTGGGAGAGAAGGAGGAAGGGAGGGAGGAAACACCCCAGTCTTCCAACCTGCACCAACCAACCCCCCCCCCATCAACCCCCCAACCAGCAAGGCTATCACACTCCCACCCATCCCCCAGTCTCTTGTACCACCCCAGTTTCTAGTCAATGGAATAACCTGCTCCAGCTCTGCGGTGGTTAATTACACGTGGGCTGAATGTGTCTGTGCCTGTTCTAGCCCCTAACCCTACACTGCCCCTATGCTGGTTTCCCAAGACGTGTTGTATGCATACCTACATCTTGCTTGATTCACCATATGGAGAGGCAGAGGCAGGTCTGGCTATATATTACTGTCTGAGTCATGTGTCCTGTCACTGATACAAAGAAGGAGAATTAGCCTCAGAGAGGTGAAGGCCTGTTCACTGTTCTCTGTTAAATTGCATGAATTCCATTAAAATTTTTAAAGCTTCATTCCACTTTTTATATTAGGTTCAAGTCTCAGGCTGAAAGAAAACTAGTTGTTTCTGTATATGCAGATTTTGTGTAGGTGTGCATTTTTGCTGTTGCGTTTCGTTACTTAGCTAATTGGATAGAAGGTTAAGCATACACATTCGAACAATTTGAATGAATATGGCCTTGGGAGGTGCAATGAAGTGTTCATCATCATAAAAAAGGTTTCACTCTTCCAAGAAGCGATTGCAATCAAAAAAGTCCAACTAACACGCTCAAGAGAAAGAACATTTTAATTGATGTTGAAGTGAAGTCCTCTGTGATGAGAAACAGAGATATGGAGATGGAGGAGAGGAAGAGTGTGTCTCTGTACTGTAGAAAGGATGCATCAAATCTTTGTTTTTTTAAGGCAAGATAACAGTGAGGGGAGGGCTTTGGTGTTAATGGAGTCCGTGCTTTTTGGCCCTGTGCAGTGACCGTAGAGTGCCCCACATCACGGATGCATGGAAATCAGCCTTTAATAACAGCTGCTATCTTTTCATCAGAACTGATTGAATGCAGCCCTGTCCGCCGGAACACACTCTGGTTCATGCATGGCCATGAATTAATTGTGAATGTGGAAACCTCTGAGTCTTTATCCAAATGATTGAAATTGAATGCTTGGCCTATGACCTATGTACACAGCAATTTGGTGTGTTCGATCTCACCTGCTATTCATTCCCATTGTTCTACTAGTTGACTCTCCCTATACCAGTGACAAAACTGAGGAAATGTTTGGCGTTTTCTTTAGGTTTTAAGCAGAATATAGATATTTAATTGGAAATGCACTATTCCATAGGAATAAACACCCATCCCATGGAAAGTAGTGGCCTTCAGTGGATATGAAGACCATCCCTGCCACCAAGCAATGTCTCAGAGGCAGATAGTGTGTGTAATAAAGAGTAAAATAGGGCGTGGGTGAGGGCGGTGGGAGACGGGGGGTGGCGGTGGGGGCACCCTCGGCTCTGTGACCAGCCTGGTGACATGGCTTCTGGGGCAGAAGATAGAGTTGTAATTTCCTTCTCTGCCATGATAAGGGCATCGACCTGCCAAGGCATGGCGGGAGAAGCTGATATACTTAAATTGCTTGAATATTAAAAGCCTTTTTTCCTCCTCTCTTGCGGGAGATAAAAAGGGAAGACTGGTAAATGATTTCCTCCGAGGTAATGTTTTGGCCTACATAGTGTTCCCTTTTCCCCCTCTCATCTCACTTTTTCTCACACCATGACAATTGTTTGAAGAGGAAGCCCAAGAGGAAATATGTTCTGTGATTGGAATGTAATTATCATCTAAGACTAATGGATTTAGACAGTTTTTTTTTAGCCCATATGAAAATATTGGGACGTGAAAAAAACATTTGTGCATTCAACAAGTTGTTCTTGCAGTGGATTGTTTGCTGACAGAAAACCCAACCTGACACTTGTAAGGAAATTCCCTGAAATTGATTAATGTCTGCTGATTAAACACCAAGGGCTGGACGGATATTTGCAGATCAGGACTTCATTAGTGTGTTTTTTATTTTCTCTCTTTGAACCAAAATCTGGAGAGTTTCTCAGAAGTGAAGGTGAAACATTTTGGGTTTCACATCATTTCACCTTCAGACAAAACAGACAGACCCTCAGACATAACAAACCAACCGAATGAAACAAATACAAACCTTAACTCTCTTCCTTCTTATGCACAAAGACTTCAACGGGGATAAATACACCACTTAGCCTGAATGTGACACATAAGGAAGGAGGACGGGCAACAGACTATGATAGATAGATAGATACTTTATTGATCCCCAAGGGGAAATTTAAGATGATTGAACAGAAACAATTTATCATCCAAATAAATCTGAGTGTTTCGTGAGACAAGGTTCTGTTCACCTCTAAGCGTGAAAAGTCCTGATGGAGAGGACATAACACAGGAAAGGACGCTAGTAGGTGCTTACTCTTTTATTTGCCGTCGTTATGGGAAACAACTGTCTCTTTTTTTAAATGCAAATGGCCTTCAGACCACAAGGCGGGGGTGGGGGGGGGGCATGTAGAGGGATCCATGGGTTTAATAGCTGTGTTTATTGGACAGTTACTGAATATCAAGTTGATCGTCGGGCTACAGCTGTTTTTAATTGTGGTTCTGTGGCCATGGACTGCAGTGTTATTCTCAGAAGGGAGATTAACTTAAATGGGTGCCAATCACTTGCTTTTCCACCTCTTTTTTCCCCATCCCTCTCTCGCTCTCTCTCTCTCCTTTACACACACACACACACACACACACACACACACACACACACACACACACATTCACTCGCTCTACCCCTGCAATTATGGTCCATTTTTTATGATAGGCGAATGCAAGGACACAAGTGTAAATCAATGCATCCGAGAGAAATGACCTGAGCTGCCAGCCAGGGCTTTGCAGTCTGATGGTGTGAATTCTAGCTGACTGTGAAATCTACAGACATGCACTGAATCTAACTACAGAGTCTATAACCATCTCCTGAAATGCTCTCTCTCTCTCTCTTTCTCTCTCTCTCTCTCCATCTCTCTTCTATCTATCTATTTGTTGTAAATTGCTCAGGCCAACCAGAGGTTAGAGGTCATGCCTTGTTTCAGCTCACTAAATTCTGATCAAACTGTGATAAATTATATACAGTGGCCAGTAGAGTATGTTGTCAGCTGAGCCTTTCCATTCCTGATTTCATATTCCCATGCTCAAGTGTATGCACAGCAGCGAGACTGCTCCATATCACTGACTCCTCTATTACGCACCGGGAGCATACACAGAGGCGGTACGCCTCCGGCCTGCTCTCAATGGCATATAATAATATCTGAATTTAATTTGTTTATAACATTTCATTTGTTTACTTTCAGTCCAGAGCATTCATCATTTTAATTGATTTTTTTTTTTTTTTAACGGATGAGTTTCAATGAAGAGAGTTCTCATTTATGTGTGTTTTTCTGCTTAACATGCAAACGCTGCTGTTAAGAGGAAATTACAGCACACTGTCTGTGCATTTCCGATTTGGCGAAGAAATGTTTGCCAACTACATTCATCCGTTTCTACTCCATATGTTTAGTTTGCAACTGTGTAAATGTGGTCCTACTCTGGTGTATTTATGAGCTGCTGAGAATCTGTGGCTGAATGTAGGAATGTGAATTGACCTTCATATATGCATTACAGCATTAGTGCAGTTGAAGGGGAGACTAGAACCTCGGTCAAAGATCTTATTTGACTCTAAGCGATGGGGTTCTTTTGTTCCACATCGAGACAATTGCCATTAATATGTAAGACAGGCCCATCCCTCTTAGAGATGAATAGTAGGGACGCAGTCTTCTGTGTGGTGGAGCAAATGAGTTCAGCGCGTTGTTATGCCCTCGAATTATGGATACTATTGGAGGTGAAATGGGACTCTCCATCATACGTCTTCCTTACAAGACGCGAGCCGACTAATGAGAGATCGGACATGATGGGCCAACTTTAGGGGAGGGACACGGATCAGAGGAGATGTCCAGGACAAAACCCAACTACAAACTTTCTGCTGGGAATAAAGAAGTGGCCATATGTGGGAGAGAGCTTTGCACACACACACACACACACACACACACACACACACACACACACACACACACACACACACACACACACACACACCTCCCTTCTTGCTGTGGGTGGCTTAAACTCGGGTGCATTTTCATGACTGATTCATGAGATGTGTGTTGCGTGGCACCTGCAACTGTTCCTGATTTCCACCCGCTGAAGCTTTAGCGCTAGCGCCTCTTCCTCCCTCCCTCCTCCACACATACATAATTCATACTGTTTACATTCCTTCAGATGAGTCCAAACTTCACATCTGCTTCACAAACACTCACTTGGGAAAAAAAGAAAAAAGAGAGAAAAAAATGCAACAACAAAAACAAAGAGGTGGCATTAAGAACAGAAATGAGAAAAGAGGGAGAGATGGTGGAGGTGTGTGTGTGTGAGGGAGGGAGAGAGAGAGGGAGTCAGGGAGAGATGATGGAGGTGTGTGTGTGTGAGAGAGAGAGATGGTGGAGGTGTGTGTGAGAGAGGGAGAGATGTTGGAGGTGTGTGTGTGTGTGAGAGAGATGGTGAAAGTGTGTGTGTGAGAGAGGGAGAGAGAGTGGAGGTGTGTGTGTGTGAGAGAGAGATGGTGGAGGTGTGTGTGTGTGAGAGAGAGATGGTGGAGGTGTGTGTGAGAGAGAGAGTGGAGGTGTGTGAGAGAGGGAGAGATGTTGGAGGTGTGTGTCAGAGAGAGAGTGGAGGTGTGTGAGAGAGGGAGGGAGAGAGGGAGTCAGGGAGAGATGGTGGAGGTGTGTGTGAGAGAGAAGGAGAGATGATGCAGGTGTGTGTGAGAGAGGGAGAGATGGTGGAGGTGTGTGTGAGAGAGAAAGATGGTGAAGGTGTGTGTGTGAGAGAGGAAGAGAGAGTGGAGGTGTGTGTGAGAGGGAGAGATGGTGGAGGTGTGTGTGTGTGAGAGAGAGCATAAGTATAAGTATATATACTTTTTTGATCCCGTGAGGGAAATCTGCATTTAACCCAATCGGTGAATTAGTGAAACACAGACAGCACACAGTGAACACACAGTGAGGTGAAGCACACACTAATCCCGGCGCAGTGAGCTGCCTGCTTCAACGGCGGCGCTCGGGGAGCAGTGAGGGGTTAGGTGCCTTGCTCAAGGGCACTTCAGCCGCGGCCCACTGGTCGGGGCTCGAACCGGCAACCCTCCGGTTACAAGTCCAGAGTGCTAACCAGTGGGCCACGGTTAGAGAGAGATGGTGTAGGTGTGTGTGAGAGAGGGAGAGATGGTGGAGGTGTGTGTGTGTGTGAGAGAGATGGTGAAAGTGTGTGTGTGAGAGAGGGAGAGAGAGTGGAGGTGTGTGTGTGTGAGAGAGAGATGGTGGAGGTGTGTGTGAGAGGGAGAGATGGTGGAGGTGTGTGTAAGAGAGAGAGTGGAGGTGTGCGAGAGAGGGAGAGATAGTGGAGGTGTGTGAAAAGATACAGAGAGCAATAGTGTACAAGCTTGAGAAGAACTATGTGTGTATGAGGTAGAGAGAAAGAGAGACTATTGTAGAAATGTGTGTGTGTGTGTGTGTGTGTGTGTGTGTGTGTGTGTGTGTGTGTGTGTGTGTGTGTGTGTGTGTGTGTGTGTGTGTGTGTGTGCACTGCAGAGAGAAAGTGAAGGAGATAGGAGGAGAGAAGAAGGGGAGGAGGTCAGAGGGTTGGCGTGCCAAAGACGAGAGGACGGCCATGTTTTCCTACCCCACCAGGGCGATGAATAATGCAAACAGTCCCCACCTGTGACCCAGCGGTGTATGCAGTTCTCTCCTTTTCGCGCGGCATGAAGTGTGTCAGTCCCGGCATGTATCAGTGGACAAGTCCTCTACCATACCAAGGACCACACTACTGGACGTGTTACAGTACAACTAAAATATTGTGTTTGTGGCTTACTCTGGGTTGAGCATTCTATTGAATTGAATTTCCACAGTGTACCAAAGACAAACCATTTCAGACTGTGTGTAGGCAGGCTGAAACTAAATAGAATAAAATAAAAAGAAATTCCTATTCTTACAATATTTTTGTGAAAGGATGTATACTTGTGTGAAAACAATGCAAGGCAGTAGAATGGAATATATCTCCCTTGCAAATGTTATTAGGTTGTCTAGGATGGGACATACACTGGATTGCTTTCAACAATCTGTTCAATCTGTTTTCTATTCACTGGGGTGGCTTCCCTTTGAAAAACAGACAAATATCAAATATATATATATATATATATATTTCCCCCAAATCGGTTAATTTAGGGATTGAGAAAAATTCTCCCTATGTGCCCTGTTCTAGAAGTTTGTACTTTTTGTGTTGGGATATATCTGATTTCCAAGATAAAAAGGATAACACTCTATTCGTGGTTATGTTTGCATTACATTTTCTCCTTCAAGAATTCTAAAAGTAAATCCAACATGACATGAGCGCATGTTACATTAAAGGACACTGGAGGAGATATTGGAAGGCTGTTTTTATTTCTTCACAAACTGGTGCATGAAATTGAAAATGAGGATGTGTTTAGCACACTGTTAGCATGCTGTTCTCTGGCATGCCATGCAAACGTGCGCGCGCGTGTGTGTGTGTGTGTGTGTGTGTGTGTGTGCACGTGTGTGCTCCACTATGAGTCCATGTAAGCCATAGGGTCGCTTTGATTCCTTATTGACAGCTCATTAACACCTGTTGTACTGTCACACGCAGATGTGTCTCTTTTGTGCATGTGGCAGTGTGTGTGTGTATGTGTGTATGTGTGTGTGTGTGTGCGTGTGTGTGTGTGTGTGTGTGTGTGTGTGTGTGTTTGTGTGTGTGTGTGTGTGTCCAGCCTGCATTATCCGATGCGCATCCTTCCTGTCAGAGAATGCGCCGCTGACTGCTCATTCAGATGTCTGGAGTCAACAGCTGCAGACCAGCCGGAAAAGAGGACGAAAGACCAAAGCAGGAAGGAAAAGATGGTGGTGGTGGTGGTGAGGGAAGGAGACAAGGAGAGAAGGAAGAGAGGGAGAAGGAAAGAGAGAGGAGGTGGGGGGACAAAGAGATGAAGAAAGGGAGAGATGGAAAGGGAAAGAGAGAGGATGAGGAAGGCTAGAGATGGACAAAGAGAGAGAGGGAGGGAGGGAGGGATGGAAAGAGGGAAAGAGAGAGGAAGGGGGAGGTGAGAGATGGAAAAAGAGAGGGAAGGAGAGAGGGAGGGAAGGATGGAGAGATGGAGAGAGGGAGAGGTAGAAAGAGGGAAAGAGAGAGGATGAGGAAGACGAGAGATGGATAAAAAGAGGGAATGTTGGTGGGAGGTAGAAAGTGAGGGATGATGAGAGAGGGTCTAAAGGGGAAAGGGAAAGAAAGAGAGCAGAGCACTGGGAGTGTGTATCTGCTCATCCCTCTATCCTGCATTCCTCCATCCATTTCCTTTTCTTTCTCTTCCTGAGCCAGGGAGGGGCACCAGTCGGCTGTAGGTAATCTAGTCACGGCCCATTAGGCCTCTGTGGGCAGGACTTAGCCTAATCTGTCATGCCCCATAGGGTTTGGGTGGGCCAGGCTCAAGTGTAATTTGGGATTATGTCTGTAACACTGCGGCTGAAAAAGAAAAAAAACCCTCACAGACGGCTCAAGGTTTGTGACACTTTCTCCCTCCCTGTCACACTCTGAGGTGCTAGTGCCATGTGGATTTAAGGCTGATATTCTTTACCAACAGGAATCTCCTTTTCTCTCTCCCTCTCTCTCTCTCTCTATTTCTCTCTCTCTCTCTCTCTGTGTTTCGTTCTGTTGTTCTCGCACGGTCTGTCTCTCAGGGAGGATAAGGGCAGATGAAACACCAGAATGATCTCAACACAATTTCCACGATGTGATCTTCCATTTCTCCCTCCGTTCGTTCCCTCTTTTCCTCCTCTCCTCTGCCTCCTCCGCGGTGTGCCATTCCTTTCCTCCTCCTCCGAGGGGATTCGGCTCTGCAAAGCTATTTTTCATCTCATCACGACGCCAGAGTCAGAGGTGTGATGTTATTGCTTTTGTTACGCGACAGGAAGCTGCGGCGCGCGGCTCTGAATCGCCTCTCTTGGCTTACAGTAGCGTACAGACGCGTCTTAGGGGCCTGTAAAAAGGGACCTGCTGCACGGATGATTTCATTTCAAATCCTCTACTCCTTCTTCCTCTCACCCTCTTCACACTGGAAACACAAACGCATGAGCAAAAATCCAAACACACACACACACACACACACAGACTTGTAGGCTGATAATGATGTATATCCTTTCCCCCTTGTTTTCCACATGGTTGCAAACCCTTTTGCTTATCCACATATTGCGATACTGCATGCACCTTTAGCGTCTGTCTCAAGGACGTCTGTCTCTGTCTCTGAGCTGACACAACGCTGTCCCTTGAAGTCTTCATTAGAGGTGCTGATTGATAAACAGGATTTGACTTGGGCAAGTGGAGCACCCTGTGAGGACAAGGCCTGGCTCCGATGCGCAGATCATTCGCACTCCCAACCAGCCATGGTAATTAGCCAATTAACGGTATCTGGCATGTGTGTTCATTATCAGCTCAACCCTCCCCCTCCTCCCCTCCCTGCCTCCACCTACCCCCACCCCACCCCCACCTAACCCACGATGAGGCAGGAAGATTAGAGCTCGTCGGAGTGCACCTTGTGTGAAAATGTCGAACTGATAATGGAATTGCCAGAGACCACACACGAATGACACACACACACACACAGCAAAACACCACAGGCTAGGTTCTAATGATCACCACAATGCCAGGGTTAGCCTTGCGAATTCAAAAGCTGAGATAAGAATGTTTTCTCCAAAGAATGTATTTTTCTTACTCTGTGGCATAAAAAAAGAAACGGGGAGAGAAAATGATTTTAATGAGGCTGCTCTCTCTGTGGTGGGTATGACACAAACACCTCATTTGCTCAACTTTTCAGGGTCAAGATGCAGCTCAGCCCCAACAAGGCCTGATTCCAACGCCTGTTTGTATGGTTTATAGACACCCTTTGATTTAGGATACACCTGCTGCACTTATACTGCGCGCCCATCCGTGTTATTTGTGTGTGTGTGTGTGTGTGTTTGTGTCTGTAGACAGACAAGCTTTTGCAACAAATGAAAGCTATTTTAGTCCACTGCAAACTTTTTGGAATGATTGATTAAATCGCACTCTCACAACAAAACGGCATAACGTACAATTTGAGACTGATTCTCAGACTTCAACACTTTTCAGTGCTGGACATGAATCTGTGATTAACTTCACGGCAGAGCAGGTCAGGGTCAGGGTAGGTGGAGCGTAAATACTGCCTCTAACCTTGGGTTTGGGAAGATGACTGCGGACACGTCCTAATTGAGTCCCTGGATGGGGCCCACTCCACCTGCCCCCTAAGCAGCCTTGTCTCCTGCGAGGTTGCGCCGGGGGCAACAGCCCTAATCAGATTGGCTGCCTTTCTGCTGACTCACTGGCTATCCCAAGGCTGAGGGTCAAAGGGCATCGGAGGGCTGTGTCCTTGGTTAGAGGCTTTCTCATCCAGGCCTGCTGAGAGGGCAATTTTAGGAGTGAATCGTTGAGCGTGAAGTTCAGACTCCTCACCTGACACTGGGGTTTAGCACTTATGACTTGTATTTACACTAACAGATGCCAGTCATTCACTCCTAATTGATACAATAAGAAGAACAACGTTACTAAACATACATTTTTCACTTAGTAGTTTCCTTTCACACAGATCTTGCAATGAAATTCAAATGTAAGGAGGGACAGACATTTGCCTTGATACTAATACCAGTCTCATTTCTCTTTACAATTTCCTCATTCACACTGCACCCAGCAGCATCCAATTCATCAGCTGCAAAGGAAATGTCTTTTGGCGCTTTATTGGATTCCTTATGAATATTTCCTTTCAGAATTAAGACCAGTGAATATCCGCCTTTAAAGCAGAGATAATTGTCAAAAACTACTCAAAATAGATTCATTTCATCCCTGTGCAAAGTGGTATTTATTTTCAAATCTGTCTATCCAGAACATGAGAGCTAATTTCATCCTTTTTAGTTAAAATTATTATGAATATGATCTCTTTTCATTTTTTTTACCCTGTGGTAGTCACTTTAATATTAAAATGACCTATATATGTTTACTGGAATTAGGGTGAAATTTCTCTTCAACAGCATTTGGAAAGCTAATTCTTGTTTATTGCATTTGGTTCATGTCGTTAGAAAACAAATAAGCTCACAATGCTTCTCTGTCCTACAAATGAATGACTCCATGAGATAAGCTCTCTGTCAGTCAACACTAGCAGCCATAAGGTGTCTTAACGTTTAATGTCTGACAGAAATTTGGGGTACCTATCTGGCCTGCTTATAAAAGCCTTTTTTAGTCTGTGTAGGGAACCTTGAGTTTTGTAGGGCAGAGTTTTGGTATATAGGCCCAGTGGATAGCACTGGATGATCGTTTTTATCTCATTGTAAGGGAAGCAGTATGAATCAGAGAAAGCTGGGTACACAAGTGTAGTGGAGTTTTTTTTAATGATTTTTCTTTAAATTTGTGCATCAACTTCAGACAGTAAACTGAGTGCACTCCATTTTTGTATTTTCACAACATGGTCAAAATTAGTGTAGTATTTTCTTAAAATCTTTAAATACATCTTTATCAATTGGAAATCATTTACACACAATGTCTCAGCACTGAGATCTAGCAGTCTATTGGAAATTGGGGTGGGGAGTGTAGGATGATAAGCAATGCTGGCAGTCTCTTCTTCTTCACTGTGTTATTTATATATAGATATATATATAGATAGATATATAGATATCTTTTTTATTCATAGTTTGCCACCACCATCATAATCATCATCATCATTATCATCATCCTTTCTATGATTTTGCCCCAAGTAAAAATATTTTTCTTTTAAATAGGATTCCTATACATGATAAAAATAGCTTTTGTCCAAAATGTGGGCATCCCATTAGCCCAAGTGGACATTCTTGCCGCCCACATCACCCCCCCCCCCCCCTCCTCCCAACCCCTGTGAGGCCTTGTGGGCAGTTGGAGATCCACGGAGGCCACTCCACATGGATCCGGGAGGTGGTTTCGGTACTGGAGCCTATTCCCCCTGGTCCCAGATGTGTGTCCAATTCTGGGGGGAGCTGGGTCCATTTGTTATATTTGGGTGGAGCATGTGTCGATGGTCCTGGACTCCTGCAGCCACATGCTCTGGTGTGGAGAGACCGTGAGGACCCCCCATCCGAGGCAGCCAGACGCCCCGGAGTGATTTTTTCCCCCCTCTCTCCTCTTGTGTCAATAAAAATGATTACAAAATTTGTCATGTTTTTTTTTTTTTTTTCTCTTAGTACAAAACACATTTTAATCCATAGAAATACTTGCATTTGCACAAGATAATGTGAGAATTGTTCTGTTAACTTAAAAATCACAAACAAGTACAAAAAAAACCTGACTTTGAGCTGAAACCAAAAAAACAGAATGCAAAAGAACAAAGCCTGAAAAATAACATCATCGTAACAAAATAAAAAAATAATAATATACACAATTACAGTAGCTCCAATGAGGTGTGTCCCTTTAACTGCTGCTTGACAATTCACAAAAGGATAAATAAGAAATTCATAAATAAAAAAAATAATAAATACTCAAATAAATACATTGTGACCACTGTGACGACTTTTGATGGTGTGTACGTATGCATTCTATGCCTCCCTGGTCTATGCCGGACCTATAACCTCGCATACTCTCAGCAACGTTACTGCATCAGCAGGCGCGTCTGAGTGACCCACAGAGGTGGGAGCTGCCCTGACCTCTGCCTATGAGTCGATGATGAAGCTAATAAGCATCTTAGACACTGCGCTACTGCTGTTCTACCTCTGTAATCTCTTTCTGCACTTATTCAGCCTGTCTGTGTACATATATAGATATATTTAGTTATTTATTCATACATTTTGTGAAAAATACATCATCCCATCTTGTACCCTACACCCAGTTCATATACTTTTTTTAAAAAAAGTGTTAGTAATCCGAAACACAATTGAATAAAAGTCATTTATTGCCTGATGGATGTGTTGTGTGTTCCTGTTCTGCCTTTCTCAGCAGACATTGTGTTTAATCAATTGGATGTTGTACATCTGGAGCTGTTCCACTCGACTCAGCAATTCCGTTTATAGAATCATTTGGGCCTGGCTAGCTTGTTTTTGTTAAAACCTCAATAACAAACCTAATATGAAAACAGCATTGAACATAAACACAATTAATAGATTAATTTCTCTTTAGTTCTAAGGTATGTGATAGAGATATCGGCCTGCCTTGATTTGGGGTGTGTTCCCTGTTTGTGTGTTTGTGTGTGTGATAAGAGTCGTGGTGATGCTCAACTGACCTCCTTCCCAGTGGCCTCTGTGGTTGGAGCTCAGTTGAGCACCACTGGTTGAAAAGTAACACAATCATCAGTCCAGACCTTAAGCACTTTGCCATGAAAGATAAGTGTCCCCTACAGTCAGCCCCTGGTATGTCATCCATATGTATCTCTGAACATTTCAATGTGGCATTATCCAAGTCCATATTTCCCACGTATAAGTCTGTCTGAATCCTGATTCTACTCACAACTGGACTCCTGTGTTATTTGGCAGGAACAATTGATCAACTCACCCCACCCCCCACACAGGTTATTTCCACAGGAAATAATTTTCAACACCTCCACTCCCCCTTTCCGCCATTTCAGTTCAATTTTGCAACACCACGACTAATCTGAACCACAATGCAACAGTTAGTTCTTACAGCAAACTACCCACCCCTTCACAACCCAACCCCAGAAAACTCCCAGCAAATCCAAACGAAACAAAGTAAATCTAAACGAAACAAACAAAATAAACAACAAAACATGACCTATGAAAACCTCTCTCTTCTGGCCCCTCCCTCTCAGTTCCCCATCCCCCCCCCTCACAAATTGAGTGTCCAGCTTTTTGTTTGTGTGTTTGTTTGTTTTCCTGTGTGTTTATTTGTTTGTTTCAGGCCATGGTTTCTTTGCCTGGCAGTCTTCGGTCGTTGAATGTGTGCATGTTGATGACCTCCTCAGTCTTGACCATGACGGGCGGCTGGGGCTTGTGTTTGAGGCGACGCTGGCACTTGAGGGACACCCGCAGTTCGTCCACCATGGCACTGCAGAAGGAGCGCTGTGGGGACAGACCAGAGCCATGAGAGGAGGGCCGCTCTCTTCCGTCAGAACAAGCCCTACACGCCCAGTCTCCATCTCTACCTCTTAATATCCTACAACCACCTCTCCAGTTATCTATTGTCTTTGTCCTCTCTATCTCTGTCTTCCTCTTTCTCTCACTCTTGAAACCCTTCTTTCCTCTGTTCTTGTCCTCAAGCAGAAAGAGAGAGAGAATGAGTGAGAGAGAGAGAGAGAGAGAGAGAGAGAGAGAGAGAGAGAGAGAGAAAGAGATGGTTGCAGAGATGGGGATGCAAAAAAAACAAATATGGAGAACAGGTATAGAGTCTGGCAGTGTAAGAGTTTAAGGTAGAGTTGAGAAGTCAGCTAGGCAACAAGAGTTTAGAGAAAGAATTAGGTGCAACATGTTGGAGAAAATAGAATATTTAAACCACAACACCCTGTGGAGGAGACAGCCAGGGCAGCTCTCAGTCTGCCATGGAGGACTAACCCACATATACAGTACATGCGGGAACACACACACACACACACACACACACAGAGAAAGAGAGAGAGAGAGAGATTGCACATGTACAGGTAAACATATGGATATGTACGTGTAGACAGATATAAACACAATGCATGCAGATAAGTGCACAGACATATGTAATCAAATTAAGACCTGTACATATACACACCTGCATGTGCTCAGACTGGATATACTGTACATGGATGTACAGGAAACAGTAAGACACACACACACATACACACACATAAGTCAACCCATTTCTCCACAGCA